>NC_052308.1:73522000-73878622 GCF_016432855.1 Salvelinus namaycush | reverse complement strand
GAACTGTGTTTCATTCTTCCTTACCTGACTGTGTCAGTCTTCTACCTGACTGTGTATCAGTTCTCCGCTATGTTCAGTCTCTACCTGACTGTGTGTACAGTCTTCCTACCATGCTGTGTGTCGTCAGTCCCTTCCTACCTGACTGTGTGTGTCAGTCTTCCTACCTGACTGTGTGTAGTGTCAGATCTTCCTACCTGACTGGGTGTATCAGTCTTCCTACTCTCGACTGTGTCAGTCTTCTTCCTACTACTGTGTTATCGTCTTCACCTGATGTGTCAGTCTTCCTACCTGACTGTGTGTGATCGTCTTCCTACCTGACTGTGTGATCTTTCTACCTGACTGTGTGTGTGTCAGTCTCCTACCGATTATGTGTAGTCTTACTACCTGACTGTGGTATCAGTCTTCCTACCCGACTGTGTCATCTTCTACCTGACTGGTGTGTGTGTCAGTCTTCCACCTGATGTGTGTGTATCAGTCTTTCTACCTGACTGTGTGTCGGTCTTCCTACCTGACTTGTATCAGTCTCCTACCGACTGTGTATCAGTCTTCCTACCTACTGTGTATCAGTCTCCTACCTGACTGTGTGTCAGTCTTCCTACCTGACTGTGTTCAGTCTGTGTTCCTACCTGACTGTGCGTGTGTCAGTCTTCCTACCTGACTGTGTTCAGTCTTCCTACCTGACTGTGTGTGTGTCAGTCTTCCTACTGACTATGTGCAGTCTTCCTACCTGACTTTGTTCAGTCTTCTACCTGACTATGTTGTGTCAGTCTTCTACCTGACTGTGTCAGTCTTCCCCTACCTGACTGTGTTCAGTCTTCCTACTTGCACTGATGTGTGTGTCAGTCTTTCTACCTGACTATGTGTCAGCTTCCTACCTGACTGTGTCAGTCCTCCTACCTGACCTATGTGTGTGTCAGTCTTCCTACCTGACTGTGTCAGTCTTCCTACCTGACTGTGTATCAGTCTTCCTACCTGACTGTGTATCAGTCTTCCTACCTGACTGTATCAGTCTTCCTACCTGACTGTATCAGTCTTCCTACCTGACTGTATCAGTCTTCCTACCTGACTGTGTTTCAGTCTTCCTACCTGACTGTTTCAGTCTTCCTACCTGACTGTGTATCAGTCTTCCTACCTGACTGTGTGTATCAGTCTTCCTACCTGACTGTGTGTGTCAGTCTTCCTACCTGACTGTGTGTGTCAGTCTTCCTACCTGACTGTGTGTGTGTCAATCTTCCTACCTGACTGTGTATCAGTCTTCCTACCTGACTGTGTGTGTATCAGTCTTCCTACCTGACTGTGTGTGTATCAGTCTTCCTACCTGACTGTGTTCGTCTTTCTACCTGATTATGTGTCAGTCTTCCTACCTGACTGTGTATCAGTCTTCCTACCCGACTGTGTCAGTCACCTCTTTCACTTACCTGACTGTGTGTGTGTGCATTCCTTCTACCTGACTGTGTTTTTTGGGGGGTGTTTTTTTTATCAGTCTTTCTACCTGACTGTGTGTCGGTCTTCCTACCTGACTGTGTATCAGTCTTCCTACCCGACTGTGTCTCGTCCTGCTACTGATGTGTATCAGTCTTCCTACCCGACTGTGTGTGTGTCAGTCTTCCTACCTGACTGTGTCAGTCTTCCTACCTGACTGTGTGTGTGTCAGTCTTCCTACCTACTGTGTATCAGTTTCCTCCTGACTGTGTGTCAGTCTTCCTAGCCTGACTTGTGGTCAGTCTCCTACCTGACTTATGTAGTGTGTCAGTCTTCCTACCTGACTGTGTCAGTCTTCCTACGTACTGTGTATCAGTCTTCTACTGACTAGTGTGTGTCAGTCTTCTACCTGACTGGTGTCAGTCTTCCTACCTGACTGTGTCAGTCTTCCTACCTGACTATGTGTGTGTCAGTCTTCCTACCTGACTGTGTCAGTCTTCCTACCTGACTGTGTCAGTCTTCCTACCTGACTGTGTCAGTCTTCCTACCTGACTGTGTATCAGTCTTCCTACCTGACTGTGTCAGTCTTCCTACCTGACTGTATCAGTTTTCCTACCTGACTGTGTTTCAGTCTTCTACTGACTGTTTCAGTCTTCCTACCTGACTGTGTCAGTCTTCCTACCTGACTGTGTGTATCATCTCTACTGACTGTGTCAGTCTTCCTACCTGACTGTGTGTGTCAGTCTTCCTACCTGACTGTGTGTGTGTCAGTCTTCCTACCTGACTGTGTGTGTATCAGTCTTTCTACCTGACTGTGT
This sequence comes from Salvelinus namaycush, assembly GCF_016432855.1. Lineage (NCBI taxonomy): Eukaryota > Metazoa > Chordata > Actinopteri > Salmoniformes > Salmonidae > Salvelinus > Salvelinus namaycush. The sequence goes on along the minus strand of NC_052308.1, from coordinate 73,876,382 downwards.
GTCAATCTTCCTACCTGACTGTGTATCAGTCTTCCTACCTGACTGTGTGTGTATCAGTCTTCCTACCTGACTGTGTGTGTATCAGTCTTCCTACCTGACTGTGTCAGTCTTCCTACCAGACTGTATCAGTCTTCCTACCTGACTGATGTGTGTTACAATCTCCTACCTGACTGTGTGTGTGTCAGTCTTCCTACCTGACTGTGTGTGTGTCAGTCTTTCTACCTGACTGTGTGTCAGTCTTCCTACCCGACTGTGTGTGTTCTTCCTACCTGACTGTTCAGTCTTCCTACCTGACTGTGTGTGTGTTCAGTCTTCCTAACTGACTAGTTCATCTTCCTACCTGACTGTCATTCTTCCTACCTGACTATGTGTCAGTCTTCCTACCTGACTGTGTGTGTAGTCAGTTCCTTCCTACCTGACTGTGTGTGTGTCAGTCTTCCTACCTGACTGTGTCAGTCTTCCTACCTGACTGTGTGTGTATCAGTCCTTCCTACCTGACTGTGGTCTTCTCCTACCTGACTGTGTGTGTATCAGTCTTCCTACCTGACTGTGTGGTGTATCAGTCTTCCTACCTGACTTGGTTTCAGTCTTCCTACCTGACTGTATATCTTCCTACTGACTTGTTCAGTCTTCTACTGACTGTGTATCAGTCTTCCTACCCGACTGTGTGTGTCAGTCTTCCTACCTGACTGTGTCAGTCTTCCTACCCGACTGTGTGTGTTTCAGTCTTCCTACCTGACTATGTGTCAGTCTTCCTACCTGACTGTGTCAGTCTTTCTACCTGACTATGTGTGTGTCACCTCTATGTGTCATTCTTACTCTGACTTGTGTGTGTCAGTCTTCCTACCTGACTGTGTCAGTCTTCCTACTGACTGTGTATCAGTCTTCCTACTTGACTATGTGTGTGTCAGTCTTTCTACCTGACTATGTGTCAGTCTTCTACCTACTGTGTCAGTCCCTACCTGACTATGTGTGTGTCAGTCTTTCCTACCTGACTGTGTCAGTCTTCCTACCTGACTGTGTATCGTTTCGACCTGATGTGTCTCATCTCTACCTGACTGTATCAGTCTTCTACCTGACTGTATCATCTTCTACTGACTGTATCAGTCTTCCTACTGACTGTGTTCAGGCTTCTACCTGACTGTTTCAGTCTTCCTACCTGACTGTGTATTAGTCTTCCTACCTGACTGTGTGTATCAGTCTTCCTACCTGACTGTGTGTGTCAGTCTTCCTACCTGACTGTGTGTGTCAGTCTTCCTACCTGACTGTGTGTGTGTCAATCTTCCTACCTGACTGTGTATCAGTCTTCCTACCTGACTGTGTGTGTATCAGTCTTCCTACCTGACTGTGTATCAGTCTTCCTACCTGACTGTGTCAGTCTTCGATTATGTGTCATCTTCCTACCTGACTGTGTATCAGTCTTCCTACCCGCTGTGTCAGTCTTCCTACCTGACTGTGTGTGTGTCAGTCTTCTACCTGACTGTGTTGTATCAGTCTTCTACCTGACTGTGTGTCTGTCTTCCTACCTGACTGTGTCAGTCTTCCTACCGACTGTGTATCAGTCTTCCTACCTGACTGTGTATCAGTCTTCCTACCACTGTGTGTGTGTCAGCTCTCCTACCTACTGTGTCAGTCTTCCTACCTGACTGTGTGTGTGTCAGTCTTCCTACCTGACTGTGTGTGTGTCAGTCTTCCTACCTGACTGTGTGTGTGTCAGTCTTCCTACCTGACTGTGTCAGTCTTCCTACCTGACTATGTGTGTGTCAGTCTTCCTACCTGACTGTGTCAGTCTTCCTACCTGACTGTGTATCAGTCTTCCTACTTGACTATGTGTGTTATCAGTCTTTCTACCTGACTATGTGTCAGTCTTCCTACCTGACTGTGTCAGTCTTCCTACCTGACTATGTGTGTGTCAGTCTTCTACCTGACTGTTCGTCTTCCTACCTGACTGTGTATCAGTCTTCCTACATGTGTATCAGTCTTCCTACCTGACTGTGTATCAGTCTTCCTACCTGACTGTATCAGTCTTCTACCTGACTGTATCAGTCTTCCTACCTGACTGTGTTCAGTCTTCTACCGTGTTTCAGTCTTCCTAACTGACGGTGTATCAGTCTTCCTACCTGACTGTGTGTATCAGTCTTCCTACCTGACTGTGTGTGTCAGTCTTCCTACCTGACTGTGTTGTCAGTCTTCCTACCTGACTGTGGTGTGCAGTCTTCCTACCTGACTGTGTGTGTATCAGTCTTCCTACCTGACTGTGTGTCATCATCCTGTCGCTACCTGACTGTGTATCAGTCTTCCTACCTGACTGTGTGTGTATCAGTCTTCCTACCTGACTGTGTGTGTATCAGTCTTCCTACCTGACTGTGTCAGTCTTCCTACCAGACTGTATCAGTCTTCCTACCTGACTATGTGTGTATCAATCTTCCTACCTGACTGTGTGTGTGTCAGTCTTCCTACCTGCTGTGTGTGTTCAGTCTTTCTACCTGACTGTGTCAGTCTCCTACCTGACGTGTCAGTCTTCCTACCTGTGTATCAGTCTTCTACCTGACTGTGTGTGTGTCAGTCTTCCTAACTGACTATGTGTCAGTCTTCCTACCTGACCGTGTCAGTCTTCCTACCTTGTTGTGTCAGTCTTCTACCTGACTGTGTGGGTGTCAGTCTTCCTACTGACTGTGTGTGTCAGTCTTCCTACCTGACTGTGCAGTCTTCCTACCTGCCTGTGTGTGTATCAGTCTTCCTACCTGACTGTGTCAGTCTTCCTACCTGACTGTGTGTGTATCAGTCTCCTACCTGACTGTGTGTGTCTCAGTCTTCCTACCTGACTGTGTGTGTGTCAGTCTTCCTACCTGACTGTGTCAGTCTTCCTACCTGACTATGTGTCAGTCTTCCTACCTGACTGTGTCAGTCTTCCTACCTGACTGTGTGTGTGTTCAGTCTTCTACCTACTGTGTGTCGGGTCTTCCTACCTGACTGTGTATCAGTCCGATATCAGTCTTCCTACCTGACTGTGTGTCAGTCTTCCTACCTGACTATGTGTGTGTCATCGTCTTTCTACCCTGACCTGTGTGTCGGTCTTCCTACCTGACTGTGTATCAGTCTTCCTACCCGACTGTGTAGTCGACAGTCTTCCTACCTGACTGTGTATCAGTCTTCCTACCTGACTGTGTGTGTGTCAGTCTTTCTTTCTTACCTGACTGTGTGTCGTGGTCTTCTACCTGACGTGTATCAGTCTTCCTACCGACTGTGTGTTATCAGTCTTCCTACCCACTGTGTGATCATCTTCCTACCTGACTGTGTATCAGTCTTCCTACCCGACTGTGGTGTGTGTCAGTCTTTCTACCTACTGTGTATCAGTCTTCCTACCGACTGTGTATCAGTCTTCCTACCTGACTGTGTATCGCTCTTCCTACCTGACTGTGTGTGTGTCAGTCTTCCTACCTGACGTGTTGTGTCGCTGGTAGCTTCCTACCTGACTGTGTATCAGTCTCCGACCTCGACTCTTACTAGGAAACCTAGTAGTGGTTTCCTTTAGTAGTGGTGTCCTTTAGTAGTGGTTTCCTTTAGTAGTGGTCTCCTTTAGTAGTGGTCTCCTTTAGTAGTGGTCTCCTTTAGTAGTGGTTTCCTTTAGTAGTGGTTTCCTTTAGTAGTGGTTTCCTTTAGTAGTGGTTTCCTTTAGTAGTGGTTTCCTTTAGTAGTGGTGTCCTTTAGTAGTGGTGTCCTTTAGTAGTGGTTTCCTTTAGTAGTGGTTTCCTTTTAGTGGTTTCCTTTAGTAGTGGTGTCCTTTAGTAGTGGTGTCCTTTAGTAGTGGTGTCCTTTAGTAGTGGTTTCCTTTAGTAGTGGTTTCCTTTAGTAGTGGTTTCCTTTAGTAGTGGTGTCCTTTAGTAGTGGTGTCCTTTAGTAGTGGTTTCCTTGCAGAAATTCAACCATGAAGGCCTGATTCATGCAGTCTCCTCTGAACAGTTGATGTTGAGATGTGTCTGTTACTTGAACTCTGTAAAGCATTTATTTGGGCTGCAATTTCTGAGGCTAGTAACTCTAATGAACCTATACTTTGCAGAAGAAGTAACTCTGGGTCTTCCATTCCTGTGGTGGTCCTTAAAGTAACGGACTGTTGTTTCTCTTTGCTTATTTGAGCTGTTCTTGACATAATATGGACTTGGTCTTTTACCAAATAGAGCTATCTTCTGTATACCACCCCTACCTTGTCACAACACAACTGATTGGCTCAAAATAATTATGAAGGAAAGAAATTCCACAAATGAACTTCTAACGAGGTACACGTATTAATTGAAATGCATTCCAGGTGACTATCTCATGAAGTTGGTTGAGAGAATGCCAAGAGTGTGCAAAGCTGTCATCAAGGCAAAGGGTGGCTACATTAAGATTTTTTAAATATAAGATATATTTTGATTTGTTTAACACTTTTTTTGGTTACTACATGATTCCATATGTGTTATTTCAGAGTTCATGTCTTCATTATTATTCTACAATGTAGAAAATAGTTTAAAAAATTAAAAAAGACCCTGGAATGTCAATTTCTGACTGGTACTGTAAATTCCTCTACCATAATTCGCCTCCAACGTTGTTTTAGAGAATTTGGCAGTACGTCCAACCGGCCTCACAACTGCAGACCACATGTAACCACGCCAGCCCAGTACATCCACATCCGGCTTCTTCACCTATGGGAAACTGAGACCAACCACCCGGACAGCTGATGAAACTGAGGAGTATGTCTCTCCGTAATAAAACCCTTTTGTGGCCTGGATCCCCAATGAGTGGGCCTATGCCCTCCCAGGCCCACCAATAGCTGCGCCCCTGCCCAGTCACGCGAAGTCCATAGATTACGGACTAGTGAATTTATTTACATTGACCGATTTCCTTATTTGAACTGTAAATCGTTGAAATTGTTGCATGTTGCGTTTATATTTTTGTTCAGTGCATATATAAACTGTAATAACCATATTATAAAGCATGAAAATACTTATTCAGATGTCATGAATTCACTATGACATCATCATGTTTGGATAGGATTTATGGGTTGACATTTTTTCCCCTCAGACATAAATAAACAATCCAATCCAAAGGCCAAAGCTTTAATAAAATAACAAATTAACTGGCAAAGCAGCAGAACGAGGCCCGCGTAATCCAGCAACATCACTAGTCACGTTTTTGCAGCTGTTTCAGTACAACACTACAGGGAGAGACAGAGGGAGAGGACAAACTCCACTGGACTAGTTTCAATGTATGGAATCACTTTAAAGCATCATTGAGAAATAATGAATTGAAGTTGTAACATTTGTAGACTAGCGGTGAAGAATGTTGGGCCAGTAACCGAAAGGTCTCCGGTTCGAATCCCCACGCCAGCAAGTTGGAAAAATCTGCTGTTCTGAACTTGAGCAAGGCAGTTAATCCCCAACAACCTTGCCTTGAATACTAAATAAATCAGTGTCAACAGCAAAGCACACGCACACCATCACACCTTACTAGGAAACCTAGTAGTGGTTTCCTTTAGTAGTGGTGTCCTTTAGTAGTGGTTTCCTTTAGTAGTGGTCTCCTTTAGTAGTGGTCTCCTTTAGTAGTGGTCTCCTTTAGTAGTGGTCTCCTTTAGTAGTGGTTTCCTTTAGTAGTGGTTTCCTTTAGTAGTGGTTTCCTTTAGTAGTGGTTTCCTTTAGTAGTGGTTTCCTTTAGTAGTGGTTTCCTTTAGTAGTGGTGTTCTTTAGTAGTGGTGTCCTTTAGTAGTGGTTTCCTTTAGTAGTGGTTTCCTTTAGTAGTGGTTTCCTTTAGTAGTGGTGTCCTTCCTAGTGCTGGTGACCCTTCTAGTGCTGGTGGCTCAGCCAAACTGAGCAATAGGGGGAGAAGGGCCTTGGTCAGAGAGGTGACCAAGAACCCGATGGTCACTCTGACAGAGCTCAAGAGTTCCTCTGTGGAAATGGGAGAACCTTCCAGAAGACCAACCATCTCTGCAGCACTCCACCAATTAGGCCTTTATGGTAGAGTGGCCAGACGGAAGCCACTTCTCCGTAAAAGACAAAAGAAAGCCAGCTTGGAGTTAGCCAAAAGGCACCTAAAGGACTTTAGACCATGAGAAACAAGATTCTCTGGTCTGATGAAACCAAGATTGAACTCTTTGGCCTGAATGCCAAGCGTCACATCTGGAAGAAACCTGGCATCATCCATACGTGAAGCATGGTGGTGGCAGTATCATGCTGTGGGGATGTTTTTCAGTGGCAGGGATGGGAGAGGTTTAGGGTAACTGAAGGATAGGACTGGATGGTCTTCAGAGATAGATGGGAGAGGTTTAGGGTAACTGAAGGTTAGGACTGGATGGTCTTCAGAGATAGATGGGAGAGGTGTAGGGTAACTGAAGGATAGGATTAAAAACAAACTAAATATAACTATTGTAAAATACATTGTGTCCGTAAAATGTACATAGTATGTAGAAGCTGGACGTAGAAGCCTAATAGTTGTTGTGCATTAGTTTACTCTAATTAGGGGATGGATGGTAGGGTTAGTGGAAAACATATTTTTATATACATACAGTGCCTTCGGAAAGTATTCAGGTTTTTAGAAATGTTTGTAAATTATTATAAATGTTTGCAAATTATAAATTATTATCAAAAGAAATACTTTATTTACATAAGTTTTCAGACCCTTTGATATGAGACTCGCTCAGGTGCATGCTGTTTCCATTGATCATCCTTGAGATGTTTCTTCAACTTGTGGTAAATTCAATTGATTGGACATGATTTGGAAAGGCACACAACTGTCTATATGAGGTCCCACAGTTCACAGTGCATGTCAGAGCAAAAACCAAGCCACGAGGTCGAAGGAATGGTGCGTAGAGCGCCGACACAGGATTGCTTTCATTGTGCATCTGTAAAAATTTGTGAGTGTTTTAGGTGACAAGCCAACTTTCTTTAGCCTCCTGAGGTTGAAGAGGCTCTGTTGCGCCTTCTTCACCACACTGTGTTCTTGGGGTCCTTCAATGCTGCAGAAGTGTTTTGGTACCCTTCCCAAGATCTGTGCCTCGACGCAATCCTGTCTCGGAGCTATACGAACAATTCCTTCTACCTCATGGCTTGATTTTTGCTCTGACAGTCTCATAGCAAAGGGTCTGAATACTTACTGTTATGTAAATAAGGTATGTTTTTTATCTGATCTTTTATCTTTAAGAAATTCGCTAAATGTTCATAAAACCTGTTTTTGTTTTCTCATATTGGGGTATTGTGTGTAGATTGCTGAATATGTATTTTTTAAATCCATTCTAAAATAAGGCTGTAATTTAACAAAATGTGGAAAAAGTAAAGGGGTCTGAATACTTTCTGAATCCACCGTACAAACATCACATTGAATATTCACCTCACTTTCAAAAAGCTCCATGAGGAAGAAAGGATTCCCAGATGATCTTTTAGATGTTCTGTCTTCAGGATGTTCTGGGTTGATGTCTGTTGGAGAGGGGAGGGGCAGTTGAGTGAGCTGGGGGCCTTTTATTACCCTGCCTCTGGGAGCCTGTCAGCTTGTGACATGATGAGAGATAGTTAGAGAGGGTCTACCTGTAAGATAGTTAGGCAAATTTAACAATGACTTGCAGGCAGTGGGTTCAGAATAAAAATGACAAAAAAATGAATACAAATTATACCACCACCCAAAAGGGAACTTTAGAGACTGGAAGGGAAAAGGGGCATGAGCTCTACACAGGTAGAGCCGTATCTGTCCATGTTACCTTAAACAAAGCAGGCACTGCTTCATGTGGCCTCACCTACACTCACCTTAATAGCCCATATGCCACTGGGTGAGAGAAATTGTCATAGTTTTAGGGCAACATTATGTGAGGTGTTATTATGTGTTGTTTGCGATGAGCTTTGGTCAATTTAGCTTGGAATATGCCACCCTCTTCAATCTGTCACCTAATCCTACCTAAAGTATTGGCTGTAAGAAGGAAGAGAAAACATAACATCTGGTTGTTTTTTCTCCAATCTGCGTTACCCACTCCAGCCAGCAGATGGCGATATGAGTCTTTCGGGTGATGCGTCTTGCGTGACGTGTATTCTAGTGGACGGGACAGGATGCCTCTTCAACTGCGACAAAAGGCTTCTGATTCAATCAACGCGGTGGTTTGCTAGCGAACATAAACAGAAACATTGAAGCTCTTTAAACCATCTTGTGTATATTACTCTTAGTGTTTGGCTCATAATTATGTTTACGTATCTACTCGTTCATTTAAACGTAATTTGAGTCTTAAATTAGCAAATGTGTTAATTGATACTGCACTAGGATATCGCCCGGACATGAGCTCACTAAACTCGACGGAGAAAGAAGCTCTGGTGAAAGGAGAGGAAGAAGCTTTCAGGATGAGAAAGGAGGAAGAGGAGGCTATCACATTGACAGAAGAGGATGATATTACAGTGAAAGAGGAAGATGGGAGAGAGGTTGTCAGAGTGGAAGAGGAGGAAGGTAGAACCTTTCAGAATCAAAAAGGAGGAAGATACCATAACATTGAAAGAAGAGGAAGATACATTTTGTAGTAAAAGAGGAAGAGGAGGCTATCTCAATAAAAGAGGAGGAGAGGGAATTTTCCGATTACCACCAGTGAGTACTGTCTTAAAACCAGGGTCACAAACGATGCAGTTGTTGAACTAATGGGGTCTAATTTGTGGAACGTCCCAACATGAATCTGTTCCAAAATCTTCGTAAAGTACAAGGATGCCAACAAACGCCGCATGCAAAGTAGCATGTTCAATTCACCGAGCTAACACGCTGCCGAATAGGCATCAACTCACCACGTAGCTTATTCTTAATGTTTGTCCGTAGGCTACCAGAGTGGATTAACGTGGTGAGTGAAACACGTAATGAAATAGCCCACTCCCTTCCCGGTGTCTTATTCTGCCTCTATACAACTTTGTATGCGCTGTTTGTTGGCAACCTTGTTATTTACGAAGTTTTTGGAACATATTCCTGTTGGAACGTTACACAAATTATAACCTGAACTAATGTGTGGTTTTAAAGGGGCATTCTACTGAAGTTCTACACTTGAATATGTTGTTCAGTAAGGTAGGAAATGTTTAAGTGGTAATCTGCCATTGGTACATATATTTTTGGTACTTTTAAATTCGATTTATTGAATTCTCCGTGTGGTCTGTATTAAAGTGCACTTAACTTTGCATAACAGGCTTTTAAAATTCAATATTGGTGCATCATTTCTACTTAAAAATATCAAAGGGGTGCAAAAAGCCTCCATTTAGTGGAACGATCCTTTTACATTTACAACACAAACAATATTTTACAAAATCATGATGAAAGTGGCCATTATAGGCCCTTTTTAGACATTCATGCCTCTTGTAAGACTCTATGATTGTAGTAGAAGATCATAAGTTGACTGTCTGTCTGATGTTGTCGTTCACACAGGAGAGAGACATGACTATCGTGGATCCTCTGGGGAGCCTCAACAACATCCTGATGCTGACGAGGCAGAGAAGAGTCTCTCCAGATCAGAACACCAGATGGTACAGCTTGGTCTGGTCTAGCATACAGCTTGCTCTATCTGGGTACTGGGCTGGGTTTTTGTAACGCACTTCATGACAACAGTGACATCAGCATCCATAATGATTTGTGTCTGTGTCCCCTCTTTATGGTTACCAGGACAACGCTAGCACTTCTGTCCTACTGAAGTCGCTATGTCGTGCCTCTCCCGGTAGCAACTTACTGCTGGGTATGAATAGGTTGTCTGTGCAGCTGGTGGACTGCAGGAAAACAACGGGGCTGAGTGGAACTGTGAAAGGAAGTGAAGAGAAGAAAGGATCAGATTTGACACATAAAAGTAAGTAGTTTAGTTTGAACAAATACAATGGTTCTGCTTCTGACTGGTATCAGATACCAGGACAACCAGCAGAGTTCTGTTAGTTGACAGGAAGATAGACTGGTATCTGTTACCAGGACAACCAGCAGAGTTTCTGTTAGTTGACAGGAAGATAGACTGGTGGATATGGATGTTATGGAATATCATAACACTGAAAAGGATTCTGCAATGAAAAGAGAGAACCAATTGACCATATAAAACCTTAATGAAAGTTAGCTTTGGAGAGAAGTTTCAAGATGATCTGATGTAAGGACAAAAACAGTTCCTAAGAACATTATGGATGTTACATTGCCTGTCCCAGTCAACCCCCCTGTCTTTACAAGACTGTAGAACAGGCAAACTAAACTCCATACACTTCAATGTGGTCTGTATTGCTTCATTAACATCTGATCTACTGAACTTGTTAAACATGGAAATACCTATATTCTTCAGATATTCTAGTCTTAATGGAGGCCTGTAGCACGTCCAGATGAAACATTATGGAGGCTAATGATTGAAAGGGGAAACCTAGTCAGTTGTATAACTGAATGCATTCAACTGAAATGTGTCGAACGCATTGAACCCCTCTGAATCAGTGTGGGGCCTTCATCGACGTCCACGTCATCGGTGCCCGGGGAGCAGTTGTTGTTGGGGATTAACTGCCTTGCTCAAGTTCAGGACAGCAGATTTTTTCAACTTACTGGCGTGGGGATTCGAACCGGAGACCTTTCGGTTACTGGCCCAACATTCTTCACCACTAGTCTACAAATGTTACAACTTCAATTCATTATTTCTCAATGATGCTTTAAAGTGATTCCATACATTGAAACTAGTCCAGTGGAGTTTGTCCTCTCCCTCTGTCTCTCCCTGTAGTGTTGTACTGAAACAGCTGCAAAAACGTGACTTGTGATGTTGCTGGATGCGGGCCTGGTTCTGCTGCTTTGCCAGTTAATTTGTTATTTTATTAAAGCTTTGGCCTTTGGATTGGATTGTTTATTTATGTCTGAGGGGAAAAAATGTCAACCCATAAATCCTATCCAAACATGATGATGTCATAGTGAATTCATGACATCTGAATAAGTATTTTCATGCTTTATAATATGGTTATATACAGTTTATATATTATATATGTACTGAACAAAAATATAAACCTAACATGCAACAATTTCAACGATTACAGTTCAAATAAGGAAATCGGTCAATGTAAATAAATTCACTAGGCCGTAATCTATGGACTTCGCGTGACTGGGCAGGGGCGCAGCTATTGGTGGGCCTGGGAGGGCATAGGCCCACTAATTGGGGATCCAGGCCACAAAAGGGTTTTATTACGGAGAGACATACTCCTCAGTTTCATCAGCTGTCCGGGTGGCTGGTCTCAGTTTCCCATAGGTGAAGAAGCCGGATGTGGATGTACTGGGCTGGCGTGGTACATGTGGTCTGCAGTTGTGAGGCCGGTTGGACGTACTGACAAATTCTCTGAAACAACGTTGGAGGCGAATTATGGTAGAGGAATTTACAGTACCAGTCAGAAATTGACATTCCAGGGTCTTTTTAAAATTTTAAAAACTATTTTCTACATTGTAGAATAATAATGAAGACATGAACTCTGAAATAACACATATGGAATCATGTAGTAACCAAAAAAAGTGATAAACAAATCAAAATATATTTTATATGTAAAAAATCTTTACGTAGCCACCCTTTGCCTTGATGACAGCTTTGCACACTCTTGGCATTCTCTCAACCAGCTTCATGAGATAATCACCTGGAATGCATTTCAATTAATACGTGTACCTCGTTAGAAGTTCATTTGTGGAATTTCTTTCCTTCATATTTATTTTGAGCCAATCAGTTGTGTTGTGACAAGGTAGGGGTGGTATACAGAAGATAGCTCTATTTGGTAAAAGACCAAGTCCATATTATGTCAAGAACAGCTCAAACAAGCAAAGAGAAACAACAGTCCGTTACTTTAAGGACCACCACAGGAATGGAAGACCCAGAGTTACTTCTTCTGCAAGTATAGGTTCATTAGAGTTACTAGCCTCAGAAATTGCAGCCCAAATAAATGCTTTACAGAGTTCAAGTAACAGACACATCTCAACATCAACTGTTCAGAGGAGACTGCATGAATCAGGCCTTCATGGTTGAATTTCTGCAAGGAAACCACTACTAAAGGAAACCACTACTAAAGGAAACCACTACTAAAGGACACCACTACTAAAGGAAACCACTACTAAAGGACACCACTACTAAAGGAAACCACTACTAAAGGACACCACTACTAAAGGAAACCACTACTAAAGGAAACCACTACTGAAGAAACCACTACTGAAGGAAACCACTACTAAAGGACACCACTACTAAAGGCCACCACTACTAAGGCCACCACTACTAAAGGCCACTACTACTAAAGGACACCACTACTAAAGGAAAACCACTACTGAAGGAAACACTACTAAAGGAAACCAACAAGAAGAGACTTGCTTGCACCAAGAAACACGATCAAGGGACATTAGACTGGTGGATATCTGTCCTTTGGTCTGATGAGTCCAAATTTGCGATCTTTGGTTTCAAACGCAAGTAGGTGAACGGATGATCTCCGCATGTGTGGTTCCCACCGTGAAGCAAGGAGGAGGCGGTGTGATGGTGTGCGTGTGCTTTGTTGTTGACACTGATTTATTTAGAATTCAAGGCACACTTAACCAGCATGGCTACCACAGCATTCTGCAGCGATATGCCACCCCATCTGGTTTGTGCTTAGTTAGACTATCATTTGTTTTTCAACAGGACAATGTTATCCCTTACACCACCTCCAGGTGGTGTAAGGGATAATTGACCAAGACGGAGGGTGATGGAGTGCTGCATCAGATGACCTGGCCTCCACAATCCCCCGACCTCAACCAAATTGAAATGGTTTGGGATGAGTTAGACCGCAGAGTGAAGGGAAGGCAGCCAACAAGTTCTCAGCATATGTGGGAACTCCTTCAAGACTGTTGTTGGAAAAGCCTTCCAGGTGAAGCTGGTTGAGAGAAGAGTGTGCATTGCCGTCAAGGCAAAGGGTGGCTACCTTGAAGAATCTAATATATATTTTGATGTAACCCTTTTTTGGTTACAACATGAGTCCATGTATTTTTTCATAGTTTTGATGTCTTCACTATTATTCTACAATGTATAAAATAGTAAATATAAAGAAAACCCCTTGAATGAGTAGGTTAGTCCAAACTTTTGACTGGTACTGTACATTAAATTCCCTGGCGACAGCTCCAGTGGACATTCCTGCAGTCAGCATGCCAATTGCCCGCTCCCTCTGAGACATCTGTGGCATTGTTGTGTGACAAAACTGCACATTTTAGCGGCCTTTTATTGTCCCCAGCACAAGGTGCACCTGTGTAATGATAATGCTGTTAAATCAGATTCTTGATATGCCACACCTGTCAGATGGATGGATTATCTTGGCAAAGGATAAATGTTCACGAACAGGGATGTGAATATTTGAGAGAAAATAGCTTTTTGTACATATGGGAAAATTCGATCTTTTTTTTCAGCTCATGAAACATCGAACCAACACTTTACATGTTGAGTTTATATTTGTGTACAGTGTAGTTTCTATCAGTTTTAGGAACATCTGCTGTCATAGTGAATTCATGTGAATGAACAAGCCTTTTCAGACTTTAAAATATGGCTGTATATAAACTTACTATATATAGTTACTATCAGTTTTAGGAATGTCTACCCAAAATATCTCACCGTATTTTTACTTTACCCAAACTGTCATGACATCAGTAACAGTCAAAATGTTGAAAATTTGTCAACGTCTAAATAACAAACTGGGCCATTTTTAAATAGCGTGTCAAACGGGGAGATGTTATGTTCTTAAGTTATTTTATGTTTAAGGAAGTGCGTAGGTCACATTCTGTATCATACAGCTATGAAGTTAGATATTTAGAACCACGTGCTCGATTGGAATCCAGCGACGTCTGTGTCTTCAGTGTCCTAGAACTGTTTAGTTTTTTGTGTTCTGACTTGTAAAACAGAATGAATAAAATAAGTAATGTTAACATATTATTAGTAATTACCAGGAAGCTCGACAACATTTCTTTTAAAATCCCACTAAGATTGTTAAAACTGGCCTCAGGTTATTGAGGGATCTGATTAGGATTTACCCTCGTAGCAAGGCCGTTTTATCATGTGGAGGTTTCATTCGGGTCTCTATTTAAAAAAACACACTGTCTTTGGCAGGAGAAAGAACAAACTCAGAGGAACCAGAGCCAGGGACGTCAAGACGACACCAGTGTTCCCACTGTGGAAAGTGTTTTAACCAGTTTGGGGACCTGAAACGACATGAGAGAATACACACAGGGGAGAAGCCTTACCACTGCTCCCAGTGTGGAAAGGGTTGTTACCTCTTATGGGAGCTTAAACAACACGAGAGAATACACAATGGGGAGAAGCCTTACCATTGCTCCCAGTGTGGAAAGAGTTTTAACCAGAAAAGCTAGCTGAAAAAACATGAGAGAATACACACAGGGGAGAAGCCTTTTCACTGCTCCCAGTGTGGAAAGTGTTTTACCCAGTTAGGGGACCTAAAACGACATGAGAGAATACACACAGGGGAAAAGCCTTATCACTGCTCATAGTCACTTAAAGGTCATTAGAGAATCCACACAGGAGAGAGAAATTACTTCTCTTAGCGTGTATATTGATATTTCACATCTCATTGACTTAAAATTCATCAGAGAACATACACAGTGCTCCCGTTGTCTTATATTGTTGACTGGTAATGTTTTACCATATGAAATTGAATTGTACAAAGTATACTCAAACAAATATTTGTATGTTTTTATTAGAAAACATGAATTGAATATGGAGTCTGTCAGTTTGAATATAGAGTAGATCAGATTCCATGGGTTTTAAATGGTCCTTTTTTAAACTCTGTGTTTGTGTTTATCTGGGTGTCTTTCCTCCAGCACTACAGATAATACAGTGATATTTGGATGTGATGCATTTGTTCCATTGTTTACATTTGCATTGTTGGTCCACTGATGATTTAATGAAATTAAAATGTTCACAGACTGGGGCCTCCCGGGTGGCGCAGTGGTCTAGGGCACTGCATCGCAGTGCTAACTGCGCCACCAGAGTCTCTGGGTTCGCCCCCAGGCTCTGTCGCAGCCGGCCGCGACCGGGAGGTCCGTGGGGCGACGCACAATTGGGCCAGCGTCGTCCGGGTTAGGGAGGGTTTGGCCGGTAGGGATTTACTTGTCTCATCGCGCTCCAGCGACTCCTGTGGCGGGCTGGGCGCAGTGCGCGCTAACCAAGGGGGGCCAGGTGCACGGTGTTTCCTCCGACACATTGGTGCGGCTGGCTTCCGGGTTGGAGGCGCGCTGTGTTAAAGAAGCAGTGCGGCTTGGTTGGGTTGTGCTTCGGAGGACGCATAGCTTTCGACCTTCGTCTCTCCCGAGCCCGTACGGGAGTTGTAGCGATGAGACAAGATTGTAATTACTAGCGATTGGATACCACGAAAATTGGGGAGAAAAGGGGATAAAATTTATTAAAAAAAAAAAAAATGTTCACAGACTCTGTAATGGAAAATGTTAATTGTATGTGTCCATATAACTGAGTATGTGACTAACCTTGTGAAACTGTCCTATTATAATCTCCTGTTCCTGGGAGTATCATCCTGTGTTGCAAACCAGCTGCACCTGCATCCTTGTATGAATAAAGTCCCTCCCAGGAACAGAAAACTATAAAGATATGTGCCCATCACCCAATGCTTCAGGAATTCAGACTGTCTACACTGCGCTGTGTAACTGTTATTCTCTCTGAGCTCAGAAATAAAGAATCTTGGTTTGACTTGGACTCCAGCAGATCCTTATTTTATAATATCCACCACAACTCTCCCACGGATTGGTGTTTATCATTGTCTCAATGAAGAGTTCTTTGTTTTCCTTTCCTGGGGGCATTTACAAGCCTCCCACTGGTTGAATAAACATTGTTTCCACGTCATTTCTACAAAACAAATCCATGTGATGTTAGATCAATGCAGAAAACTGATTGGATTTGTAAAAAGCCGTCAACATCAGTAATCTTTATTTTTCACCCAACTTGTAAGCTAAATCCAATGACAGGTGACATTTTGTGTTGATTTCATGTTGAATTCACGACTCAAAGAAATGTAAATAGAAACTAGATGTTGAACTGACGTCTGTGCCCAGTGGGCTGGTTTGAATAAACAGCAGGTGTTGGATCAATATCCACCTTCGTAGCTAAGTTTCCGTGCAATTTGCGACAGATTTTCATGTGAATATTCTTAAATATGTACAAAACAATATTGGAAAGGAGCATCAAGCTCATCACATGCAGTTTCACCACCCTGTGAAGTTCATAACTTATTTCATCTGTAGCCTAATAAACTGCATGGGTTCCCAAGTCGTAGAGGGAGGACCAATCAACATATCATCACATGACTTCAAGTTAACTTCGATATGATGGTTATTATATAAATATTTGCGCATGAAGGAGTTTCCACCATTTCTCGCTCATAAACGTTTACTGACACAAAATGATCCCACCATGTAAAACGAACAAACAAATTGTCTGTCGGCATTTATAAAATTGTAAAGGCATATCCTGTTTCCGTCAGCCCGGTCATTACTTTTGAAATGGTTGGATAAATATCCACCTTCATGATATGGATGAAGCCTGATTTGGAATGTCTGAGTAGTTCTATCTGATGTCATAATAACCCCTCTGATAATCAAGTGATATTTGGAATGTCTGAGTAGTTCTATCTGATGTTAAAATACACCCCTCTAAAAGTGATACATTTGCTCCATTGTTTCCATGTCAGTTGGTTTCCCACTCTGATGATTTATATCTGACAGAGGGGCTTTAAAGGAATAGTATGGTCACATTTACAGGTTGTGGCTCAGTATTCTTAGTATGATGTGAAAAAAGAACAATCAACTATTTATTGCTAATGTATATTCCTATTCAGCTTCTACATCTGCATAGAGGCAAACAGTATCTTAAAGTTGATTAAATATATATATATATAAATTGTACACTTCTATTTTCACAATTTGAATTATTATTCATCAAAAACTATACCAACAATACACTGCAGCTTTGACGTCAAGATGAGAATGGGCTGATGGGTGGTGGTGCTACTCTACAGGTAAGGCTGTCCAATGTTCAATTCACACAATAGGTTGATCGGTAGCCAGATAGCTAGCTGCTACAGTCCAATATGAATGTTCAATACACACAATAGGTTGATCAGTAGCCAGTTAGCTAGCTGCTACAGTCCAATATGAATGTTCAATACACACAATAGGTTGACTGTTGACCAATATGAATGTTCATAATGAGGGAAAAATAAAGGTGGGCTCTCCTGAAAACATGGGGCTCCTGCTGCAGGTAGCCTAGCGGTTACTAGTGTTGGGCCAGTAACCGAAAGATCTCTGGTTTGAATCCCAAAGACAACTAGGTGAAAAATCTGTCAATTTGCCCTTGAGGACAGCAGCAGCAGGAGCCTCATGTTTCTCCCATTCTTCTCTGCAGATCCTCTCAAACTCTGTCAGGTTGGATGGGGAGTGTCACTACAAAGCTATTTTCAGGTCTCTCCAGAGATGTTAAATCGGGTTCAAATCCGGCCTCTGGCTGGGCCTCTCAAGAACATTCAGAGATATCTCCCAAAGCCACTCCTGCATTGTCTTGGCTTGGTGCGTAGGGTCGTTGTCCTATTGGAAGGTTAACCTTTGCCCCAGTCTGAGGTCCTGAGTGCTCTGGAGCAAGTTTTCAAAAATTATCTCTCTGTATTTTGCTCCGTTCATCTTTCCCTCGATCCTGACGAGTCTCCCAGTCCATACCGCTGAAAAACATCCCCACAGCATGATGCTGCCAACCCCATGCTTCACCGTAGGAATGGTGCCAGGTTTCCTCCAGACGTGACCCTTGGCTTTCATCAGACCAGAGAATTTTGTTACTCATGGTCTGATAGTCCTTTAGGTGCCTTTTGGCAAACTCCAAGCTGGCTTTCATGTGCCTTTTACTGAGGAGTGGCTTCCGTCTGGCAACTCTACCATAACGTCCTGCTTGGTGGAGTGATGCAGAGATGGTTGTCCTTCTGGAAGGTTCTCCCATCTCCACAGAGGAGCTCTGTCAGAGTGACCATTGGGTTCTTGGTCACCTCCCTGACCAAGGCCCTTCTCCCCCGATTGTTCAGTTTGGCCGGGCAGCCAGCAGTAGGAAGGGTCTTGGTGGTTTCAAACTTCTTCCTTTTAAGATGATGGGGACCTTCAATGCTGCAGAAATGTTTTGGTCCACTTCCCCAGATCTGGGCCGTGACACAATCCTGTCTCGAAAGGAGTATATCACATCAAATACAGGCTACTTAAAGTTCATGAGAGAACACACATATGCTCGTACACTTGTCTCATTTTTACAAAAATAGAATTGTGCTTTTGGTCATGCAATATTTTCTTTATATATACACTGCTCAAAAAATAAAGGGAACACTTAAACAACACAATGTAACTCCAAGTCAATCACACTTCTGTGAAATCAAACTGTCCACTTAGGAAGCAACACTTATTGACAATAAATTTCACATGCTGTTGTGCAAATGGAATAGACAAAAGGTGGAAATTATAGGCAATTAGTAAGACACCCCCAAAAAAGGAATGGTTCTGCAGGTGGTGACCACACACCACTTCTCAGTTCCTATGCTTCCTGGCTGATGTTTTGGTCACTTTTGAATGCTGGCGGTGCTTTCACTCTAGTGGTAGCATGAGACGGAGTCTACAACCCACACAAGTGGCTCAGGTAGTGCAGTTCATCCAGGATGGCACATCAATGCGAACTGTGGCAAAAAGGTTTGTTGTGTCTGTCAGCGTAGTGTCCAGAGCATGGAGGCGCTACCAGGAGACAGGCCAGTACATCAGGAGACGTGGAGGAGGCCGTAGGAGGGCAACAACCCAGCAGCAGGACCGCTACCTCCGCCTTTGTGCAAGGAGGTGCACTGCCAGAGCCCTGCAAAATGACCTCCAGCAGGCCACAAATGTACAAAATACAAAACCTAGGAGGCTCATGGTTCTCAAGGCTTCCATAGACTTAAACAGTAATTATGACAACTTCCGGAGGACATCCTCCAACCTATCAGAACTCTTTCAGCATGAACCTTCTCCGCTGTGCAATGTGGTTTCCGAGCTGGTCATGGGTGCACCTCAACCCCGCTCAAGGTACTAATCAATATTATAACCGCCATCGAGAAGAGACAATACTGTGCAGCCGTATTCATGGGTTGGCACCCCCCATTGGGTTGTGCCATGGCGAAGATCTTTGTGGGCTATACTCGGCCTTGTCTCAGGATGGTAAGTTGGTGGTTGAAGATATCACTCTAGTGGTGTGGGGGCTGTGCTTTGGCAAAGTGGGTGGGGTTATATCCTGCCTGTTTGGCCCTGTCCGGGGGTATCATCGGATGGGGCCACGGTGTCTCCTGACCCCTCCTGTCTCAGCCTCCAGTATTTATGCTGCAGTGGTTTATGTGTCGGGGGGCTGGGGTCAGTCTGTTATATCTGGAGTATTTCTCCTGTCTTATCCGGTGTCCTGTGTGAATTTAAGTATGCTCTCTCTCTCTCTTTCTCTCTCTCTTTCTCCCTTTCTTTCTTTCTTTCTTTCTTTCTTTCTTTCTTTCTTTCTCTCTCTCGGAGGACCTGAGCCCTAGGACCATGCCTCAGGACTACCTGGCATGATGACTCCTTGCTGTCCCCAGTCCAGCTGGCCGTGCTGCTGCTCCAGTTTCAACTGTTCTGCCTGCGGCTATGGAGCCCTGACCTGTTCACCGGAGGTGCTACCTGTCCCAGACCTGCTGTTTTCAACTCTCTAGAGACAAACGTTTCTTAAACAGAAAAAAACGGGATAAACATACCTGAATTTGTTAAATAAAATCAAACTTTATTTGTCAAATGCGCGAATACAACAAGTGTAGACCTTACAGTGAATTGCTTACTCACAAGCCCTTAACTAACAGTACAGTTCAAGAAAAGTTAAGAAAATGAGCAAATGACCAAAAGTAAAAAATAATAAAAAGTAACACAATAAAATAACAATAACAAGGCTATATACAGGGGGTACTGGTACCGAGTCAATGTGCGGGGGTACAGGTTAGTCGAGGTAATTTGTACATGTAGGTCGGGGTGAAGTGACATTTCATAGATAATAAACAGCAAGTAGCAGCAGTGTACAAAACAAATGGAGGTGGGGTCAATGTAAATAGTCCAGGTGGCCATTTGATTAATTGTTCAGCAGTCTTATGGCTTGGGGGTAGAAGCTGTTAAGGAGCCTTTTGTTTCTAGACTTGGTGCTCCGGTACCGCTTGACGTGCGGGAGCAGAGAAAACAGTCTATGACTTGGGTGACTGACAATTTTTGTGTCTTTCTTTATATAGGTCCTGGATGGCAGGAAGCTTGGCCCCAGTGATGTTCACTACCCTCTGTAGTGCATTATGGTCAGATGCCGAGCAGTTGCCTTACCAGGCGGTGATGCAACCGGTCAGGATGTCCATGTGTCACTGTCTGTCACCTAAAAAACGTATCTCGACCTGTGTGCACCTACATTCTAAACTTTCATTCATAGGCTAGGTTGTAGCAATCTCATGATGGGTATAGGGAAAATTCTAGTATCATGTAGTAGCCAAAACCTATCGCTGTTCCCTTGAACAGGGTGAATGGAATATGAATGACAGTCATCCAATATGCTGTAATAGAATTAAGGCCATGCTCATGAAAAAACAAATCGTTCTGCCTCATCTTAAACACCACTGTTTGGGTGTTGGATGATTCTTGGTACACATGGGAAACCGTTGAGCTGGAAAACCCCAGCAGCATTGCAGTTCTTGACACAAACCGGCGCCTGGGACCTACTACCATCCCCCGTTCAAAGACACTTAAATATTTTGTTTTCCCCATTCACCGTCTGAATGGCACACATACACAAGCCATGTCTCATTTGTCTCAAGGCCTAAAATGCCTTATTTAACCTGTCTTCCCCCCTTCATCTACACTGATTGAAGGGGATTTAACTAGTGACATCAATAAGGGATGATAGCTTCCAGCCCCAGCTAACACACCAGACTCCAATAACCACCTAATCATAATCTTCAGTTTAGGATGCAGTTTGATTAATCAGCTGTGTTTGCTAGCGATGGAGAAAAAGTGTGACACCAATCAGGCCCCCGAGGACTGGAGTTGCCCACCCCTGGTTTACAGGATGATTTGTATCTTAAAGAGCGTAGCTTTAAGGGAATAGTACCGTCACATCTAGATGAAAACGAATGTGAAAAATGAACAGAGCAAATGTTTATTTAAACACTACCTATTCATAGAAGTATGTATTCATCATTTACAATATATCAGCTTATTGTTAAATTATTTTGACGTTTTTTCCAATACAGAAAGTGTAGTAACTGTTGTTTCCAAACTGCGTTACCCACTCCAGCCAGCAGACGGGGATATGCGTCTTTCAGGTGTTGATTCTTGCGTGACGTATAATGGACTGGACCGGACGCTTCTTCAGGAACAACAACACGGCTACTCTTTCAACCACCTCGGTAGCTTGCTAGCCAACATAAAACTGAAAGATTGACGCTTTAGACCATGTTAATGTACATTAGCTAATCTCAGTGTTTTAAACACATTTCAGTTGACGTATCAACTGGTTAACTTTAACCTAATTTGCTTGTTCAATTTGCAAAGTTGTTAAACATTGATACTGAGCCTAGCGCTAGGCTAGTCGCTAATTCTAACATCCCAGACCATGAGCTCACTAAACTACTCCTCCCCCGTTAAAGAAGAAGAGGTCTGCTGTATGCAGAAAGAAGCTCTGAGGCTGAACATTGTCGTGAAAGAAGAAGAGGATGTTATAGAGGAAACCGAGGAAGAACCTTTTAGAGAGGAAGAGGATGCTATCTCAGTAGAGGTGAAGAAGGAAGACGTCTTGGGAGTGAAAGAGGAGGAGACAGAATATCAGATTAACACCAGTGAGTACTGTCTTAAAAACAGAGTCACACACTATTCCGTTGTTGAACTAAGGTGGGGGTTTTAAGGGGCATTCTACTGAAGTTCTACACTTGGATATGTTGTTCAGTACTGTAGGAATTGTTAAAGGGGCCATCTGCCTTTGTTAGTTTTAATCTGCCATTGGTACATATATTTTGGGGACTTTTAAATTAGATTTATTAAATTATCCATGTGGTCTACATTAAAGTGCATCTCATCTAGTATAACAGGCTTTTAAAATGCAATGTTGGAGCATAATTTATACTTAAAATATCAAAGGGATGCAAAAGGGACCCATTTAGTGGCACGACCCTTTAACATTTGCGTTTTAGGCTGTTTAGAGAGATTAATGCCTCTTGTAAGACCCGATGATTATAATAGACGGTCGTAAGTTCACTATCTGTTTGATGTTCTCATTCACACAGGAGAGAGACATGACTATTGTGGATCCTCTGGGGAGCCTCAACAACATCCTGATGCTGATGAGTCAGAGAAGAGTCTCTCCAGATCAGAACACCAGATGGTACAGCTTGGTCTGGTCTAGCATACAGCTTGCTTTATCAGGGTCTGGGCTGGGTTTCTGTAAAGCACTTCATGACAGCGGTGACATAAGCATCCATAATGATATGTGTCCCCTCTTTATGGTTACCAGGACAACGCTAGCCCTTCCTCCCTCCCGGAGTCCCCGTGTCATGCCTCTTCCGGTAGCACCTTACTGCTGGGTATGAAGAGGTTGTCTGTGCTGCTGGTGGACTGCAGGAAAACAACGGGGCTGAGTGGAACTGTGAGAGGAGGAGAAGAGAAGAAAGGATCAGATTTGACTCATCAAAGTAAGTGCTGTAGTTTAGTTTGAACAAATAAAATAGATCTGCCCACTGGTATCTGTTACCAGGACAACCAGCAGAGCTCTGTTGGTTGACAGGAAGATAGACTGGTATCTGTTACCAGGACAACCAGCAGAGTTCTGTTAGTTGACAGGAAGATATACTGGTATCTGTTACCAGGACAACCAGCAGAGTTCTGTTAGTTGACAGGAAGATAGACTGGTATCTGTTACCAGGACAACCAGCAGAGTTCTGCTAGTTGACAGGAAGATAGACTGGTGGATATGGATGTTATGAATATCATAACACTGAAAAAGGATTCTGCCAATGAAAACAAAGAAACCAATAGACCATATAAAACCTTAATGAAAGGTACCTTTAGAGAGAAAGTTTCAAGATGATCTGATGTAAGGTGCATGTTTTACAAAACCTTTTCCTAAAAACATAGATGTTACATTGTCTGTCCCAGTCAACCCCCCCCCCCCCCCCCTATCTTTACAAGACTGTAGAACACACAAACTAAACTCCAGACACTTCAATGTGGTCTGTATTGCTTCATTAACATCTGATCTACACAACTTGTTAAAGATGGCATATATATATTATAAAACCAGCTCCTTTTTTTGTCTTGACCTCTGTCTCTGTAATGGACAAAGTTCATTTCATTTCCTACTTTAACAGGTCAAATAAAGCCTGAACTCCAACATATTGACCTTAAAGAACATGGTTCATTTGGAAATGACTAACTTTATTAATAAAATGTGTAACTGACGCCAGTGTGCTTCTAACAGTTTAGTTTCCTCCACTGTCCCCATTCCGGGCTCAAACCAGTGATCCTCTGCTTCTCAACACACGTGACTGCTCTCCTTGAGAATGAACTATATTCAGAGTTCTAGAGCCACACACTCACTATAGCACAATAATTACTATAGCACAGTGTATTTAACAGATGGTGAGATCAGAAACAAATCAGTCTCTTTGTTGCTCTGTTTCAGAGCTACTCTGCTTTCTGATGAAGGAAAGCCCTTTCAACTATAAATGTATATTTGGCTGCCATTTAGGCTGCAACAACTATACAGTGGAACACCCCCTGATCTGTTGTTTTATGAAGGGTCACCTACGCCCAGTACCCAAACAGCTAGTCCCATCCTGGGATTTTTATGTTTTGCTTGAGGCCATTTCTGCTGTTGGAGCCGCTGGAAAGAATAGAAATTAGATTTATCTTGTTTAAAACGGCTTTACTTTAGCCATTATATCCGTATAATGAGTTACACCCCCATATCTTCATGAGGTTCTATAGTAGCAAGGATCTGACACCTCCGGAGGGCTTGATGGCTCAATCCACCAGAGGAATGGCTACAACATAGGCATTGTTCAAAGGCATCTCTGTTCAAGAGATCTGTAATGCAGCATGTTGTGGTGATGTACCTCCATGAGGTTCTACTGACTGGACATCACTACACATACGGTGAGTAGAGTGGGGACCTCTGAGGGATGATCCTGTCTAGACTTGGCATCAGAGAGGATATGAGCTGTATGGTAGTTGACTATATCCCCATAGTGAGAGACTAACGAGTCACTGAAATAGAACTGAAGGTTCCCTTACGGAACCCTGATTCTATGATATTCACCAGATTACCTAACAGAACCCTGATTCTATGATATTCACCAGGTTACCTAACAGAACCCTTATTCTATGATATTCACCAGGTTACCTTTCACACATGGAAGACGGGAGCGACTATGTCCCTGATATAGGAAGTGGTCTGCTATTGGCCGTTGCTATCGGAGAGTACAGTGCCTCCTGGAAGTATTCAGACCCCTTGACTTTTTCCACATTTTGTTACATTACAGCCTTTTTCTAAAAACACAATACCCCATACTGACAAAGCAAAAACATTTTGTTTGATAATTTTGCTAATTTATCAAAAAATACAAAACTGAAATATTACATTTACTTAAGTATTCAGACCCGATACTCGGAACTCTGTTCAAGCAGCAGGTTCTGCTCTGGAGCAGGTTTCCATCAAAGATCTCTCTTAAAGGAGGACTGTAGCATCTAATGATGAAACATTATGGAGTCTTAAAGGAGGACTGGGATGGGAAAGGAAAGGGGATATCTAGTCAGTCACAACTGAATCCATTCACCCTAAATGTGTCTTCCGCATTGA
This sequence comes from Salvelinus namaycush, assembly GCF_016432855.1. Taxonomy (NCBI): domain Eukaryota; kingdom Metazoa; phylum Chordata; class Actinopteri; order Salmoniformes; family Salmonidae; genus Salvelinus; species Salvelinus namaycush. The sequence goes on along the minus strand of NC_052308.1, from coordinate 73,851,493 downwards.
ACCCAACCCCTCTGAATCAGAGTGGTGCGGGGGCTGCCTTAATCGACGTCCACGTTATCGGCGCCCGGGGAGCAGTTGTTGGGGGTTAACTGCCTTGCTCAAGGGTAGAACGGCAGCTTTTTTCTACCTTGGGGGGCGTGCGGATTCGAACCAGCGACTTCTCGGTTAATGGCCCAACATTCTTAATCTCTAGTCTACAAATGTCACAAATGTTCCAACTTCAATTCATTATTTCTCAATGATGCTTTAAAACCTCAATGATTAAAGCATCTCAATGATGCCTTAATGACAAATCATTACAAACAGTTAGCAGCCAAGAAGAAGAGTAACAAAAGCCAGAAATAGCATTAAAATGTATCACTTACCTTTGATCTTCATATGGTTGCACTCCGAAGACTCCATGTTACACAATAAATGTTTGTTTTGTTCGATAAAGTCACTCTTTATGTCCAAAAACCTCCGTTTTCTTTGCGCGTTATGTTCAGTAATACATTGGAACAAAGCGCGGTCACAGCAGTCAGACGAAAAATCTGAAAAGTACCATAAAATTTCATAGAAACATGTCAAACAATGTTTATAATCCAGCCTCATTGTTTTTGTCATAAATAATCGATCATATTTCAACTGGACAAAAGCTTCGTGAATAGAAAAGGAGAAACAAGAAATGCGCCCTCCCGATCATGCGCTGGGCTCATGGCTGGAAATTTCCACTGTACACTCATTGAACGTGCTGTTTCTCCCTCATTTTTCAGAGTAAAAGCCTGAAACAATGCCTAAAGACTGGCCACATGTTGAGGAAGCAATAGAGATAGTGACCTGCGTCATAAGTCTTTGTATGGTGGATAGGCTTTCAATGGAAAAACAGGCATTTCAAATAAAAGCATTTCCTGGATGGATTTTCCTCAGGTTCTCACCTGCCATTTCAGTTCTGTTATACTCACAGACATTATTTTAACAGTTTTAGAAACTTTGGAGTGGTTTCTATCCAAATCTACTAATTTGCATATCCTAGCTTCTGGGCCTGAGTAGCAGGCAGATTACTTTGGGCACTCTTTTCATCCAAAATTCCGAATGCTGCCCCCTACCCTAGTGAGGTTAAAGGAGAAGTTTACCCAAAATCCAGAAACTCTGAAGTGATTCCATACATTGAAACTAGTCCAGTGGAGTTTTCTCTCTCCCTGTAGTGCTGTCCTGAAACAGCTGCGTGACTCGTGACGTTGCTGGATGCGGGCCTCGCTCTGCTGCTTTGCCAGTTTGTTATTGTATTACAGCTATGGCCTTTGGCTTTCACCTGGAATTGTTTATTTATGTCTGAAACACTTTGTATTGATATAAATGTATATAAATATGATGATGTCATAGTGAATTCATGACATGTGACTGAACAAGCCTTTTCATACTTCATAACATGGCTACATACAGTGCCTTCGGAAAGTATTCAGACCCCTTTTTCATATTTTGTTACGTTACAGCCTGATTCAATCTACACACAAATACCCCTTAAACCTGTCTAGGACATGCGTTCCGCTAGCGGAACCCCTCGACAACATTCCGCTGAAAAGGCAGCACGGGTAATTCCAAAATATTTTTTTGAAATATGTAACTTTCACACATTAACAAGTCCAATACAGAAAATGAAAGATAAACATCTTGTTAATCTACCCATCGTGTCCGATTTCAAAAATGCTTTACAGCGAAAGCACAACATATGATTATGTTAGATCACCACCAAGTCAAAAAAACACAGACATTTTTCCAGCCAAAGATAGGAGTCACAAAAAGCAGAAATAGAGATAAAATTAATCACTAACCTCTGATGATCTTCATCAGATGACACTCATAGGACATCATGTTACGCAATACATGTATGTTTTGTTCGATAATGTGCATATTTATATCCAAAAATCTCAGTTTACATTGGCACCATGTTCAGAAATGCCTCCAAAATATCCGGAGAAATTGCAGAGAGTCACATCATATAACAGAAATACTCTGAAATTCACATTTACACAAGCATCGTTTAACATTTCCAAACTGATTGCAGATTTTTCTGACAAGGTTGCCAGTCTGGCATCCTCAACCATAGTGCCGTTTAGGCACACGCCCCCTATCAGAGGAGGTCGGTATGTGTCTGCTGGTGAATCACCCAAGCCACACAGGAAAACCTCATGTTCGGTTAAGTTCCGAGTTGAACTCACCTTGTCATTTGTCACCAATGGCAAACTCATGACCACGTTCACCGGGTTTGTGGCAGATGCTGACGTCGAACCCACGCCGTTGCGCAATGTATGACAGGTAGCCTTGGAAGAATGCGGGGAAGTCAACGGAGTTGGCATACATATTTGTCACCAGATTTGGTTGGTTTTCCAATCCATTAGTGGTACCAAACGGTCAATTAAATCTATCCCAATAAGCATCCGTTCGATGTCGATGGTAATCGCTTTCGAAGTTGAGTTTAAGTAGGAGACACTTGGTTAGTGGCGAGGTAACTTCGGTGAAACCCGAAGCTTCGTGTCGCAACGTTCCGTTTTCAACCAACGGTTTGTTGGGTCCACTGCCCCTTTTAGTTCATCCAGCAAGGTTTCGGATATGAGTGAAATTGTCAAACCCGAATCTATCAGAGCGTGACAGGTCAAACAGTCCTCCAGGACTGTTCTAAGGTATGGCCTGTTCGAGTTGGGTTTTCTCATCATATCCCCAACATAATGGAGTGGGTTGGGAGTACCGAGCGGTTTGTAATCTGTGTCGATTTCCAAGACGGATAACTCACCTATGTGACCCAGTGGGTCCTCTATCGGAATGGGAGAGGAATCATCTGTTGCAAAGCTGCTTATCTAGAACGAGTGGTCCCTGGACAGGGATTGGAGTGGGGGCGGGGGTAATGGAAATGTTGACGTCCTCTCGAATTGCGTTAGTTTCGGCTGACTTGGTTCCCAACAATTTTACGCCTAGTTATGTTGTCCTCTTTCTCAAATTTCTTACGATGCAGTACATCTCTTATCAGAGTTTCTATATCATTTCGCTTAGGGTTTAGATCATTGTTGAACACTTTGTTGCGCTTGTTACTCTTGTGTCCTGACCCTTTGTGAGGGTTAGGCGCAGGGACATATCGGCCAAGTTGATCTCTACGGGACCTGTTAGATTGGGGACGTTCATCATAGCTATTGTTACTGCAGTGGTTGTCAGTGTGGTGATTACTTGGTTGCCACCCCCTTTGATCGTCATCTTTTACCGCACCTGTCCCTAATGCTGCACCTTCTAATTGGAGTGATGGTTCCCGCCTAAGCTCGAAAGTCTAGGTGTCCGGGCTCTTAGCCCGGCTTGCTTTTGATGCTTCAAAAGCGGTGCTTACAAGCTCTCAGAGCGTCGAGATTGGCAACCCAATGTGGGCAGTAGGGCCCAAGTAGTTGATGAAGTAGATGTTTGACAGAAACAGTTGTTTGAATGGTAATAGGTCTTCCATTCCCGTTTCAGTGAGCATGCCAAAGTAAGCTGAACGAAGCAGGTGATAGTAGGTCTGTGGGTGTTCATTTTGAGCTTGTCTGATATTGTTAGCCAACGAGCTGTCGTGTTTGCGAGTCGCAGAACCACTGAATTCTATTTTCAAAACCGTGGCAAGTTTAGCGTAGTCGTGCAGGATTTCGCCACAATTTCTCTGTATATAATGGCCCATAACTTTAACACTAGCAGAGATCCTGGAATTGATATACCCTTACAGTATATTATATTCAACAATATATACAAAAATCAACATTTATATTTTCAATATTCATGTAAGAAATGTTTGAATGAAATCCGAATACTACTCATATTACAGAACAAGTGGTAAAGATTCATATTACACCCATTGTTGATTTGTAGCCTGTAGCATCTAATGATGAAACATTATGGAGTCTTGAAGGAGGTCTGTAGCATCTAATGATTATACATTATGGGGTCTTAAAGGAGGTCTGTAGCATCTAATGATGAAACATTATGGAGTCTTGAAGGAGGTCTGTAGCATCTAATGATGAAACATTATGGAGTCTTAAAACTTCTTATGGCTAGTGGAACCCCTCGACAACTTTCCGCTGAAAAGGCAGAGCGCTAAATTCAAAAATATTTTTTAGAAATATGTAACTTTGATGCATTCACAAGTGCAATACACCAAATTAAAGCTTAACTTCTTGTTAATCTACAAAAAAAGCTTTACAGCGAAAGCGGACCATGTTAGGTCAGAGCCTAGTCACAAAAACACACAGCCATTTTCCAGCCAAAGAGAGGAGTCACAAAAAGCAGAAATATAGATTAAATTAAATTTATCACTAACCTTTGATGATCTTCATAAGATGGCACTTATAGGACTTCATGTTACACAATACATGTATGTTTTGTTCGATAAAGTTCATATTTATATCCAAAAATCTCAGTATACATTGGCGCTTTATGGTGAGTAATGTTGTGCATCGAAAACATCCGGCAAATTTTCAGAGGCACATCAATTTACAGAAATACTCATAATAAACATGTAAAAGTTGATAAAAGATACAAGTATTATGCACAGAATTATAGATATACTTCTCCTTAATGCAACCGCTGTGTCAGAATTCAAAAAAGCTTTACGGAAAAAGCAAACCATGCAATAATCCGAGTACGGCGCTCAGACAAAAGCCATGCAGATACCCACAATGTTGTTGAGTCAGAAATAGCGTTTTAAATATTCACTTACCTTTGATGATCTTCATCAGAATGCACTCCCAGGAATCCCAGTTCAACAATAAATGTTTGTTTTGTTCGATAAAGTCCAACATTTATGTCCAAATACCGCCTTTTGTTAGCGCGTTTGGTAAACAAATCCAAACTCACGAGGCGCGGGCAAGTCCAGGCGAAAGTTCCGATGAAAAGTTCAAAAATGTATGTTACAGTTCGTAGAAACATGTCAAACGATGTATAGAATCAATCTTTAGGATTTTTTTAACATAAATCTTCAATAATGTTCCAACCAGCGAATTCCTTTGTCTTTAGAATTGCAATGGAACGCAGGTCGCTCTCACGTGTAGACGCATGACCAGCTCATGCCACTCTGGCAGACCTCTGGTTGAAACAGCTCTCATTCCCCCCTCCTTCACAGTAGAAGCCTCAAACAATGTTCTAAGACTGTTGACATCTAGTGGAAGCCTTAGGAAGTGCAATATGACCCCATAGACACTGTACATTCGATAGGCAATGAGTTGAAAACTACAAACCTCAGATTTCCCACTTCCTGGTTGGATTTTTCTCAGGTTTGCGCCTGCCATATGAGTTCTGTTATACTCACAGACATCATTCAAACAGTATTAGAAACTTCAGAGTGTTTTCTATCCAATACTACTAATAATATGCATATCTTATCTTCTGGGGATGAGTAGCTGGCAGTTTAATTTGGATATGCTTTTCATCCAAACGTGAAAATGCTGCCCCCTATCCTAGAGAAGTTTTTAACGAATGCACTGTGTGTGTATACTGAACCAAAATATAAACAACGATTTACAGTTTATATGAGTCAGTGATTGTAAATAAATAAACGAGGCCCTGATCTATGGACTTTACATAACTGGGCAGGGGCACAGCCATTGGTGGGCCCTGGAGGGCATACGCCCACCCATTGCGGAGCCAGGCCCAGCCAATCAGAATTAGTTTTTCCCCACAAAGGGCTTCATTACAAAGAGAAATACAACTCGGGTGGCTGGTCTCAGACGATGTGGAGGTCCTGGGCTGGCGTCGTTATATGTGGTCTGTGGTTGTGAGGCCAGTTGGATGTACTGCCAAATTCTCTAAAATGACGTTGGAGGCGGCTTCTGGTAGAGAATTTAACATTCAATTATCTGGTAACAGCTCCAGTGGATATTCCTGCAGTCAGCATGCCAATTGCACACTCCCTCAAAACGTGAGACATCTGTGGCATTGTGTTGTGTGACAGAACTGCACATTTTAGAGGCCTTTTATTCTCCCCAGCACAAGGTGCACCTGTGTAATGATCATGCTGTTTAATCAGCTTGATATGCCAAACCTGTCAGGTGGATGGATTATCTTGGCAAAGAATAAATGTTAACTAACAGGGATGTAAAAAATTCTGCAATCTTTTTTTTCAGCTCATGAAACATCCAACACTTTACATGTTGCGTTAATATTTTTGTTTATTGTAGTTACTCTCAGTTTTAGGAACATCTTGCCAAATATTTCACTTTATTTTTTACTTTACCCAAAATATCACATCAGCGATAGTCAAAATGTTGAAAATCTGTGAACGTCTAAATAATAAATTGGGCCATTTAAACAGCATGTGTCGAACCCTTTCGACAACGGGGAGATTTTACTGATGTGCTTTGTGTCTTCGATGTAAAAATAAGTTTTGGACTTCCACTTAAAATTACTTATTTACTTATTTTATGTTTAAGGAAGTGTGTAAAGTTGTGGCCAAACGTTTTGAGAATGACACAAATATGAATTTTCACAGTCTGCTGCCTCAGTTTGTATGATGGCAATTTGCATATACTCCAGAATGTTATGAATAGTGATCAGATGAGTTGTAATTAATTGCAAAGTCCCTCTTTGCCATGCAAATGAACTGAATCCCCCCCAAAACTGGAAGCTTCAAAAGGAGGGTGGTGCTTGGAATCATTGTTCTTCCTCTGTCACCCGTGGTTACCTGCAAGTAAACATGTGCCGTCATCATTGCTTTGCACAAAAAAGGCTTCACAGGAAATGATATTGCTGCCAGTAAGATTGCACCTAAATCAACCATTTATCAGATCATCAAGAACTTCAAGGAGAGCGGTTCAATTGTTGTGAAGAAGGCTTCAGAGCGGTTTAATTGTTGTGAAGAAGGCTTCAGGGCACCCAAGAAAGTCCAGCAAGCGCCAGGACCGTCTCCTAAAGTTGATTCAGCAGCGGGATCAGGGCACCACCAGTACAGAGCTTGCTCAGGAATGGCAGCAGGCAGGTGTGAGTGCATCTGCACACAGACTGATATTCTGCAAAGGGTACAGGGATTGGACTGCTGAGGACTGGGGTAAAGTCATTTTCTCTGATGAATCCCCTTTTCGATTGTTTGGGGCATCTGGAAAAAAGCTTGTCCGGAGAAGACAAGGTGAGCGCTTCCATCAGTCCTGTGTCATGCCAACGGTAAAGCATCCTGAGACCATTCATGTGTGGGGTTGCTTTCAGCCAAGGGTGTGGGCTCACTCACAATGTTGCCTAAGAACACAGCCATGAATAAGGAATGCCACCAACAAATCCTCCGAGAGCAACTTCTCCCAACCATCCAGTAACAGTTCGGTGACATACAATGTCTTTTCCAGCATGATGGAGCACCTTGCCATAAGGCAAACGTGATAAGTGGCTCGGGGGAACGAAACATCAATATTTTGTGTCCATGGCCAGGAATCTCCCCAGACCTTAATCCCATTGAGAACTTGTGGTCAATCCTCAAGAGGCGGGTGGACAAACAAAAACCCACAAATTCTGACAAACTCCAAGCATTGATTATGCAAGAATGGGCTGCCATCAGTCAGGATGTTTTAGCCCAGAAGTTAATTGACACCAGGGTGGATTGCAGAGGTCTTGAAAAAGAAGGTCAACACTGCAAATATTGACTCTTCAATCAATCAATCAATCAATCAAGTTTATTTTATATAGCCCTTCGTACATCAGCTTATATCTCGAAGTGCTGTACAGAAACCCAGCCTAAAACCCCAAACAGCAAGCAATGCAGGTGTAGAAGCACGGTGGCTAGAAAAAACTCCCTAGAAAGGCCAAAACCTAGGAAGAAACCTAGAGAGGAACCAGGCTATGAGGGGTGGCCAGTCCTCTTCTGGCTGTGCCGGGTGGAGATTATAACAGAACATGGCCAAGATGTTCAAAATGTTCATAAATGACAAGCATGGTCAAATAATAATTAGGAATAAATGTCAGTTGGCTTTTCATAGCCGATAATTAAGAGTTGAAAACAGCAGGTCTGGGACAGGTAGGGGTTCCATAACCGCAGGCAGAACAGTTGAAACTGGGACAGCAGCAAGGCCAGGTGGACTGGGGACAGCAAGGAGTCATCATGCCCGGTAGTCCTGACGTATGGTCCTAGGGCTCAGTTCCTCCGAGAGAGAGAAAGAAAGAGAGAAGGAGAGAATTAGAGAGAGCCAAGATGTTCAAAATGTTCATAAATGACAAGCATGGTCAAATAATAATCAGGAATGAATGTCAGTTGGCTTTTCATAGCCGATCATTAAGAGTTGAAAACAGCAGGTCTGGGACAGGTAGGGGTTCCATAACTGCAGACTAAACAGTTGAAACTGGAACAGCAGCAAGGCCAGGTGGACTGGGGACAGCAAGGAGTCATCATGCCCAGTAGTCCTGATGTATGGTCCTAGGGCTCAGGTCCTCCGAGAGAGAGAAAGAAAGAGAGAAGGAGAGAATTAGAGAGAGCATAGTTAAATTCACACAGGACACTGGATAAGACAGGAGTACTCCAGATATAACCAACTGGCCCTAGCCCCCCGACACAAACTACTGCAGCATAAATACTGGAGGCTGAGACAGGAGGGGTCAGGAGACACTGTGGCCCCATCCGATGATACCCCCGGACAGGGCCAAACAGGAAGGATATAACCCCACCCACTTTGCCAAAGCACAGCCCCCGCACCACTAGAGGGATATCTTCAGCCACCAACTTACAATCCTGAGACAAGGCCGAGTATAGCCCACAAAGATCTCCACCACAGCACAAACCAAGGGGGGCGCCAACCCAGACAGGAAGATCACGTCAGTAACTCAACCCACTCAAGTGACGCACCCCTCCTAGGGACGGCATGAAAGAGCACCAGTAAGCCAGTGACTCAGCCCCTGTAATAGGGTTAGAGGTAGAGAATCCCAGTGGAGGGGAACCGGCCAGGCAGAGACAGCAAGGGCGGTTCGTTGCTCCAGAGCCTTTCCGTTCACCTTCACACTCCTGGGCCAGACTACACTCAATCATATGACCTACTGTCGTGGAAAATCATCTCAGAAATATAACACTCATAAGAACTTGTGAAATCAAAACATGCTTTTATTACAATTGTATAGCCAACTGGAATGTCCGCGGAACACACCCCGCTTCCCAGCCCCGCTCCAACATTTTATATCCACCTAGTCTTATGCCCATCCCCCTATGAAGTCATTCACCACCATCTGCTTTCAATTAGTTTATAATGGTGGCCGGACCCTCTATCCCAGTGTATCCAATTGCTTCAGGCGCCTAAGTGTCTGACATGTATGTACGTAATGGAATGGTCAGACTATATGTCTAGTGGGTCTAAGTGCCCTAAACACATATTTCTCTGACAGGTGTATCTCTTAAAAGAATCAGCAGACTATGTGTCTAGTTTCCAATTACTTTAGGCGCCTATCTGTCTGATCAGTATGCACTTAATGGAATCAGCAGACTATGTGTCTCTTCTCTTCATGTGGTCTGTTATTTTACTGTTCAGCTGTCTTATGTCTTTATAAGTTATCCATGTGTCTAATCTTTCTCCTACACTACTGAAGAGAAAAGTCTTCAGTAAAGACTTAAAGGTTGAGACCGAGTCTGCGTCTCTCACATGGGTAGGCAGACCATTCCATAAAAATGGAGATCTATAGGAGAAAGCCCTGCCTCCAGCTGTTTGCTTAGGAATTCTAGGGACAATTAGGAGGCCTGTGTCTTGTGACTGTAGCGTACGTGTAGGTATGTACGGCAGGACCAACTCGGAAAGATAGGTAGGAGCAAGCCCATGTAACGCTTTATAGGTTAACAGTTAAACCTTGAAATCAGCCCTTGCCTTAACAGGAAGCCAGTGTAGGGAAGCTAGCACTGGAGTAATATGATCAAATTTCTTGGTTCTAGTCAGGATTCTAGCAGCCGTATTTGGCACTAACTGAAGTTTATTTAGTGCTTTATCCGGGTAGCCGGAAAGTAAAGCATTGCAGTAGTCTAGCCTAGAAGTAACAAATGCATGGATTAATTTTTCTGCATCATTTTTGGACAGAACATTTCTGATTTTTGCAATGTTACGTAGATGGAAAAAAGCTGTCCTTGAAACATTCTTGATATGTTCGTCAAAAGAGAGATCAGGGTCAAGAGTAACGCCGAGGTCCTTCACAGTTTTATTTGAGACGACTTTACAACCATCAAGATTAATTGTCAGATTTAACAGAAGATCTCTTTGTTTCTTGGGACCTAGAACAAGCATCTCTGTTTTGTCCGAGTTTAAAAGTAGAACGTTTTCAGCCATCCACTTCCTTATGTCTGAAACACAGGCTTCTAGTGAGGGCAATTTTGGGGCTTCACCATGTTTCATTGAAATGTACAGCTGTGTGTCATCCGCATAGCTTATGTTTACGAATAACATCCCCAAGAGGTAAAATATATAGTGAAAACAATAGTGGTCCTAAAACGGAACCTTGAGGAACACCGAAATGTACAGTTGATTTGTCAGAGGACAAACCATTCACAGAGACAAACCTGATATCTTTCCGACAGATAAGATCTAAACCAGGCCAGAACTTGTCCGTGTAGACCAGTTTGGGTTTCCAGTCTCTCCAAAAGAATGTGGTGATCGATGGTGTCAAAGGCAGCACTAAGGTCTAGTAGCACGAGGACAGATGCAGAGCCTCGGTCTGACGCCATTAAAAGGTCATTTACCACCTTGACAAGTGCAGTCTCAGTGCTATGATGGGGTCTAAAACCAGACTGAAGCATTTCGTATACATTGTTTGTCTTCAGGAAGGCAGTGAGTTGCTGCGCAACAGCTTTTTCTAAAATTTTTGAGAGGAATGGAAGATTCGATACAGGCCGATAGTTTTTTATATTTTCCGGGTCAAGGTTTGGCTTTTTCAAGAGAGGCTTTATTACTGCCACTTTTAGTGAGTTTGGTACACATCTGGTGGATAGAGAGCCGTTTATTATGTTCAACATAGGAGGGCCAAGCACATGAAGCAGCTCTTTCAGTAGTTTAGTTGGAATAGGATCCAGTATGCAGCTTGAAGGTTTAGAGGCCATGATTATTTTCATCATTGTGTCAAGAGATATAGTACTAAAACACTTAAGTGTCTCTCCCGATCCCAGGCCCTGGCAGAGCTGTGCAGATCCAGGACAGCTAAGCCCTGGAGGAATACGCAGATTTAAAGAGGAGTCCGTAATTTGCTTTCTAATGATCATGATCTTTTCCTCAAAGAAGGTCATGAATTTATTACTGCTGAAGTGAAAGCCATCCTCTCTTGGGGAATGCTGCTTTTTAGTTAGCTTTGCAACAGTATCAAAAATAAATTTTGGATTGTTCTTATTTTCCTCAATTAAGTTGGAAAAGTAGGATGATCGAGCAGCAGTGAGGGCTCTTCGATACTGCACGGTACTGTCTTTCCAAGCTAGTCGGAAGACTTCCAGTTTGGTGTGGCGCCATTTGCGTTCCAATTTTCTGGAAGCTTGCTTCAGAGCTCGGGTATTTTCTGTATACCAGGGAGCTAGTTTCTTGTGACAAATGTTTTTCGTTTTTAGGGGTGCAACTGCATCTAGGGTATTGCGCAAGGTTAAATTGAGTTCCTCAGTTAAGTGGTTAACTGATTTGTGTCCTCTGACGTCCTTGGGTAGGCAGCAGGAGTCTGGAAGGGCATCAAGGAATTTTTGTGTTGTCTGAGAATTTATAGCACAACTTTTGATGCTCCTTGGTTGGAGTCTGAGCAGATTATTTGTTGCGATTTCAAACGTAATAAAATGGTGGTCCGATAGTCCAGGATTATGAGGAAAAACATTAAGATCTACAACATTTATTCCATGGGACAAAACTAGGTCCAGAGTATGACTGTGGCAGTGAGTAGGTCCAGAGACATGTTGGACAAAACCCACTGAGTCGATGATGGCTCCGAAAGCCTTTTGGAGTGGGTCTGTGGACTTTTCCATATGAATATTAAAATCACCAAAAATTTGAATATTATCTGCTATGACTACAAGGTCCGATAGGAATTCAGGGAACTCAGAGAGGAACGCTGTATATGGCCCAGGAGGCCTGTAAACAGTAGCTATAAAAAGTGATTGAGTAGGCTGCATAGATTTCATGACTAGAAGCTCAAAAGACGAAAACGTAATTTTCTTTTTTGTAAATTGAAATTTGCTATCGTAAATGTTAGCAACACCTCCGCCTTTGCGGGATATGGTCACTAGTGTAACCAGGAGGTGAGGCCTCATTTAACACAGTAAATTCATCAGGCTTAAGCCATGTTTCAGTCAAGCCAATCACATCAAGATTGTGATCAGTGATTAGTTCATTGACTATAACTGCCTTTGAAGTGAGGGATCTAACATTAAGTAACCCTATTTTGAGATGTGAGGTATCACGATCTCTTTCAATAATGGCAGGAATGGAGGAGGTCTTTATCCTAATGAGATTGCTAAGGCGAACACCGCCATGTTTAGTTTTGCCCAACCTAGGTCAAGGCACAGACACAGTCTCAATGGGGATGGCTGAGCTGACTACACTGACTATGCTAGTGGCAGACTCCACTAAGCTGGCAGGTTGGCTAACAGCCTGCTGCCTGGCCTGCACCCTATTTCATTGTGGAGTTAAAGCCCTGTCTATGTTGGTAGATAAGATGAGAGCACCCCTCCAGCTAGGATGGAGTCCGTCACTCCTCAGCAGGTCAGGCTTGGTCCTGTTTGTGGGTGAGTCCCAGAAAGAGGGCCAATTATCTACAAATTCTATCTTTTGGGAGGGGCAGAAAACAGTTTTCAACCAGCGATTGAGTTGTGAGACTCTGCTGTAGAGCTCGTCACTCCCCCTAACTGGGAGGGGGCCAGAGACAATTACTCGATGCGACACATCTTTCTAGCTGATTTACACGCTGAAGCTATGTTGCGCTTGGTGACCTCTGACTGTTTCATCCTAACATCGTTGGTGCCGACGTGGATAACAATATCTCTATACTCTCTACACTCGCCAGTTTTAGCTTTAGCCAGCACCATCTTCAGATTAGCCTTAACGTCGGTAGCCCTGCCCCCTGGTAAACAGTGTATGATCGCTGGGTGATTCGTTTTAAGTCTAATACTGCGGGTAATGGAGTCGCCAATGACTAGGGTTTTCAATTTGTCAGAGCTAATGGTGGGAGCCTTCGGCGTCTCAGACCCCGTAACGGGAGGAGTAGAGACAAGAGAAAACTCGGCCTCAGACTCCGACTCGCTACTTAATGGGGAAACCGGTTGAAAGTTTCTGTCGGCTGAATGAGCGACACCAGTTGAGCATTCCTACAGCATTTCCCTCCAGAAGCCATGAGAAAGTTGTCCGGCTGCGGGGACTGTGCGGGGGGATTTATACTAACGTTAGTATCTGTACTTACTGGTGGCACAGACGCTGTTTCTTCCTTTCCTACACTGAAATTACCCTTGCCTAACGATTGCGTCTGAAGCTGGGCTTGCAGCACAGCTATCCTCGCCGTAAGGCGATCGTTCTCCTGTATATTATGAGTACAGCGACTGCAATTAAAAGACATGATGTTAATGTTACTACTTAGCTTCGGCTGTTGAAAGTACTGACGAACCATGTCCAGATAAAGCGTCCGGAGTGAAAAAGTTGAATGAGGGAAAAAACTCTTTGCATCAACTTCATGTCATTGCCAATAAAAGCCTTTGACACTTATGAAATGTTTGTAATTATACTTCAGTATTTCATAGTAACATCTGACAAAAACATCTGAAGACACTGAAGCAGCAAACTTTGTGGAAATTAATATTTGTGTCATTCTCAAAACTTTTGGTCACGACTGTAGGTCGCATTCTGTATCATACAGCTATGAAAGTTATATATTTAGAACAACCTGCTCGATTGGAATTATGCGACATCTGTGTCTTGAGTGTCCAAGAACGGTTTAGTTTTTTGTGTTCTGACTTGTAAAACAGAATGAATAAATAAGTAATGTAAACATTATCAGTAATTACCAGGAAACTCTACAACATTTGTTTTAAAATCACACCAAGATTGTTAAAACTGGCCTTAGCTTATTGAGCGATCTGATTAGGATTTACCCTCGTAGCAAGGCCTATTTATCATGTGGAGGTTTCATTCAGATCTCTTTTTTTAAAAACACACTGTCTTTGGCAGGAGAAAGACCAGACTCAGAGGAACAAGAGCCAGGGACGTCCAAACCAACAAGAAGACACCAGTGTTCCCGCTGTGGAAAGTGTTTTAACCAGTTAAGGGACCTGTACCGACATGAGAGAATACACACAGGGGAGAAATCTTACCACTACTTGCAGTGTGGAAAGAGTTTTAACCAGTTAGGGCATCTGAAAGAACATGAGATAATACACACAGGGGAGAAGCCTTACCACTGCTCCCAGTGTGGCAAGTGTTTTAACCGGTCAGGGAACCTGAAATCACACGAGAGAATACACACAGGGGAGAAGCCTGACCACTGCTCCCAGTGTGGAAAGAGTTTTAACCGTTTAAGGACCCTGAAAGTTCATGAGAGGACACACACAGGGGAGAAGCCTTACCACTGCTCCCAGTGTGGCAAGTGTTTTAACCAGTTAGGGAATCTGAAACAACACAAGAGAATACAAACAGGTGAGAAGCCTTACCAATGCTCCCAGTGTGGAAAGTTTTTCAGCCAGTCAGGGGATCTGAAAAAACATGAGATAATACACACAGTGGAGAAGCCTTACCACTGCTCCCAGTGTGGAAAGTGTTTCAACCGGTCAGGGCATCTGAAAGAACATGAGATAATACACACAGGGGAGAAGCCTTACCACTGCTCCCAGTGTGGCAAGTGTTTTAACCGGACAGGGAACCTGAAAAAACACGAGAGAATACATACAGTTGAAAAGCCTTACCACTGCTCAGAGTGTGGAAAGTGTTTCAACCGGTCAGGGGATCTGAAAAAACACGAGAGAATACACACAGGGGAGACGCCTTACCACTGCTCCCAGTGTGGAAAGAGTTTTAACCAATTAAGCAACCTGAAAGAACACATGAGACTGCACATAGAGGAGAAGGCTTACAAAAGCTCAGACTGTGGGAAAACCATATGAAATTGCTTCTTCCAATTATTGATAAACATGTACCTGTTAAGAAACTGACTGTTAGAACTGTTAAGGCTCCATGGATTGATGAGGAATTTAAAAACTGTATGTTTGAAAGAGTTGGGGCAAAAGGAGTGGCTAATAAGTCTGGCTGCACATCTGGCTGGCTTACGTACTGCAAATGGAGAAATGATGTGACCAAACTCAACAAAATAATACACTTTATTAGGAAGCCAAGATCAATGATATAAAGAATGATGGAAAAAAAACTTGTAAAAAATCATAATGAAAGAAAAGCAGTGCAAGTATTGAATGTTGTAAAGTTAGTGTGAGAGAGGTGGAAAAATTGTTATCGATCAATAATGACATTGACAACTTAGATGGGAAGCTACTGAGGACAGTAGCTGACTCTATAGCCACTCCTATCTGTCATATGTTTAATCTGAGCCTAGAGGAAAGTCTTTGTCCTCAAGCCTGGAGGGAAGCCAAAGTAGTTCCACTACCCAAGAGTGGTAAAGCGGCCTTTACTGGTTCTAACAGCAGACCTATAAGCTTGCTGCCAGCTCTTAGCAAACTGTTGGGAAAAATTGTGTTTGACCAAATACAATGATATTTCTCTGTAAACAAATTAACAACAGACTTTCAGCATGCTTATAGAGAAGGGCACTCAACATGTGCTGCACTGACACAAATGACTGATGATTGGTTGAGAGAAATTGATAACAAGAAGATTGTGGGAGCTCTATTGTTAGATTTCAATGCAGCCTTTGATATTCTTGACCATAACCTCTTGTTGAAAAAACGTATGTGCTATGGCTTTTCAACCTCTGCCATAATGTGGATTCAGAGCTATCTATCTACTAGAACTCAGAGGGTTTTTAATGGAAGCTTCTCTAATGTCAAACATATAAAGTGTAATGTACCTCAGGGCAGCTCTCTAGGCCCTCTACTCTTTTCTATTCTTACCAATGACCTGCCACTGGCATTAAACAAAGCATGTGTGTCCATGTATGCTGATGATTCAACCATATACGCATCAGCAACCACAGCTAATGATGTCACTGAAACACTTAACAAAGAGTTGCAGTCTGTTTTGGAATGGGTGGCCAGTAATAAACTGGTACTGAACATCTCTAAAACTAAGAGCATTGTATTTGGTACAAATCATTCCTTAAGTTCTAGACCTCAGCTGAATCTGGTAATGAATTGTGTTGCTGTTGAACAAGTTGAGGAGACTAAATTACTTGGCATTACCTTAGATTGTAAACTGTCATGGTCAAAACATATAGATTCAGTGGTTGTAAAGATGGGGAGAGGTCTAGCCTCAAAGAGATGGTCTACTTTTTTGACACCACACTCCAAAAAGCAAGTTCTGCAGGCTCTAGTTTTGTCTAATCTTGATTATTGTCCAGTCGTGTGGTCCAGTGCTGCAAGGAAAGACCTAGTAAAGCTGCAGCTGGCCCAGAACAGAGCGGCACGTTTTGCTCTTAATTGTAATCAGAGGGCTGATATTAATACTATGCATGCCAGTCTCTCTTGGCTAAGAGTTGAGGAGAGACTGAGTGCATCACTTCTTCTTTTTATAGGAAACATGAAAATGTGTTGAAAATCCCAAATTGTTTGCATAGTCTTGTAAGGGAATTCTGCCCTATGTGCACACAAGAGACCACATAAAACTTATTTGATCAGAGTTTACACTTACAGCAATTTGCAAGCAAGGCACTCAGTTCAAAAGATGGTGTTTTTCCTTTTTTATCCCCTACTGAGAATCACCCCGCCCAGGGTGATGTCCCTTAACTTTAATACCATATAAGCTCATAATTAATAGTTGCTAATACAAAGATGTCTCTGCTAGGCGGAGTTCAGCCTATTGCGTTTTTGGCAGTTAGTTTCCCAATCACTCTTCCCCTTATTGCTATCATGTCAGACTGGAAGTAAGACTGGAACATAGTATCAACAGGAACCCTTAGTTACCTTTATCCATCTGTTACCTAAAATATAGTTTCAACACATAGACATCTGACTTTGTACAGTTGACCTTTTCATGCACGTGCAGGGTGTCAACCACTGATTCTTAATCTCAAGCTAAAGCAACACATGAATCATTGTACTTTTGTCATCACAGGTGTTCCTATAATGTACAGATATCATCAAAGTTATTACAAGTCAACTTACACACAGCTCTGACACACACACT
Source organism: Salvelinus namaycush (assembly GCF_016432855.1). Taxonomy (NCBI): domain Eukaryota; kingdom Metazoa; phylum Chordata; class Actinopteri; order Salmoniformes; family Salmonidae; genus Salvelinus; species Salvelinus namaycush. Next base: position 73,834,259 of record NC_052308.1, on the reverse strand, counting down.
TATCCCACCAGACATGCCACCGGGGGTCTTTTCACAGTCCCCAAGTTTCCAGAACAAATTCAAGAAAGCGTACAGTATTATATAGGGCCCTTATTGCATGGAACTTCCTTCCATCTCATATTGCTCAAATAAACAGCAAACCTGGTTTCAAAAAACAGATCAAGCAACACCTCGCGGCACAACCCCTCTCCCCTATTTGACCTAGATAGTTTGTGTGTATGCATTGATATGTAGGCTACGTGTGCCTTTTACAAAATGTATGTAGTTCTGTCCTTGAGCTGTTCTTGTCTATTGATGTGCTGTATTCTGTGTCATGTTTTGTGTGGACCCCAGGAAGAGTAGCTGCTGCTTTTGTAACAGCTAATGGGGATCCTAATAAAATACCAAACTCTGTTATTCTCTCTGAGCTCAGAAATAAAGAATCTTGGTTTGACTTGGACTCCAGCAGATCCTTATTTTATAATATCCACCTCAACTCTCCCACGGATTGCTGTTTATCATTGTCTCAATGAAGAGTTCTTTGTTTTACTTTCCAATAAACATTGTTTCCACGTCAAAATAAAAAACATCTTTAACATAATGAACCTTCACTATCTTCATCCCTAAACTAGCAACATTAACTATTGTCTATTGTTATTCTCAGTAACCTTCCTGGCCATATGAAATCCTAGCTAAATACAATGTTCCCTACCAGTTTTCATGTCTTTGGTTATGCAAACATTTGTTTATTTAATTATATTTCTCATTGAGATTAATATTTGTTTAATTCTGTATGGGTCACGCATTGCTTTGGTCATATGTTCCCTTATGTGTCAATGATTTTAATTAGAATATAGCAATTATGCTCTCTCCTCAATCACTTACAGTTTCTTTGGAAAGTATTGAGACCCCTTGACTTTTTCCCATTTTGTTATGTTACAGCCTTATTAAAAAATGTATTAAATGAAACAATTTCCTCAGCAATCTACACACAATACCCCATAATGACAAAGCGGAAACAAGTTTTTTATACATTTTTGCAAATGTTTTAAACACAAAAAAATTATTTACATAAGTATTCAGACCCTTTGCTATATGAGACTCATAATTGAGCTCAGGTGCATCCTGTTTCCATTGATCATCCTTGAGATGTTTCTACAACTAGAATGGAGTCCACCTGTGGTAAATTCAATTGATTGGACATGATTTGGAAAGGCACACACCTGTCTATATAAGGTCCCACAGTTGAAAGTGCAGATCAGAGCAAAAACCTAGCCATGAGGTTGAAGGAACTGTCCGTAGAGCTCCGAGACAGGATTGTGTTGAGGCACAGATCTGGGGAAGGGTACCAAAACATTTCTGCAGCATTGAAGGCCCCTGATTTAGCCCCCTGCAGTAAAAGGTTATTCATGGAGTAAAATTATCTGTTTAAGTCATTAGTAAAGGGCACATCGTTAAGAATACAGTTATCTTTTTTTGTTGTTTTGTGGTCTATATCCTGTCAATCATTTATTCCTTCATAAACAGAAAACATATGTGTACCTCAACACAACATGTGTTCAAGGGCCCCTCTAGGTTCACAATCTCTTGACCATTAAATCTGGATAAGTGACAACTATTTTTTAAAGGGTAAAAGTGATTTGTTTAGGTCGTCAGGTTAGGATGCATAGTTAAAGAGTACAATGAACCTTTCAAAGAGGAGGGTGTGAGGCCTCTGGGGCTTTTTTTGGTGGGGTTGACTGAGACATCCCTCGGACACTCTTTTATGGGGGGTAAGATGTATCTGTTTAGGTCATCAGTAAAGGGGACATCTTAATATTACAATCACCCTTTCAAAGACAGAGACATCCCCCGGACATCTCCCCTATAACTATTTTTGAAAGGGTAAAAATGATCTGTTTAGGTGATTTGTAAAACATATGTTTTGAAAGACACCTGGGGGTCCAGGTTGTTAGTTATTTTGTGTACATATAGTTCCCCTGTGTGTAAGAGCCCCCCTAGATTCACATCTTCTTGACGTTTAACATTTCCAGCCAAGGGGAGAGACAGAGGGAGAGAGATTTAAATTCATTGAAAGTAAATTACATTTTATTTCAAACCTTTTATTTTATTCAACTTTAGTACACTAATTTAAACATACATATTACAATTATTAAAGTTTACTATGTAATATTAAATACAAAATTATGTCACTAATGTTTTTTACTAAAGAACTTTATATAAATCATACATGTTATTATTACATGTAGCAACACCACATGACAACAACATGGTTGCAACCCCACATAACAACAACATGGTAGCAACACAACATGACAGCATGGTAGCAACACCACATGACAGCATGGTAGCAACACCACATGACAACATGGTAGCAACACCACATGACAACATGGTAGCAACACAACATGGCAGCAGCACAACATGGTAGCAACACAACATGGCAGCAGCACAACATGACAACATGGTAGAAACACCACATAACAACAACATGGTACTAACACAACATGGTAGCAACACAACATGGTAGCAACACCACATGACAACAACATGGTAGAACCACAACATGGTAGCAGCACCACATGACAACAACATGGTAGCAACACATCATGGTTGCAACACCACATGACAACAACATGGTAGAACCACAACATGGTAGCAGCACCACATAACAACATGGTAGCAACACACCATGGTAGGAAAACAACATGGCAGTAGCACAACATGGTTGCAACACCACATGACAACAACATGGTTGCAACACCACATGACAACAACATGGTAGCAACACCACATGACAACAACATGGTAGCAACACCACATAACAACAACATGGTAGCAACACCACATGGTAGAAACACAACATGGCAGCAGCACAACATGGTAGCAACACAACATGGCAGCAGCACAACATGGTAGAAACACCACATAACAGCAACATGGTTGCAACACCACATGACAACATCATGGTAGCAACACAACATGGTAGAAACACCACAAAACAACAATATGGTAGCAACACAACATGGTAGCAACCCAACATGGTAGAAACACCACATAACAACAACATGGTTGCAACACCACATGACAACAACATGGTAGCAACACAACATGGTAGCAACACCACATAACAACAACATGGTAGCAACAACATAACAACAACATGGTAGCAACACAACATAACAACAACATGGTAGCAACACAACATGGTAGCATCACCACATAACAACATGGTAGCAACACAGCCTGGTAGAAACACCACATAACAACAACATGGTAGCAACACAACATGGTAGAAACACAACATGGTAGAAACACAACATGGTAGAAACACCACATGAGAACAATATGGTACTAACACAACATGGTAGAAACACCACATAACAACAACATGGTAGCATTACAACATGGTAGCAACACCACATAACAACAACATGGTAGCGACACCACATAACAACAACATGGTAGCAACACCACATGACAACAACATTGTAGCAACACAACATAACAACATGGTAGGAACACAACATGACAACAACAGGGTAGCAACACCACATAACAACAACATGGTAGCAACACAACATGCTTGCAACACAACATAACAACAACATGGCAGCAACACAACATGACAGCATGGTAGCAACACCACATGACAACATGGTAGCAACACAACATGGCAGCAGCACAACATGGCAGAAGCACAACATGACAACATGGTAGAAACACCACATAACAACAACATGGTAGCAACACAACATGGTAGCCACACAACATTGTTGCAACACCACATGACAACAACATGGTAGCAACACAACATGGTAGGAACACAACATGGCAGAAGCACAACATGGTTGCAACACCACATGACAACAACATGGTAGAAACACAACATAACAACAACATGGTAGCAACACAACATAACAACAACATGGTAGCAACACAACATAACAACAACATGGCAGCAACACAACATGACAGCATGGTAGCAACACCACATGACAACATGGTAGCAACACCACATAACAACAACATGGTAGCAATACCCCATAACAACAACATGGTAGCAACCACACATGGTAGCAACACAACATGGCAGCAGCACAACATGGTAGCAACACAACATGGCAGCAGCACAACATGGTAGCAACACAACATGGTAGCAACACCACATAACAACAACATGGTAGCAGCACCACATAACAACAACATGGTAGCAACACAACATGGTAGCAACACCACATAACAACAACATGGTAGCAACACAACATGGTAGCATCACCACATAACAACAACATGGTAGCAACACAACATGGTAGCAACACCACATAACAACAACATGGTAGCAACACAGCCTGGTAGAAACACCACATAACAACAACATGGTAGCAACACAACATGGTAGAAACACAACATGGCAGTAGCACAACATGGTTGCAACACCACATGACAACAACATGGTTGCAACACCACATGACAACAACATGGTAGCAACACCACATGACAACAACATGGTAGCAACACCACATGACAACAACATGGTAGCAACACCACATAACAACAACATGGTAGCAACACCACATGGTAGCAACACAACATGGCAGCAGCACAACATGGTAGCAACACCACATAACAGCAACATGGTTGCAACACCACATGACAACATCATGGTAGCAACACAACATGGTAGAAACACCACAAAACAACAATATGGTAGCAACACAACATGGTAGAAATACCAACATGGTAGCAACACCACATAACAACAACATGGTTGCAACACCACATGACAACAACATGGTAGCAACACAACATGGTAGCAACACCACATAACAACAACATGGTAGCAACACAACATAACAACAACATGGTAGCAACACAACATGGTAGCAACACCACATAACAACAACATGGTTGCAACACCACATGACAACAACATGGTAGCAACACAACATGGTAGGAACACAACATGACAACAACAGGGTAGCAACACCACATAACAACAACATGGTAGCAACACAACATGCTTGCAACACAACATGACAACAACATGGTAGCAACACAACATAACAACAACATGGTAGAAACACAACATAACAACAACATGGTAGCAACACAACATAACAACAACATGGCAGCAACACAACATGACAACATGGTAGCAACACAACATGGCAGCAGCACAACATGGCAGAAGCACAACATGACAACATGGTAGAAACACCACATAACAACAACATGGTAGCAACACAACATGGTAGCAACACAACATTGTTGCAACACCACATGACAACAACATGGTAGCAACACAACATGGTAGCAGCACCACATAACAACAACATGGTAGCAACACAACATGGTAGGAACACAACATGGCAGCAGCACAACATGGTTGCAACACCACATGACAACAACATGGTAGAAACACAACATAACAACAACATGGTAGTAACACAACATAACAACAACATGGTAGCAACACAACATAACAACAACATGGCAGCAACACAACATGACAGCATGGTAGCAACACCACATGGTAGCAACACCACATAACAACAACATGGTAGCAATACCACATAACAACAACATGGTAGCAACCACACATGGTAGCAACACATGGCAGCAGCACAACATGGTAGCATCACAACATGGCAGCAGCACAACATGGTAGCAACACAACATGGTAGCAACACCACATAACAACAACATGGTAGCAGCACCACATAACAACAACATGGTAGCAACACAACATGGTAGCAACACCACATAACAACAACATGGTAGCAACACAACATGGTAGCAACACCACATAACAACAACATGGTAGCAACACAGCCTGGTAGAAACACCACATAACAACAACATGGTAGCAACACAACATGGTAGAAACACAACATGGCAGTAGCACAACATGGTTGCAACACCACATGACAACAACATGGTTGCAACACCACATGACAACAACATGGTTGCAACACCACATGACAACAACATGGTAGCAACACCACATGACAACAACATGGTAGCAACACCACATGACAACAACATGGTAGCAACACCACATAACAACAACATGGTAGCAACACCACATGGTAGCAACACAACATGGCAGCAGCACAACATGGTAGCAACACAACATGGCAGCAGCACAACATGGTAGCAACACCACATAACAGCAACATGGTTGCAACACCACATGACAACATCATGGTAGCAACACAACATGGTAGAAACACCACAAAACAACAATATGGTAGCAACACAACATGGTAGAAATTCCAACATGGTAGCAACACCACATAACAACAACATGGTTGCAACACCACATGACAACAACATGGTAGCAACACAACATGGTAGCAACACCACATAACAACAACATGGTAGCAACACAACATAACAACAACATGGTAGCAACACAACATGGTAGCATCACCACATAACAACAACATGGTAGCAACACAGCCTGGTAGAAACACCACATAACAACAACATGGTAGCAACACAACATGGTAGAAACACAACATGGTAGCAGCACCACATGAGAACAATATGGTACTAACACAACATGGTAGAAACACCACATAACAACAACATGGTAGCATTACAACATGGTAGCAACACCACATAACAACAACATGGTAGCGACACCACATAACAACATGGTAGCAACACCACTTGACAACAACATTGTAGCAACACAACATAACAACATGGTAGGAACACAACATGACAACAACAGGGTAGCAACACCACATAACAACAACATGGTAGCAACACAACATGACAGCATGGTAGCAACACCACATGACAACATGGTAGCAACACCACATAACAACAACATGGTAGCAATAACACATAACAACAACATGGTAGCAACCACACATGGTAGCAACACAACATGGCAGCAGCACAACATGGTAGCAACACAACATGGCAGTAGCACAACATTGTAGCAACACAACATGGTAGCAACACCACATAACAACAACATGGTAGCAGCACAACATGGTAGAAACACCACATAACAACAACATGGTAGCAACACAACATGGTAGAAACACCACATAACAACAACATGGTAGCAACACAACATGGTAGCAACACCACATAACAACAACATGGTAGCAACACAGCCTGGTAGAAACACCACATAACAACAACATGGTAGCAACACAACATGGTAGCAACACAACATGGTAGAAACACAACATGGTAGCAGCACCACATGACAACAATATGGTACTAACACAACATGGTAAAAACACCACATGACAACAACATGGTAGCGTCACCACATAACAACAACATGGTAGCAACACAACATGACAACAACATGGTGGCAACACAACACGGCAGCAACACAACATGGCAACAACATGGTAGCAACACCACATGACAACAACATGGTAGCAACACCACATAACAACAACATGGTAGCAACACAACATGGTTGCAACACAACATGACAACAACATGGTAGAAACACAACATAACAACAACATGGTAGCAGCACCACATGACAACAACATGGTAGCAACACAACGTAACAACAACATGGTAGCAACACAACATAACAACAACATGGTAGCAACACCACATGACAACATGGTAGCAACACAACATGGCAGCAGCGCAACATGGTAGCAGCACAACATGGCAGCAGCAAAACTTGACACTATGGTAGAAACACCACATAACAACAACATGGTACTAACACAACATGGTAGCAACACCACATGACAACAACATGGTAGCAATACAACATAACAACAACATGGTAGCGACACCACATAAACACAACATGGTAGCAACACCACATGACAACAACATTGTAGCAACACAACATAACAACAACATGGTAGCAACACAACATGGTTGCAACACAACATGACAACAACATGGTAGAAACACAACATAACAACAACATGGTAGCAACACAACATAACAACAACATGGTAGCAACACAACATAACAACAACATGGTAGCAACACAACATGGCAACAACATGGTAGCAACACCACATGACAACAACATGGTTGCAACACAACATAACAACATGGTAGAAACACAACATAACAACAACACAACATAACAACAACATGGTATTAACACCACATAACAACAACATGGTGGCAACACCACATGACAACAACATGGTAGCAACACCACATGACAACAACATGGTAGCAACACCACATGACAACAACATGGTAGCAACACAACATAACAACAACATGGTAGCAGCACCACATGGTTTTTTGCAACTTGTTCCAGTCGCTAGCTGCAGCGAACTGAAAAGAGGAGCGACCCAGGGATGTGTGTGCTTTGGGGACCTTTAACAGAATGTGACTGGCAGAATGGGTGTTGTATGTGAAGGATGAGGGCTGCAGTAGATATCTTAGATAGGGGTAAATGAGGCCTAAGAGGGTTTTATAAATAAGCATTAAACCAGTGGGTCTTGCGACTGGTATACAGAGATGACCAGTTTACAGAGGAGTATAGAGTGCAGTGAGGTGTCCTATAAGGAGCATTGGTGGCAAATCTGATGGCCGAATGGTAAAGAACATCTTGCCGCTCAATGTATCCTACCATGACTATATTCAACCCAGCTCCATGTGTTGCCACTATCATGTATCATACCATGACTATATCAAACCCTACTCCATGTGTTGTCACTATCATGTATCCTACCATGACTATATCAAACCCTACTCCATGTGTTGACACTATCATGTATCCTACCATGACTATATCCAACTCAACTACATGTGTTGCCACTATCATGTATCCTACCATGACTATTTCCAACCAGAGTCCATGTGTTGCCACTATCATATATCCTACCATTACTATATCCAACTCAACTCCATGTGTTGCCACTATCATGTATCCTACCATGACTATATCCAACCCAGCTCTATGTGTTGCCACTATCATGTTTCCTACTTGGCTGAAGCTTTGATCCAGTGGAAGAAGTATTGAGGAGCAGGGAGGTTAAAGGTCACTTCAGGATACAGCTGTTACTCTACACTATTCCTAGATAATCCAGTAATGAGAGAAACTGAATAGAATATTTAGGGCCCTATCAAATCGGTTTTCTTTAGTATATATATTTTCTCCATTTAGTTTTTCCAGGTTTCTGATGTCCCTGTTTTTCTGTTTTTCTCTCTAAATCACACTGTTAATAGAAAAACAACAACATTGGATGTTCTTAGTCCACAACAATACTTAAACCACATCAAGAGACCACTTTTGAAGTCTGAGAAAAATCTAAGAAATGTTCATTTTTTGTGTGTAGATACCCTTTAATTCAAGTGGCACCAGCAAGAGCCTTGCTTGGTTAGTGGTGTCTCTGTAGCACACATGTGATTGCAGAGTTTGCTGAACAAATCACAACTGGATTGATGCAAATAATCATGATATCATTCTGCCAGGTAGGCATAGACTACTTTGTAGTAAACATTTAATTGACAAGGTTTTTGGGAAAGCTTTTCCATCAACCAGAAGATGGTTGTCATTAGCATAATCGCCCCAACAGCTAAACATAATGGTAGAAAAATGCACTCAGACAGGAGCATTTCCGGGCTTTTTCCTCTTCAAAAAGTTGAAGGAAAATAAAAATCACTTAGGCTAATTTAGACGACTTGCAGGCAGTGGGTTCAGAACAACTATGACATAAAAATGAAAACTCTTTAATCTGTCACCTAATCCTACCTAATGGGCAGGTCAGCCCTGGAGTAAAGTATTGGCTGTAAGAAGGAAGAGAAAACATAACATCTGTTTATTTATTTCTTATTACCTCTCATGACATTGCTTGCAAGAATAAACATTGTAATTAATATTTTTCTGCGTTACCCACTCCAGTCAGCAGATGGCGATTTGAGTCTTTCAGGTGATGCTGCTTGCGTGACGTATAATCTAGTGGACGGAACTGGAGGCTTCTTCAACAGCGACAAAAGGCTTCTGATTCAACCAACGTGGTGATTTGCTAGCGAACCTAAAACCGAAACATTGAAGCGCTTTAGACCAATCTTGTGTATTTTACTCTTAGTGTTTTGAACATAATTCTGTTTACCACTGGTTAATTTGAACGTAATTTGCTTGTTAAATTAGCTAATGTGTTACATTGATACTGCACTAGGCTAATCTCCCGGATCATAAACTCACTAATCTAGACGGAGAAAAACTCTGGTGAAAGGAGGCAAAGAAGCTTTCAGGATGATAAAGGAGGAAGAGGAGGTTATCACATTGAAACAAGAGGATGATATTACAGTGAAAGAGGAATATGGGAAAGAGGTTGTCAAAGTGGAAAAAGAGGTAGAAGCTTTCAGAATCAAAAAGGAGGAAGATGCCGTAAAATTAAAAGAAAAGGAAGAACCTTTTGGAGTAAAAGAGGAGGATATCTCAATAAAAATAAATGACCCCCAGCGTCCTATATCAATGTATGTCCTTTCTTTTGCATTTCAAAGATTATCAAATAAAAATTGAAAACATGTTTTTATCTTTTACCAGATGTGTTATATTCTCCTACATTAATTTCACATCTCCACAAACTTAAGTTAGATTTGGGTAATTTTAGGTGGAAATTGAGATGAAGGGTCCTATCCGGAAGAGGTTTTAACCTGACCCAACCATTCTCCTCCCTCTCCTGCTGGCTTTCGCAGATTGTGCCATTACTCTCCTGAAGTTGCCGCATTGACCAATCATGTCAATGAGAAGCTATACAGAGCTGTCCGCATTGGTACAACATTTGGGAGGTGCTTGGCGGTGCAGCACGGAGCTCCATTTGGCCTCTGGAGGCTGAGACCAAATTTTTGGATAAAGCATAAATTGGATTTTAGTCTTTTTTAGAATTAGTTCACTGAGAGGGTGCAAATACAATGCCTTCGGAAGTATTCAGGCCCCTTGACTTTTTCCACATTTTGTTACGTGACAGCCTTATTCTAAAATATATATATTTTAAATAATCAATCTACACAATACCCAATAATGACGAAGTAAAAACAGGTTAACATAAAAAAATTGTTTTTGAAATATCACATTTACATAAGTATTCAGACCCTTTACTCAGTACTTTGTTGAAGCACCCTAGGCAGCGATTACAGCTTCGAGTCTTGGGTATGAACCTACAACCGCCTTTCTTAAAGTATGGGTCGCGACCCTGTTAATGGTGGGTCGCGATGTGTCAGTGTACATTTATAATTGTTCACAACACCACAAAAATTGCAAATAAATTCAAACCTGTTTTCACTCTGTCATTATGGGGTATTGTGTGTTGATTGATGAGGGGGGAAAAAAAGATTTAATCCATTTTAGAATAAGGCTGTAAGGTGAAAGGTCAAGGGGTCTGAATACTGTATGTGCCAAGTTAAAATATTCCCAAGAGACATGTTCTAAACTCTGCTTCTGGCTCCTCAGCAACTTTGCAGTGTTTTGTTATTTCTATTAGCCCAGGACGTTTGTTGTGTCATTACATACAGCCGGAAATAACATTTGGATATCAGAGCGGCGGTAACTCACCAGCATTACGACCAGGAATACAACTTTCCCGAATGTGATCCTTTGTTCGTACCCCCCAGGGCTCGTCGCCGACGGCAGAGAAGAGGTATTCCGAGTGGATTTCTAGTCAGACTCAGGAGGCGGGCACACCATGTACAAAGAATAATAATGCAATTTAACCATTGATGGATGGTGACGAAATTAATGACATCACCAGTAGTCATGTTAAAGTTTTCAATATTTTATTGGTGGAGTTGATGTATTTGCATGTGGCTGTGCATTATATGATGCCTGAATAGGAAGCATAGTCTGATCATGACTACTGGTTTTCTTAATAAATTATTGATCAAAACCTTCTTTGGGGTTAATTCCAAATATCTACTTGCATTGCTTGGTCGTGTATTCGCATAGTATGATACATAAATAATAACATTTAAGTAAAATAAAACAAACAGTATTATCCTGAATTCAGACGTGAATAACATTTTTGTTATCACATCAAAATCTTTCAGAATATACCTGTTTTCATTGTAGAACGTTGGCTAGCAAGCTGCCGATCTGTCTGAATCAGTAGCCTTGTGTCGAACGGTCCCGTCGACTAGATTATACGTCACGCAAGAAACAACTTGAAAGAATCATCTGCTGACTAGTTTGGGTGACGCAGTTTAGGAAAATGTTAATTGCATTGTTTATTCTTGCTAACAACTTAATACAAAGTATTTTCAAAATAACCAGAGCTGTTTTTACTGCCCCATAGGAAGCATTTTGCCATGCTGTCATTGTAAATACGAATTTGTTTCCGAGGCTGCTGTTCATGCTGGGAATGTTGATTGGCAATTCAGTTTGGTAAACTAAGAAAACTATCATTTTTATAGTAGATTTTGATCACACAATATACATTGGACATACTCAGAAGTAAATACCACACCTTTTCATTCCATGTCATTCATTTCACTACTTTCACAGGAAGTTATGCTACACTGCCTACAGGAAGTTGTGCTACACTGCCTACAGGAAGTTCTGCTATACTGCCTACAGGAAGTTATGCTACACTGCCTACAGGAAGTTATGCTACACTGCCTACAGGAAGTTATGCTACACTACCTACAGGAAGTTACGCTATACTGCCTACAGGAAGATATGCTACACTGCCTACAGGAAGTTCTGCTACACTGCCTACAGGACGTTACGCTATACTGCCCACAGGAAGTTATGCTACACTACCTACAGGAAGTTATGCTACACTGCCTACAGGAAGTTATGCTACACTGCCTACAGGAAGTTATGCTACACTGCCTACAGGACGTTATGCTATACTGCCCACAGGAAGTTATGCTACACTGCCTACAGGAAGTTATGCTACACTGCCTACAGGAAGTTATGCTACACTGCCTACAGGAAGTTATGCTACACTGCCCACAGGAAGTTATGCTACACTGCCTACAGGAAGTTATGCTACACTGCCTACAGGAAGTTATGCTACACTACCTACAGGAAGTTATGCTATCTTATATCTTCATTCCTACAGCCTTCATCCCTGCCCCCGGAGTCTCTTCACTGTCTGATCTTCAGCCCCATGTTCACAGGAGAGCCCACCTGCACTCAGCTGGTCAGGTGCCTTAACAGGAAAAGGATATGACATCACACAGGGAGAAAGGCAGGAGCAGTGGTGCCCTGTATGTCCAAGGTGTCTCTGGGCCAGATGACTGTAAAAGCACTTTGTGACCACTGCTGAAGTAAAAAAAAAAGGCCATACAAATTTGCTTGATTGATTGTATAAATAGAAGTCCTACTACCAGTCAGGTAGGAAGTAGCAGTGAAGTCCTATTACCAATCAGGTAGGAAGTAGCAGTGAAGTCATATTACCTGTCAGATAGGAAGCAGCAGTGAAGTCCTATTACCAGTCAGATAGGAAGTAGCAGTGAAGTCCTATTACCAATCAGGTAGGAAGTAGCAGTAAAGTCCTAATATCAGTCAGATAGGAAGTAGCAGTGAAGTCATATTACCTGTCAGATAGGAAGTAGCAGTGAAGTCCTATTACCAGTCAGGTAGGAAGTAGCAGTGAAGTCCTATTACCAGTCAGATAGGAAGTAGCAGTGAAGTCATATTACCAGTCAGATAGGAAGTAGCAGTGAAGTCCTATTACCAGTCAGATAGGAAGTAGCAGTGAAGTCATATTACCAGTCAGATAGGAATTAGCAGTGAAGTCCTACTACCTGTCAGATAGGAAGTAGCCGTGAAGTCCTATTACCAGTCAGATAGGAAGTAGCAGTGAAGTCCTACTACCAGTCAGATAGGAAGTAGGAGTGTCAACACTGCCAAGTGGCTGGGATGTCCTCCACTGAGTCCACAGTCCTCTCCACCATAAACACCATCTGTTGTCTGCACACCTCTGACCAGATCAAATCAAATGTTATTGGTCTCATACACATATTTCTCTGATGTCATCCCTGTTGTATCGAAACAGTGCTGTAATATCTAACAATACAAATCAATACATGCAAATCCCCACAATTTATTTCAAGGAAGAAGAAATATAGAAATAGTAGAACGAGCAATGTCAGAGTCCGGAATATAAATATATATACAGTTAGTTTACAATGTATATGATGGTGTGTATAGACATTATGGACTGTATATGAATAGAAAAGGTGTGTACAGCAGTAATTATATAGGATGAGCCTGGACTAGAATACAGGGTGGAGTACTGGGTGGTAGACGGCAGTGTAACAGTGACTAAAGTTCAGGGCAGGGTACTGGGCGGAGGCCGGCTAGAGGTGACTATTTAACAGTCTGATGATCTGGAGATAGACCACACATTAACCACACAATAAGTATTGTGGTGGCAGCATCATGTTATGGGTATGCTTGTCACCGGCAGGGACTGGGGAGTTGGTCAGGATCAAAATAAATATGAATGGAGCAAAGCCCAGGTAAAAAGTTAAAACCCACCTCAGTCTTCTGAAACCCTGCCACGTTGTTTAATTTTTCTGAAGGACAATTACACAGATGTTTACACTGCTGCCACCACCAGGCCTGGAGGGCTGGGATAGGGTTTTATGTTTCTGCAATTACACCATTTTTTATGCAAAAAACACACCAGAATGGCGAGACTTGTTGAGTGTTCCTAAGTGGTCTGATCTCAGTCCTGACTTAAATGTACTGAAAAAACCCATCTGGTTTAAATATCGCTGTCCAGCAATGAGCAGTTTTGACAAAAACTATGGATGTATTTTGCACAAAGTTGGTGGAATCTTAATGAAACTGTAATGGCTTCCACCAAGTATTAACTTGGACGGGGGACGGACTTATCCAATTATGATGTAAACAAAAAAATTGTTCAACATTTTCTATTAAATCTAATTTCATCCCTTTATAGATTTAATTTTAAGGAGCAAAACGTATCAAAAAGTTAAAAGGCGTGTAGATGTTCTATAGTCACTGTTCAGCTTTAACTATGGAGTGACCCCATGAAATGGGACATCAGCCAACTCAGTGACAACCACAGAACACTGTTCAGCTTTAACTATGGAGTGACCCCATGAAATGGGACATCAGCCAACTCAGTGACAACCACAGAACACAACTATGTATAGTTTACACAAATATTAGCGTCTTAGCTTTTATTGCAGGACTTTGACTGTGGTACATCACCTCCATAGTCAACCTATTGTGAGAATTGAACATTCATTGGACTGTACAGACTTACTAACTGTGTTAAGATGGAGCAGCTAGCTAACTGGCTACCGATCAACCTATTGTGTGTATTGAACATTCATATTGGACTGTAGCAGCTAGCTAACTGGCTACTGATCAACCTATTGTGTGTATTGAACATTCATATTGGACTGTAGCAGCTAGCTAACTGGCTACCGATCAACCTATTGTGTGTATTGAACATTCATATTGGACAGCCTTACCTATAGAGTAGCACCACCACCCATCAGACCATTCTCTTCTTGACGTCAAAGCTGCAGGGTATTGTATCTGTAGGAGTTTATGATTAATAATCCTATTTATTTAAAGCCACCCTAAGATGTCACCATACTATTCCTTTAAAGCCCCTCTGTTAGATATAAATCATCAGAGTGGGTAACCAACTGAAACGGAAACAATGGAGCAAATGTATCACTACTCAGACATCCAAATATCACTTGATTATCAGAGGGATGTATTATGACATCAGATAGAACTACTCAGACATTCCAAATCAGGCTTCATCCATATCATGAAGGTGGATATTGATCCAACCATTTCA
The DNA here is from genome assembly GCF_016432855.1 of Salvelinus namaycush. NCBI lineage: Eukaryota > Metazoa > Chordata > Actinopteri > Salmoniformes > Salmonidae > Salvelinus > Salvelinus namaycush. The sequence goes on along the minus strand of NC_052308.1, from coordinate 73,818,519 downwards.
AGAGTAATGACCGGGCTGACGGAAACAGGATATGCCTTTACAATTTTATTAATGCAGACAGACGATTTGTTAGTTCGTTTGACATGGTGGGGTCTTTTTGTGTCAGTAAAAATGTATAAACGTGAAATGGAGGTGGAAACTCCTTTATGCGCAAATATTTATATAATAACCATTACATCTTAGTTAACTTGGAGTCACGTGATGATATGTTGTGTGGTCCTCCCTCTACGACTTGGGAACCCATGCAGTTTATTAGGCTACAGATGAAATAAGTTATGAACTTCACAGGGTGGTGAAACTGCATGTGACGAGCTTGATGCTCCTTTCCAATACATTTTGATGGTCTTATTCTGGTGACATGATGATTGATGCTTGGTTGCCATTTGACAAATAAAATAATATCGCTCTCTCTTATCCATAATAATCTCATCACGTAGGTAGCCTACCCCACTGTATCTGTGAGCTGTTGGCTACAGTGCAGTTTTCTATATAATGTTAAAAAATTAAACCATAGTAGATTTGAACATGTAATGGAAATCCATTTAACTTCTATTTTTCATTCGGTACATGGGAATTTAACAGCAAAAGTTTATTTTGGCAGTTACAGTCTTGTCCCATGGCTGCATCTCACGTACAGACTCGGTAGAGGCGAAGGTCGAGAGCCCAAAACACGACCCAGCCAAGCCACACTGCTTCTTGACACAATGCACGCTAATCCCGGAAGCCAGCCCACTGGTCAGTTCAGCATCTAGTTTCTATTTACATGTCTTTCAGTCGTCAACTAAAGTTAATTCAACATGAAAATACCTTATGTTGATGGATTTTCACTAATCCAATCCGTTTTTCACATTGATCTAACATCACATGGATTTGTTTTGTTGAAATGACGTGGAAACAACGTTTATTCAACCAGTGGGAGGCTTGTAAATGACCCCAGGAAAGTGGAACGAGGAACTCTTCATTGAGACAATGATGAAACAGCAATCCGTGGGAGAGTTGTGGTGGATATTATAAAATAAGGATCTGCTGGAGTCCAAGTCAAACCAAGATTCTTTATTTCTGAGCTCAGAGAGAATAACAGTTACACAGCGCAGTGTAGACAGTTTGAATTCCTGAAGCATTGGGTGATGAGCACATATCTTTATAGTTTCCTGTTCCTGGGCGGGACTTTATTCATACAAGGACGCAGGTGCAGCTGGTTTGCAACACAGGATGATACTCCCAAGAACAGGAGATTATAATAGGACAGTTTCACAAGGTTAGTCACATACTCAGTTATGTGGACACATACAATTACCATTTTCCATTACAGAGTCTGTGAACATTTTCATTTAATTAAATCATCAGTGGGCCAACAATGCAAATGTAGGCAGCAGGCTGTTAGCCAACCTGCCAGCTTAGTGGAGTCTGCCACTAGCATAGTCAGTGTAGTCAGCTCAGCCATCCCCATTGAGACTGTGTCTGTGCCTCGACCTAGGTTGGGCAAAACTAAACATGGCGGTGTTCGCCTTAGCAATCTCATTAGAGAGATAAAGACCTCCTCCATTCCTGCCATTATTGAAAGAGATCGTGATACCTCACATCTCAAAATAGGGTTAGTTAATGTTAGATCCCTCACTTCAAAGGCAGTTATAGTCAATGAACTAATCACTGATCATAATATTGATGTGATTGGCCTGACTGAAACATGGCTTAAGCCTGATGAATTTACTGTGTTAAATGAGGCCTCACCTCCTGGTTACACTAGTGACCATATCCCCCGTGCATCCCGCAAAGGCGGAGGTGTTGCTAACATTTACGATTGCAAATTTTTTGCAAAAAAATGACGTTTTCGTCTTTTGAGCTTCTAGTCATGAAATCTATGCAGCCTACTCAATCACTTTTTATAGCTACTGTTTATAGGCCTCCTGGGCCATATACAGCGTTCCTCTCTGAGTTCCCTGAATTCCTATCAGACCTTGTAGTCATAGCAGATCATATTCAAATTTTTGGTGATTTTAATATTCATATGGAGAAGTCCACAGACCCACTCCAAAAGTCTTTCGGAGCCATCATCGACTCAGTGAGTTTTGTCCAACATGTCTCTGGACCTACTCACTGCCACAGTCATACTCTGGACCTAGTTTTGTCCCATGGAATAAATGTTGTAGATCTTAATGTTTTTCCTCATAATCCTGGACTATCGGACCACCATTTTATTACGTTTGCAATCGCAACAAATAATCTGCTCAGACCCCAACCAAGGAGCATCAAAAGTCGTGCTATAAGTTCTCAGACAACACATAAATTCCTTGATGCCCTTCCAGACTCCTTCTGCCTACCCAAGGACGTCAGAGGACAAAAATCAGTTAACCACCTAACTGAAGAACTCAATTTAACATTGCGCAATACCCTAGATGCAGTTGCACCCCTAAAAACGAAAAACATTTGTCATAAGAAACTAGCTCCCTGGTATACAGAAAATACCCGAGCTTTGAAGCAAGCTTCTAGAAAATTGGAACGGAAATGGCGCCACACCAAACTGGAAGTCTTCCGACTAGCTTGGAAAGACAGTACCGTGCAGTATCGAAGAGCCCTCACTGCTGCTCGATCATCCTACTTTTCCAACTTACTTGAGGAAAATAAGAACAATCCAAAATTTATTTTTGATACTGTTGCAAAGCTAACTAAAAAGCAGCATTCCCCAAGAGAGGATGGCTTTCACTTCAGCAGTAATAAAATCATGAACTTCTTTGAGGAAAAGATCATGATCATTAGAAAGCAAATTACGGACTCCTCTTTAAATCTGCGTATTCCTCCAGGGCTTAGCTGTCCTGGATCTGCACAGCTCTGCCAGGGCCTGGGATCGGGAGAGACACTTAAGTGTTTTAGTACTATATCTCTTGACACAATGATGAAAATAATCATGGCCTCTAAACCTTCAAGCTGCATACTGGATCCTATTCCAACTAAACTACTGAAAGAGCTGCTTCATGTGCTTGGCCCTCCTATGTTGAACATAATAAACGGCTCTATCCACCGGATGTGTACCAAACTCACTAAAAGTGGCAGTAATAAAGCCTCTCTTGAAAAAGCCAAACCTTGACCCGGAAAATATAAAAAACTATCGGCCTATATCGAATCTTCCATTCCTCTCAAAAATTTTAGAAAAAGCTGTTGCGCAGCAACTCACTGCCTTCCTGAAGACAAACAATGTATACGAAATGCTTCAGTCTGGTTTTAGACCCCATCATAGCACTGAGACTGCACTTGTGAAGGTGGTAAATGATCTTTTAATGGCGTCAGACCGAGGCTCTGCATCTATCCTCGTGCTACTAGACCTTAGTGCTGCCTTTGACACCATCGTTCACCACATTCTTTTGGAGAGACTGGAAACCCAAATTGGTCTACACGGACAAGTTCTGGCTTGGTTTAGATCTTACCTGTCGGAAAGATATCAGTTTGTCTCTGTGAATGGTTTGTCCTCTGACAAATCAACTGTACATTTCGGTGTTCCTCAAGGTTCCGTTTTAGGACCACTATTGTTTTCACTATATATTTTACCTCTTGGGGATGTTATTCGAAAACATAATGTTAACTTTCACTGCTATGCGGATGACACACAGCTGTACATTTCAATGAAACATGGTGAAGCCCCAAAATTGCCCTCGCTAGAAGCCTGTGTTTCAGACATAAGGAAGTGGATGGCTGAAAACGTTCTACTTTTAAACTCGGACAAAACAGAGATGCTTGTTCTAGATCTGACAATTAATCTGGATGGTTGTAAAGTCGTCTCAAATAAAACTGTGAAGGACCTCGGCGTTACTCTTGACCCTGATCTCTCTTTTGACGAACATATCAAGACTGTTTCAAGGACAGCTTTTTTCCATCTACGTAACATTGCAAAAATCTGACATTTTCTGTTCAAAAATGATGCAGAAAAATTAATCCATGCATTTGTTACTTCTAGGTTAGACTACTGCAATGCTCTACTTTCCTGCTACCCGGATAAAGCACTAAATAAACTTCAGTTAGTGCTAAATACGGCTGCTAGAATCCTGACTAGAACCAAGAAATTTGATCATATTACTCCAGTGCTAGCTTCCCTACACTGGCTTCCTGTTAAGGCAAGGGCTGATTTCAAGGTTTTACTGTTAACCTATAAAGCGTTACATGGGCTTGCTCCTACCTATCTTTCCGAGTTGGTTCTGCCGTACATACCTATACGTACGCTACGGTCACAAGACGCAGGCCTCCTAATTGTCCCTAGAATTTCTAAGCAAACAGCGGGAGGCAGGGCTTTCTCCTATAGATCTCCATTTTTATGGAACGGTCTGCCTACCCATGTGAGAGACGCAGACTCGGTCTCAACCTTTAAGTCTTTACTGAAGACTTATCTCCTCAGTAGGTCATATGATTGAGTGTAGTCTGGCCCAGGAGTGTGAAGGTGAACGGAAAGGCTCTGGAGCAACGAACCGCCCTTGCTGTCTCTGCCTGGCCGGTTCCCCTCTCTCCACTGGGATTCTCTGCCTCTAACCCTATTACAGGGGCTGAGTCACTGGCTTACTGGTGCTCTTTCATGCCGTCCCTAGGAGGGGTGCGTCACTCGAGTGGGTTGAGTTACTGACGTGATCTTCCTGTCTGGGTTGGCGCCCCCCCTTGGTTTGTGCTGTGGTGGAGATCTTTGTGGGCTATACTCGGCCTTGTAAGTTGGTGGTTGAAGATATCCCTCTAGTGGTGCGGGGGCTGTGCTTTGGCAAAGTGGGTGGGGTTATATCCTTCCTATTTGGCCCTGTCCGGGGGTATCATCGGATGGGGCCACAGTGTCTCCTGACCCCTCCTGTCTCAGCCTCCAGTATTTATGCTGCAGTAGTTTATGTGTCGGGGGGCTAGGGTCAGTTGGTTATACCTGGAGTACTTCTCCTGTCTTATCCAGTGTCCTGTGTGAATTTAAGTATGCTCTCTCTAATTCTCTCGTTCTCTCTTTCTTTCTCTCTCTCGGAGAACCTGAGCCCTAGGACCATACGTCACGGCAAACCGGGCATGATGACTCCTTGCCCCAGTCCACCTGGCCTTGCTGCTGTTCCAGTTTCAACTGTTCTGCCTGCGGTTATGGAACCCCTACCTGTACCAGACCTGCTGCTTTCAACTCTTAATGATCGGCTATGAAAAGCCAACTGACATTTATTCCTGATTATTATTTGACCATGCTTGTCATTTATGAACATTTTGAAAATCTTGGCTCTCTCTAATTCTCTCCTTCTCTCTTTCTTTCTCTCTCTCGGAGGACCTGAGCCCTAGGACCATACGTCAGGACTACCGGGCATGATGACTCCTTGCTGTCCCCAGTCCACCTGGCCTTGCTGCTATTCCAGTTTCAACTGTTCTGCCTGCGGTTATGGAACCCCTACCTGTCCCAGACCTGCTGTTTTCAACTCTAAATGATCGGCTATGAAAAGCCAACTGACATTTATTCCTGATTATTATTTGACCATGCTTGTCACTTATGAACATTTTGAACATCTTGGCCATGTTCTGTTATAATCTCCACCCGGCACAGCCAGAAGAAGACTGGCCACCCCTCATAGCCTGGTTCCTCTCTAGGTTTCTTCCTAGGTTGTGGCCTTTCTAGGGAGTTTTTCCTAGCCACCGTGCTTCTACACCTGCATTGCTTGCTGTTTGGGGTTTTAGGCTGGGTTTCTGTACAGCACTTTGAGATATTAGCTGATGTACGAAGGGCTATATAAAATAAACTTGATTTGAAACTTGAAATGTAAACAACGGAACAAATGCATCACATCCAAATATCACTTGATTATCTGTAGTGCTGGAGGAAAGACACCCAGATAAACACACACAGAGTTTAAAAAATGACAATTTAAACACACGGAATCTGATTTAATCTATATTCAAACTAACATACTCAATATTCAATTCATGTTTCTTAATAAAAACATATGTTTGAGTATACTTTGTACAATTAAATTTCATATGGTATAAACAAGTAAACACATTCTCAGTCAACATTATAAGACCATAACGAATTGTCAGTTAATGTGATGTGAAATAGCAATATACACACAAGGAGAAGTAATTATTCTCTCCTGTGTGGATTCGCACATGATGGTTAAGTGACTGTGATGAGTAATATGTCTTTCCACAGTTTGAGCATTTGTAAGGCTTCTCCCCTGTGTGCAGTCCCATGTGTTCTTTCAAACTTCCTAACTGGGTAAAACTCTTTCCACACTGGGAGTAGTGTTAAGGCTTCTCCCCTGTGTGAATTCTCTCATGTTTTTTCAGGGAGCTTTTACGGCTAAAACTCTTTTCACACTGGGGGCAGTGGTAAGGCTTCTCACCCGTGTGTATTCTCTCATGTCGTTCCAGGTCCCCTGACTGATTAAAACCCTTTCCACACTGGGAGCAGTGGTAAGGCTTCTCCCCTGTGTGTATTCTCTCATGTTGTTTCAGGTCCCATAATCGGTTACAACCCTTTCCACAGTGGGAGCACTGGTATCTTCTTGCTGGTTTGGACGTCCCTGGCTCTGGTTCCTCTGAGTCTGGTCTTTCTCCTGCCAAAGACAGTGTGGTTTTTAAAAATAGAGACACGAATGAAACCTCCACATGATAAATCAACCTTGCTATGAGGGCAAATCAGATCCCTCAATAACCTGAGGCCAGTTTTAACAATCTTAGTGTGATTTTAAAATAAATGTAGAGCATCCTGGTAATTACTGATATGTTTACATTACTTATTTTACAAGTCAGAACACAAAAAACTAAACAGTTCTAGGACACTAGAACACAGACGTCGCTGGATTCCAATCGAGCAGGTGGTTCTAAATATATAACTTTCATAGCTGTATGATACAGAATGCGACCTACACACTTCCTTAACTTCTACTTGCACACCATCCCGGATCCGGGAGCACCCCCCACAGTAAAAAAGCTGACTAGCATAGCCTAGCATAGCGTCACAAGTAAATACTAGCATCTAAATATCATTAAATCACAAGTCCAAGACACCAGATGAAAGATACACATCTTGTGAATCCAGCCATCATTTCTGATTTTTAAAATGTTTTACAGGGAAGACACAATATGTAAATCTATTAGCTAACCACGATAGCAAAAGACACAACTTTTTTTTCCACCATTTTTTTCCTGCATAGGTAGCTATCACAATTTCGACCAAATAAAGATATATATAGCCATTAACCAAGAAACAACTTCCTCAGATGACAGTCTGATAACATATTTATTGTATAGCATATGTTTTTTTAGAAAAATTTGCATATTTCAGGTATAAATCACAGTTCTACATTGCAGCTGCAATCTGAAATAGCGCCGAAGCAGCCAGAATAATTACAGAGACCAACGTCAAATACCTAAATAGTCATCATAAAACATTTCTGAAAAATACACAGCATACAGCAAATGAAAGACCAACATCTTGTGAATCCAGCCAATATTTCAGATTTTTAAAGTGTTTTACAGCGAAAACACAATATAGCATTATATTAGCTTACCACAATAGCCAGAAACACAAGCAATTTACCAGCAGCAAAGGTTAGCGATCGTAACAATCCAGCAAAAGATATATAATTTTTGACTAACCTTGATATACTTCATCAGATGACAGTCCTGTAACATCATATTACACAATGCATATAGGTTTTGTTCGAAAATGTGCATATTTAGCAGCACAAATCGTGGTTATACAATGTGATTAGTAGCAACATTTCAGGCAATCTGGCCGGCGCCATCTTGGAGAGGTACCTAATCTAATCGATAACTAATCGTAAACTTGACTAAAAAATACAGGTTGGACAGCAAATGAAAGACACATTAGTTCTTAATGCAACCGCTGTGTTAGATTTTTAAAATTAACGTTACTCGACATTCAGCGTGCGTTACAGCGAGACCATGCCTAAATCAATGGCGGACTAATAATTTTACATCTTTCCACAGATATACGAATTAACATCATAAATAGCTCTTACTTTTGGATGATCTTCCATCAGAATCTTGGGCAAGTGGTCCTTTGTCCAGAACAATCGTCATTTGGTTGAAAGATGTCCTCTACTCCTGTAGAAATTAGCTGCTAACGCCGATGTACCGGAGAGGTGCCCAACTCGTGATAATGCCTGACAAAGAAACTCCAGAAAATCGCAATAAACTGCTATAAACTGCTATAAGTCGGTTTAAATTAACTACCTTATGAGGTTAAGACAAAAAAAAACAAATTAAATCAGAGCCGGAGATATAGAACTGCTAAACCGAAAGCTTTTGAAGACGCCATGCCGGTGTCCCTCATGCGTCAGGCGCCTCGTCGAAAAGGTCGGTACTTCCGTTCCAAGAGGTTTTATACTCCCCCAGATGGTGCTATCCGCTCCATTCAAAGTCTCACCGCTTACTGACATCTAGGGGAAGGCGTATGCAGTGCATGTAGCCCCATAGCTTATAAGGGAATTTATAAACCGACCCTGGAACAGAGACCTCAATTTCAGAAATCTCACTTCTTGACAGGAAGTGTGCTGTAGAATGAGTTCTGTTTCACTCAGAGAAATAATTCAAACGGTTTTAGAAACTAGAGAGTGTTTTCTATCCAATAGTAATAATAATATGCATATTGTACGAGCAAGAATTGAGTACGAGACAGTTTAATCTGGGAACGAAAAATCGACAAAGTGTAAACAGCACCCCCTATTGAGAAAAGGATAAACTGAACAATTTCCACACACATGTGACTAACAGAAATGGAATTATGTGTCCTTGAACAAAGGGGGGATTGGGGGGGTCCAAATCAAAAGTAACAGTCAGTATCTGGTGTGGCCACCAGCTGCATTAAGTACTGCAGTGCATCTCCTCCTCATGGACTACACCAGATTTGCCAGTTTTTGCTATGAGATGTTACCCCACTCTTCCACCAAGGCACCTGCAAGTTCCCAGACATTTCTGGGGGGAATGGCCCTAGCCCTAGCCCTCACGCTCCGATCAAACAGGTCCCAGACGTGCTCAATGGGATTGAGATCCGGGCTCTTCGCTGGCCATGGCAGAACACTAACATTCCTGTCTTGCAGGAAATCATGCACAGAACGAGCAGTATGGCTGGCGGCATTATCATGCTGGCTGGCGGCATTATCATGCTGGAGGGTACCACATCAGGGAGGAGGATGTCTTCTCTGTAATGCACAGCGTTGAGTTTGCCTTCAATGACAACAAGCTCAGTCCGATGATTCTGGGACACACTGCCCCAGACCATGACGGCCCCTCCACCTCCAAATCGATTCCGCTCCAGAGTACAGGCCTCGTGTAACACTCATTCCTTCGATGATAAACGCGAATCCGACCATCACCCCTGGAGACAAAACCACGACTTGTCAGTGAAGAGCACTTTTTGCCGGTCTTGTCTGGTCCAGTGACGGTGGGTTTGTGCCCAGAGGCGACGTTGTTGCCGGTGATGTCTGGTGAGGACCTGCCTTTCAACAGGCCTACAAGCCCCCAGTCCAGCCTCTCTCAGCCTATTGTGGACAGTCTGAGCACTGATGGAGGGATTGTGCGTTCCTGGTGTAACTTGGGCAGTTGTTGTTGCCATCCTGTAGGTACCTGTAGGTGTGATGTTTGGATGTACCAATCCTGTGCAGGTGTTGTTACAAGTGGTCTGCCACTGCGAGGACGATAAGCTGTCCGACTTGTCTCCCTGTAGCGCTGTCTTAGGCGTCTCACAGTACGGACATTGCAATTTATTGCCCTGGACACATCTGCAGACCTCATGCCTCCTTGCAGCATGCCTAAGGCACGTTCACGCAGATGAGCAGGGACCCTGGGCATCTTTCTTTTTGTGTTTTTCCAGAGTCAGTAGAAAGGCCTCTTTCGAGTCCTAAGTTTTCATAACTGTGACCTTAATTGCCTACCGTCTGTAAGCTGTTTGTGTCTTAACGACCGTTCCACAGGTGCATGTTCATTAATTGTTCATGGTTCATTGAACAAGCATGGGAAACAGTGTTTAAACCCTTTACAATGAAGATCTGTGACGTTATTTGTATTTTTATGAATAATCTTTGTAAAACAGGGTCCTGAAAAAGATACGTACATTTTTTTGCTGAGTTTATTTGTATATGTTTTATGTTGAAAAGTGTTTTTTTCTCAGACATAAATAAACAACTCCAGGTGAAAGACAAAGGCCATAGCTGTAATAAAATAACAAATTAACTGGCAAAACAGCAGAGCGAGGCCCGCATCCAGCAAAGTCACGAGTCACGTTTTTGCAGCTGTTTCAGTACAGCACTACAGGGAGAGAGAGAGGGAGAGGGCAAACTCCACTGGACTAGTTTCAATGTATGGAATCACTAAGGAGTTTCTGGATTTTGGGTAAACTTCTCCTTTAAAGCATCAGACTCCATAGTAATTAATCATTAGATGCTACAGTCCTCCTTTAAGACTCCATCATGTTTCATCATTAGATGCTACAGTCCTCCGTTAAGACTCCATAATGTTTCATCATTAGATGCTACAGTCCTCCTTTAAGACTCCATAATGTTTCATCATTAGATGTTACAGTCCTCCTTTAAGACTCCATCATGTTTAGAATGTGTCTGGAAGCGCTACTCTATCTATTCTACTCTCATCCTTTCGGTTTTAATAATATATAATAATAATGTTATAATAGGTAATAACTAACTTTAATAACTAGGGTTAATACCTGCCTGGCGCACCAACAAAATCTTTATCTTTACCCCCCTCTAACAATACCGCTACAGAATTAGCATAGTAGGCCATGTAATTTCAGGTAATCTGAAATATTTAGGACTAACTAACTATTCCTTGCCACCCATTCTGAAACGCACTGCAGCTCTTTGTTAAGTGTTGCTGTCATTTCAGTTGCCGTGGTAGCTGACGTGTACAGTGTTGAGTCATCCGCATACATAGACACACTGGCTTTACTCAAATGTCGTTGGCATGTCGTTGGTAAAGATTGAAACAAGCAGGTGCCAAACAGCTGCCCTGGGGAATTCCTGATTCTACCTTGATTTTGTTGTACAGGCTTCCATTAAAGAACACTGTGTTCTGTTAGACAGGTAGCTCTGGGGCGGCAGGTAGCCTAGTGGTTAGAGCGCTAGGCCAGTAACCAAAAGGTTGCTGGATCGAATCCCCGAGCTGACAAGCTAAAACTCTGTTGTTCTGCCCCTGAACAAGGCAGTTAACCCACTGTTCCTAGGCCGTCATTGAAAATAAGAATTTGCTCTTAACTGACTTTCCTAGTTAAATAAAGGTAAAACACCGGTGACATGTCATTGTTGATTTTTTTTTAACCAAAATTGAATTGAAGGTGCTCCAAAGATTTTTACAATCATTCTTCAAGTCATTTATCTTTGTTTCTATTATATTAGGCCCAGCCTTTGGAACTTTGGTTTTCCTAGACATGGCTACTATATTGTGATCACTACATCTGATGGATCTGGATACTGCTTTCAAACACATTTCTGCAGCATTAGTAAAGATATGACCAAAACATGTTGATGATTACATTCCTCTACTGTTTGTAACTACCCTGGTAGGTTGATTGATAACCTGAACCAGGTTGACGGCACTGGTTACAGTTTGAAGCTTTCTCTTGAGTGGGCAGCCTGATCACAGCTTTCCTCCAGTATTAGTTAATTAATGACCAATGTCTGGAGTTTAGTTTTCCTGTTCTACAGTCTTGTAAAGATAGGGGGGTTGACTGGGACAGACAATGTAACATCCATAATGTTTTAAGGAAAAGTTTTTGTAAAACAGGCACCTTACATCAGATTATCTTGAAACTTTCTCTCTAAAACTAACGTTCATCAAGGTTTTATATGGTCTATTGGTTTCTCTCTTTTCATTGGCAGAATTCTTTTTCAGTGTTATGATATTCACAACATCCATATCCACCAGTCCATCTTCCTGTCAACTAACAGAACTCTGCTGGTTGTCCTGGTAACAGATACCAGTTGGCAGATCTATTTTATTTGTTCAAACTAAACTACTTACTTTGATGTGTCAAATCTGATCCTTTCTTCTCTTCTCCTCCTCTCACAGTTCCACTCAGCCCCGTTGTTTTCCTGCAGTCCACCAGCAGCACAGACAACCTCTTCATACCCAGCAGTGAGGCGCTACCGGGAGAGGCACGACATGGGGACTCCAGGAGGGAGGAAGGGCTAGCGTTGTCCTGGTAACCATAAAGAGGGGACACAGACACATCATTATGGATGCTGATGTCACTGTTGTTATGAAGTGCTTTACAGAAACACAGCCCAGACCCCGATAGAGCAAGCTGTATGCGAGACCAGACTAAGCTGTACCATCTGGTGTTCTGATCTGGAGAGACGCTTCTCTGCCTCGTCAGCATCAGGATGTTGTTGAGGCTCCCCAGAGGATCCACGATAGTCATGTCTCTCTCCTGTGTGAACGAGAACATCAAACCGACTGTATCTATTACAATCACGAGGCATGAATATGTCTAAAATGGCCTTTTTCATCATGATTTTGTCAAATATTGTTTGTGTTGCATTACATTAGTTCAACAACGGCATAGTGTGTGACTGTTTTTCAGACAGTACTCACTGGTGTTAATCTGATATTCTGTCTCCTCCTCTTTCACTCCCAAAACGTCTTCCTCCTTCACCTTTATTGAGATAGCATCCTCTTCTTTTCTAAAAGGTTCTATCTCTTCTTTCACTGTAACAGCCTCCTCTTCTTTCACTATAACAGCCTCCTCTTCTTTCACTATAACAGCCTCCTCTTCTTTCACTGTAACAGCCTCCTCTTCTTTCACTGTAACACCCTCATCTTCCACGACATTGTTCAGTCCCAGAGCTTCTTTCTCCATACAGCAGACCCCCTCTTCTTTAGCAGGGGAGGAGTAGTTTAGTGAGCTCATGGTCGGGGATGTTAGCTAGTTAGTTAGCATTAGCGACTAGCCTAGTGCTAGGCTCAGTATCAATCTTTAACACGTTTGCAAATTGAACAAGCAAATTAGGTTAAAGGTCATCAGTTGATAAGTCAACAGAAATCTGTTCAAAACACTGAGATTAGCTAATGTACACAAACACGGTGTAAAGCGTCAATCTATCGGTTTCATGTTGGCTAGCAAGCTACCGAGGTGGTTGAAAGAGTAGGCGCCTTGTTGTTCCTGAAGAAACGTCTCGTCCACTAAATTATACGTCACGCAAGAGGCATCACCTGAAATATGCAAATCGCCATCTGCTGACTGGAGTGGGTAACGCAGTTTGGAAACAACAGTTATTACACTTTTGTATTGGAAAGAACGTCATAATAATTTAACAATAAGCTGATATATTTTCTCTTACGTCTTACAAATAATACGTTCCTGTACACAGACGTAGAAGCTTAATATGAATATGTAGATGATGAATAAATACATCTATGAATAGGTAGTGTTTTAATGCAAATTTTCTCTGTTCATTTATCACATTCGTTTTTATCTAGATGTGACGGTACTTTTCCCTTAAAGTCACGCTCTATAAGATACAAATCATACTGTAAACAATAGAGCAAATGCATCACATGCAAATAGCACTTGAATATCTGTAGTTCTATACACTGGGTATACAAAACACCTGAACACCTGCTCCTTCCATGACTTAGACTGACCAGGTGAATCCAGGCTAAAGCTATGATCCCTTATTGATGTCACTAGTTAAATCCACTTCAATCAGTGTAGATGAAGGGGGGAGTCAGGTTAAATAAGGAATTTTAAGCCTTGAGACATGAGACATGGATTGGGCATGTGTGCCATTCAGAGGGTGAATGGGGAAGACAACATATTTAAGTGTCTTTGAACGGGGTATGGTAGTAGGTGCCAGGCTCATCGGTTTGTGTCAATAACTGCAAAGTTGCTGGGTTTTTCCAGCTCAACAGTTTCCCAAGAATGGTCCACCACCCAAACAGTGGCGGTCAGTGCCGTTTAAGATGAGGCAGGACGATTTGTTTATTCATGGCCTTATTTCTATTACAGCATATTAGATGACTGTCATTCATATTCCATTCACCCTGTTCAATGTAACAGCGATAGGTTTAGGCTACTAGATGATACTAACATTTCCCCTATACCCATCATAAGGTTGCTACAACCTGGCCTATGAATGAAAGTTTAGAATGTAGGTGCACACTGGTCGAGAAAAACATTTGAGGTGACAGACAGTGACACATGGACAGACACATTCAATACTGCCTTGCACACTCTCGCCTGCATCTAGCTGAAATAGAGATTCTATTGGACACATTCAGGTATGTTTATCCCGGTTTTGTTCCGTTTAAGAAACGTTTGAAAACAGAACGGGCTGAATGAATTCACCCCTGATGACGCGTAAACACAGTTCACTTTCACAACTGCCACGTTGTATTTCCTCTCACGTCAATTCGCTCTCCTTTTCCCTTCGCTTGTGGACGTCAATGAATAACACATCAACTGTAGGTGACCAGGAGAAAAAACCTTTCCAAACCAAACCAAACCATTTCATAACTGCTACACACAGCATCGTTGTCACCATATTAGCTAAAGTAACGTCATAGTCAACACAGCTAATATAAGTAACGTGTTAGTAAACCTGCTACAATCATGACAGAGCTCCTCTGTGGAGATGCTACATGTTTCATCATTAGATGCTACAGTCCTCCAACAATGGGTGTCATATGAAGCTTTACCACTTGCTCTGTAATAGGAGTAGTATTTTTCCTCGACTCACCTGTGTCCCCGCACATTGACTCTGTATCGGTACCTCCTGTATATAGCCTCCACATTGACTCTGTACCGGTACCTCCTGTATACAGCCTCCACATTGACTCTGTACCGGTAATACCTGTATATAGCCTCCACATTGACTCTGTACCAGTGCCTCCTGTATACAGCCCCCGCACGTTGACTCTGTACCGGTACCTCCTGTATACAGCCTCCACATTGAATCTGTACCGGTACCTCCTGTATACAGCCTCCACATTGACTCTGTACCGGTAATACCTGTATATAGCCTCCACATTGACTCTGTACCGGTAATACCTGTATACAGCCTCGCTACTGTTATTTTGCTGCTGCTCTTTAATATGAATTATTTGTATTTTATACATAACACTTATTTTTCTTAAAACTGCATTGTTGGTTAAGGGCTTGTAAGTAAGCATTCCACTGTAAGGTCGACACTTAAAATTTGATTTGATTTGTATTTTGATTTCATTCATACATTTCTTACATGAATTTATTAATATAGAAAATATAAATATTGAAAATATAAATGTTTCGATTTTTTATATATATTGTTGAACATAATATACTTTAAGGGTATATTAGTACCAGGATCTCTGCTAGTGTTAAAGTTATGGGCCATTTAATACAGATAAATTAGCATAGTATGACCTGTAACTTAAGGTTACCTAACATAACCCCTGTTCTATGATATTATAAGCCTCATTAGGGGCGGAGTCTAGGGAGATCCAATCAAACAACGTCTGTCAAGCAACAGCTACTAGCAGATGACTCCACCTCCTATATAAGGACCATAGTCTCTCCCGACTTCACATCTAAGTACATTTGTCTTCCATGTGTGAAAGGTAACCTAGTCAACTACCAACTACCATAGAGCTTATATACTCTCTGATGCCAAGTCTAGACAGGATCATCCCTCAGAGGTCCCCACTCTACTCACCGTATGTGTAGTGATGTCCAGTCAGTAGAACCTCATGAAGGTACATCACCACAACATGCTGCATTACAGATCTCTTGAACAGAGATGCCTTTGAACAATGCCTATGTTGTAGCCATACCTCTGGTGGATTGAGCCATCAAGCCCTCCGGAGGTGTCAGATCCTCGCTACTATAGAACCTCATGATGGTATTTATTTATTTGTATTTATTTCACCTTTATTTAACCAGGTAGGCCAATTGAGAACAAGTTCTCATTTACAACTGTGACCTGGCCAAGATAAAGCAAAGCAGTGCGACAAAAACAACAACACAGAGTTACACATAAACAAATGTGCAGTCAATAACACAATAGAAAAATCTATGTACAGTGTGTGCAAATGTAGAAGAGTAGGGAGGTCATCTCAAGGACTCAAGGACTGGAATCATCTCAAGGACTTCATCAAACTGACACTAGTGGAAGTCGTCTCGAGAATTCCAGAAAAATCTGTTTGGTCCTACGCGATGTATATATTTCACTTATACACTAACTTCATCCGTGCCGAGGGTGATGCCTGGATAAAAAAGGATTTTCCTCATTGGCTGGCTGTTCTGGAGCAGCCAGGACCTTCTGCCTGAAACTGAAGTGCTGTGTGTTATTAAAGCATGTACAGTTTAGGTCCTTCTTTGTTGAACAAAGGCTACTGACATCACCAGACATCAGCTCACCAGGAGCCATGGTGATGACCTGGTGTATTCTCATGGTGGAGGGCACTGCTTTTATGGGTCTTGGCATCATCTCCATCGCACGTTCAACATCGGCACTCTTCACACAGAACAGCTTCACTGACGTGTTTGTCTGATGGAGGCCTTTGTAAAGCTCCTGTGCATCACTGATATCACGGCCCTTAGTCACCAACCTGTCTGCCGTTCTCTTCAACGTTCATGATGTGGACTTAGTGGTCAAGTTCCTCAGTGCTCCTTTCCTCTCCTTGCTTCTTTTGTATGCTGTTCTCCACTGTTTACGCTTCTGATGCTGGTCTGTCTCACTTAATAAATCAATTATCTTTTCTTTTTCCCCCTGAATCAACATTCCTTTTCCATCTCTCCCTCTCAAAGTACTGTTCCCTTTTTACTGGGTCAGCATTGTGACGTGCTAGACACTGCCTTTGTCGTTCTGCTGCTGATGTGGGTGCCATCATTCCCTAGATGTTTCAATGGAATAACGTTAAATCAAAGATTCTTAGAATATATACATGTATACACTATAATCATTGAGTAATTTAGGATCCAGAGCAACTTAAAGGAACAACTGAAGAGTCTTGCCCAACTCTCCTACCACCAGGCTACCTGCCATAAAACATATTTTCTGTTCACATGGAACACATTACAGCATGTTTCATAAGTGAATATAAACAATATATAATGTATAATACACTGCTCAAAAAAATAAAGGGAACACTTAAACAACACAATGTAACTCCAAGTCAATCACACTTCTGTGAAATCAAACTGTCCACTTAGGAAGCAACACTGATTGACAATACATTTCACATGCTGTTGTGCAAATGGAATAGACAAAAGGTGGAAATTATAGGCAATTAGCAAGACACCCCCAAAAAAGGAGTGATTCTGCAGGTGGTGACCACAGACCACTTCTCAGTTCCTATGCTTCCTGGCTGATGTTTTGGTCACTTTTGAATGCTGGCGGTGCTCTCACTCTAGTGGTAGCATGAGACAGAGTCTACAACCCACACAAGTGTCTCAGGTAGTGCAGTTCATCCAGGATGGCACATCAATGCGAGCTGTGGCAAAAAGGTTTGCTGTGTCTGTCAGCGTAGTGTCCAGAGCATGGAGGCGCTACCAGGAGACAGGCCAGTACATCAGGAGATGTGGAGGAGGCCGTAGGAGGGCAACAACCCAGCAACAGGACCGCTACCCCCGCCTTTGTGCAAGGAGGTGCACTGCCAGAGCCCTGCAAAATGACCTCCAGCAGGCCACAAATGTGCATGTCTCAGCATATGGTCTCACAAGGGGTCTGAGGATCTCATTACGGTACCTAATGGCAGTCAGGCTACCTCTCGCGAGCACATGGAGGGCTGTGCGGCCCCACAAAGAAATGCCACCCCACACCATGACTGACCCATCGCCAAACCGGTCATGCTGGAGGATGTTGCAGGCAGCAGAACGTTCTCCACGGCGTCTCCAGACTCTGTCACGTCTGTCACATGTGCTCATGTGCTCAGTGTGAACCTGCTTTCATCTGTGAAGAGCACAGGGCGCCAGTGGCGAATTTGCCAATCTTGGTGTTCTCTGGCAAATGCCAAACGTCCTGCACGGTGTTGGGCTGTAAGCACAACCCCCACCTGTGGACGTCGGGCCCTCATACCACCCTCATGGAGTCTGTTTCTGACCGTTTGAGCAGACACATGCACATATGTGGCCTGCTGGAGGTCATTTTGCAGGGCGCTGGCAGTGCACCTCCTTGCACAAAGGCGGAGGTAGCGGTCCTGCTGCTGGGTTGTTGCCCTCCTACGGCCTCCTCCACGTCTCCTGATGTACTGGCCTGTGACCTGGTAGCGCCTCCATGCTCTGGACACTACGCTGACAGACACAGCAAACCTTTTTGCCACAGCTCGCATTGATGTGCCATCATGGATGAACTGCACTATCTGAGCCACTTGTGTGGGTTGTAGACTCCGTCTCATGCTACCACTAGAGTGAGAGCACCGCCAGCATTCAAAAGTGACCAAAACATCAGCCAGGAAGCATAGGAACTGAGAAGTGGTCTGTGGTCACCACCTGCAGAATCACTCCTTTTTTGGGGGTGTCTTGCTAATTGCCGAACATTTCCACCTTTTGTCTGTTCCATTTGCACAACAACATGTGAAATTTATTGTCAATCAGTGTTGCTTCCTAAGTGGACAGTTTGATTTCACAGAAGTGTGATTGACTTGGAGTTACATTGTGTTGTTTAAGTGTTCCCTTTATTTTTTTGAGCAGTGTATATTCAATTATTAATTTGTTTAGATGCAATATTCATAAATAAAGTAAATAACTCAACCCTGTCACAGATTTACAACCCGTTACATGTAGACTGAGGGACAGAGCTAAATTGTGTAAATTTAATCAATAATCATGCATTTATTTGATAAAGATACTTTCTCAACAAAATAACACAAATTTATGTTCGCATTAAATTATGTGCACATTTTAATATTAATTTCCCAAGTAAAAATGTATTGAAACGCCTGGGGGACATGAAACAATTCTTGGTGTCAGTTAAAAAAATATGATTTTGTAATAATAAAGTTTAAATTCATTCTATATTTATTTCAATTCATTATACTGGACATTTCAATTTATAATCAAAATCAGTCAGTGGGACTGAAATATTACCAGAGCTCAAGAATGACCCAAATACTGTTAGAATAGAAATTGTTTTCTCTGTCTGTTATTTTTTCACATCTAAATGTGGCCATACAACTCCCTTAAAGTGAAGGTAGCTAAATGTAACCACATGTAACATATGGATCTGCATTAGTATAGCATCACAAGTCCCAATGCAAAGTTACACCTCTCTTTTCTATTTTTAGAGTACATAAAACCGATCAGAATTCCAAAGAATGCCGAAGTCATGTCAGAATGTTTTTTTACAGGCTGTGAAGTAATATGGAGGACCCGGCTAGCCAGCCTATTCCCTACAATGTAAACTCTGACAGAAACATCTTCAAATAGATCACTTCAAATTAAACCAAATCGTGTGCACTCATGACTAGTGGTTTCAATAACATCTTCAGCCAACTTACAAGCAAATACTTTATGAATTGACGGTTACAGATAAGCTTGCAAGGTTTCTAGGCAACTAGCCTGCTAATGGTGGCCCTACCAGACCTACCTACTTCAGCTCTGCATGAGCTAGCTGTAATATACAGCTTTAATAGCAAATTGAGCCAAAGTTTTGTAAATACACAATGCCATCTAACCAGTTATCAAATCATGTTACATGCAGTTATGTTAGCCAGCCAGCTAACATTAGCTATTTTAACCTGCTAGCCTAGCCAGCTAACTAGCCTAGCTAGCCAACCACCACAGTAAGTAGTAAGTAGCAAGCGAGAGCCCAACATTGTTAACAACTCAAGACCAAGTAGCACAGGCAGGAGCCCACAGAACACAACTAAAACTAAACCAGCACATCAAAAGCGAAGAAAGCAGAGACTTACAGATTGACGGACCATCTGATGGTAAAAGAGTGGCTGAGTAACTGAAGCGAGAGAAGTGCTTCTGAGAGAGATGTCATTTCACCTGGCCAAGGGAGAGTCGGTGAGGCGGGTAATTAGGGTGACCACATGTCCCGGACAGTCCCGCACAATCAAACAATCATGTCCTGCATTTTATCAACAAATTCAAACGCCACTAATTTAGAAAAAAAGGTTGATTTGTCCCGTAAAACAGTCTGACATTTCCGACCTGTCTCTTGCAGACACGTTGCACTTATGAAAATAGATACTTTATATCATAAGGATGTGATAGCCTTAGCCTACTGGTGATGTTAATGTAGTCACATTACTCTTATGAAAATAGATACTGTATATCATAAGGATGTGATAGCCTTAGCCTACTGGTGATGTTAATGCAGTCACGTTACTCTTATGAAAATAGATACTGTATATCATAAGGATGTGATAGCCTTAGCCTACTGGTGATGATAATCCTTAAGAGTCTATTGAAGCACCTGTGCGTCAATCTAAGTAACATAGTAAAAAAAAAATCCCCATCCAAATCTATCAGTTTAAGATAAAGATCTGTTTTGTTGCATGGGCTGCGTCTCAATCCATCACATCTGCAAATGTCGGCCTTCCGCCTGTGCGGTGGAAGGTGGTCGCTACAGCGGTTTTTGTCAGACCATAAGACATCCCAAATATCGGGTCTTCTCACGAAAAAATGTCTGTAGCATCCAAACCGTTTGAGCTACAAAATAAAATGGAAAAGGGGAGACTCACCAACATAACGGTGTTCTCAATGTTGCTCATCGGAACTCGTTTGAATGTAACCTATACACACAAATGGAAGTACGGAGGTAGTTTTGTGCCCCCCAAAATAAGGGGTTAAATATATGTAAAACAATATATAAAATATTACCTGAGCTTTCTTATATCGCCTAGATATAGGACAGACACTTCAAAACCTTATTCCTTAAAAAAACATTTTTTTTCCCGTTTATCAACATGTTTATCAAATACTTGTTCTCCCCACTGTATATATATATAGTACCAGTCAAAAGTTTGGACACACCTACTCATTGCAGGGTTTTTCTTTATTTTAACTTTTTTCTACATTGCCAAGAGTGTGCAAAGCTGTCATCAAGGCAAAGGGTGGCTACTTTGAAGAATCTCAAACATAAAATATATTTATATTTGTTTAACTCTTTTTTGGTTACTACATGATTCCATATATGTTATTTCATAGTTTTGATGTCTTCACTATTATTCTACAACGCAGAAAATAGTAAAAATAATGAAAATCTCTGGAATGAGTAGGTGTGTCCAAACTTTTGACTGGTACTGTATATTTTAAAACATATATTTTTTATACCTAAAGGGGTCCTAGAATTAAAAATCAAACAGCTAAATAATCCACGGTATGGCCATCTTAAAACAATTCCAACCAATAAAATACAACTACATTTGGAGAGGACAGCATTCGAAAAGTATTCAGACGCCTTGACTTTTCCCAAAAATATGTTTTTCCGTCATCACAATACCCCATAATGACAAAGCAAAAACAGGTTTTTAGAAATTTGAACTGAAAAACTAAATTTACATAAGTGTTCAGACCCTTTACTCAGTACTTTGTTGAAGCACCTTTGTCAGTGATTACAGCCTCGAGCCTTCTTGGATATGACGACACAAGCTTGGCACACCTGTATTTGGGTAGCTTCTCCCATTCTTCTCTGCAGATCCTCTCAAGCTCTGTCAGGTTGGATTGGGAACGTTGCTGCACAGCTATTTTCAGGTCTCTCCAGAGATGTTCTATCAGGTTTAAGTCCGGGCTCTGGCTGGGCCACTCAAGGACATTCAGAGACTTGTCCTGAAGCCACTCCTGCGTTATCTTGGCTGTGTGCTTAGGGTCGTTGTCCTGTTGGAAGGTGAACCTTCGCCCCAGTCTGAGGTCCTGAGATCTCTGGAGCAGGTTTTCATCAAGGATCTCTCTGTTGCTCTGTTCATCTTTGGCTCAATTGTGACTAGCCTCCCAGTCCCTGCCGCTGAAAAACATCCTCACAGCATGATTCTGCAACCACCATGCCTCACCGTAGGGAGGGTGCCAGGTTTCCTCCAGACGTCACGCTTGGCATTCAGGCCATTGTTCAATCTTGATTTCATCAGACCAGAGAATCTTGTTTCTCATGGTCTGAGAATCTTTTGGGTGCCTTTTGGCAAACTCTAAGTGGGCTGTCATGTGCCTTTTACTGAGGAGTGGCTTCCGTCTGGCCATTCTACCATAAGGGCCTAATTGGCAGAGTGCTGCAGAGGTGGTTGTCCTTCTGGAAGGTTCTCCCATCTCCACAGATATGACCAGCCTTTCAAAGCACTTCATGGCTACAGATGTGAGTGCTATGGGTCGGTAGTCATTTAGGTAGGTTACCTTGGTGTTCTTTGGGCACAGGGACTATGGTGGTCTGCTTGAAACATGTTGGTATTACAGACTCAGGCAGGGAGAGGTTGAACATGTCAGTGAAGACACTTGCCAGTTGGTCAGCGCATGCTCGGAGTACACGTCCTTGTAATCCGTCTGGCCCTGCGTTGTGATCTGAAGACCCATGCCAAACCTTTTCAGTCTCCTGAGGGGAAATAGGTTGTCGTGCCCTCTTTATATAGCCCAAAAAGAATTCACTCTGGAAGCTCCGGTAAACAGTGGTTGTAGTGCACTGCTGCCACCACCAAGCCTGGAGTCCATTTTGACTTTGTTGATAGCGAGCTGTGTTAGCTAGCTGTGCGGCTAAAGACGTAGCAGCTAGCTAACTGGCTACCGATCAACCTAGTGTGTATTGAACATTCATATTGGACTGTAGCAGCACAGCTAACTGGCTACCGATCAACCTAGTGTGTATTGAACATTCATATTGGACTGTAGCAGCTAGCTAACTGGCTACTGATCAACCTATTGTGTGTATTGAACATTCATATTGGACTGTAGCAGCTAGCTAACTGGCTACCGATCAACCTATTGTGTGTATTGAACATTCATATTGGACTGTAGCAGCTAGCTAACTGGCTACCGATCAACCTATTGTGTTTATTGAACATTCATATTGGACTGTAGCAGCACAGCTAACTGGCTACTGATCAACCTATTGTGTGTATTGAACATTCATATTGGACTGTAGCAGCTAACTAACTGACTACTGATCAACCTATTGTGTGTATTGAACATTCATATTGGACAGCCTTACCTGTAGAGTAGCACCACCACCCATCAGCCCATTCTCTTCTTGACGTCAAAGCTGCAGTGTATTGTTGGTATAGTTTTTGATGAATAATAATTCAAATTGTGAAGATAGAAGTGTACAATTTATATATATATATTTAATCAACTTTAAGATACTGTTTGCCTCTATGCAGATGTAGAAGCTGAATAGGAATATACATTATCAATAAATAGTTGATTGTTCTTTTTTCACATCGTACTAAGAATACTGAGCCACAACCTGTAAATGTGACCATACTATTCCTTTAAAGCCCCTCTGTCAGATATAAATCATCAGAGTGGGAAACCAACTGACATGGAAACAATGGAGCAAATGGATCACTATCAGAGTGTATTATGACATCAGATAGAACTACTCATTCTAAATATCACTTGATTATCAGAGGAGTGTATTATGACATCATATAGAACTACTCAGACAATCCAAATATCACTTGATTATCAGAGGGGTGTATTATGACATCATATAGAACTACTCAGACATTCCAAATCAGGCTTCATCCATATCATGAAGGTGGATATTGATCCAACCATTTCAAAAGTAATGACCGGGATGACGGAAACAGGATATGCCTGTACACTTTTATTAATGCAGATAGACAATTTGTTAGTTTGTTTGACATGGTGGGGTCTTTTTGTGTCAGTAAAAATGTATGAGCAAGAAATGGCGGTGGAAACTCATTTATCCACAAATACTTATATACTAACCATCACATCTTATTTAACTTGGAGTCACGTGATGATATGTTGTGTGGTCCTCCCTCTACGACTTGGGAAACCATGCAGTTTATTAGGCTACAGATGAAATAAGTTATGAACTTCACAGGGTGGTGAAACTGCATGTGATGAGCTTGATGCTCCTTTCCAATACATTTTGATGTTCTTATTCTGGTGACATGATGATTGATGCTTGGCTGACATTTAAAAAAATAAAATAATATCTCTCTTATCCATAATAATCTCATCATGTAGGTAGCCTACCATCACTGTATATGTGAGCTGTTGGCTACAGTGCACGGGACAAGAGCACGTTTTCTATTTCACACAAGTTTTTAAAACCATCAGTAGAGTTGAAAATGTGATGGAAACCAATTTAACTTGTTTTTTTCATTCTGTACATTGGAATTTATCAGCAAACGTTATTCTTCTTGTGCACTACGTCATAACGCAAAGCCTTTTATCAGCAATAAGTCTGTTTGATGCAAACATTTCTGATGGGAAAATGTGTATATTGTTTTATGCAGATTTGAGAATATTCACATGGAAATCTGGCGCAAATTACATGGAAACTTAGCTACTAAGGTGGATATTGATCCAACACCTGCTACTTATTCAAACCAGCCCACTGGGCACAGACGTCAGTTCAACATCTAGTTTCTATTTACATTTCTTTGATTCGTCAACTAAAGTGAATTCAATATGAAATCAACACAAAATGTCACCTGTCACTGGATTTAGGTTGCAAGTTGGGTGAAACACAAAATGTCACCTGTCACTGGATTTAGGTTGCCAGTTGTGTGAAAATTAATAAAAAATACCTGATGTTCATGGCTTTTTACAAATCCAATCAGTTTTCTACATTAATCAAACATCATCACATGGATTTGTTTTGTTGAAATCAAATCAAATGTTATTGGTCACATACACATGGTTAGCAGATGTTATTGGTCACATACACATGGTTAGAAGATGTTTTTGGTGACATACACATGGTTAGCAGATGTTATTGGTCACATACACATGGTTAGCAGATGTTATTGGTCACATACACATGGTTAGCAGATGTTATTGGTTACATACACATGGTTAGCAGATGTTATTGCTCACATACACATGGTTAGCAGATGTTATTGCTCACATACACATGGTTAGCAGATGTTATTGGTCACATACACATGGTTAGCAGATGTTATTGTGAGTGTAGCAAAATGCTTATGCTTCTAGATCCGACAGTGCAGCAGTATAAAACAGATAATATCTAACAAATTCCACAACTAAACCTAATACATATAATCTAGTAAAGGAATGGGATATATATAAGTATAAAACATATGGATGAGCATTAACAGAGCGGCTAAGATGCAATAGATAGTAAAGAATAGATAGTGAAGGATACAGTTGAAGTCGAAGTTCACATACACTTAGGTTGGAGTCATTAAAACACATTTGTCAACCACTCCACACATTTCTTGTTAACAAACTATAGTTTAGGCAAGTCGGTTAGGACATCTACTGTGTGCATGACACAAGTCATTTTTCCAACAATTGTTTACAGACAGATTATTTCACTTACCATTCACTGTATCACAATCCCAGTGGGTCAGAAGTTTACATACACTAAGTTGACTGTGCCTTTAAGCAGCCTTGGAAAATTCCAGAAAATTATGTCATAGCTTTCATAGCTTCTGATAGGCTAATTGACATCATTTGAGTCAATTGGAAGAGCACGTGTGGATGTATTTCAAGGCCTACCTTGAAACGCAGTGCCTCTTTACTTGACATCATGGGAAAATAAAATAAAATCTGCCAAGATCTCAGAAAAAAAATTGTAGACCTCAACAAGTCTGGTTCATCCTTGGGAGCGATTTCCAAACGCCCGAAGGCGTCCTCTGGTCTGATGAAGCAAAAATAGAACTGTTTGGCCATAATGACCATCGTTATGTTCGGAGGAAAAAGGGGGATGCTTGCAAGCCGAAGAACACCATTTCAACCGTGAAGCACACAGGTGGCAGCATCACGTTGTGGGGGTGCTTTGCTGCAGGAAGGACTGGTGCACTTCACAAAATAGATGGCATCATGGGGGAGGAAAATTATGTGAATATATTGAAGCAACATCTCAAGACATCAGTCAGGAAGTTAAAGCTTGGTCGCAAATGGGTCTTCCAAATGGACAATGACGCAAAGCATACTTCCAAAGTTGTGGCAAAATGGCTTAAGGACAACAAAGTCAAGGTATTGGAGTGGGCATCACAAAGCCCTGACCTTAATGCTATAGAAAACAGATCATTTTTACCCTTTTAAAAATAGTTATGGGGGGAGGTCCGAGGGATGTCTGTCTTTGAAAGGGTCACTGTAATATTTAAGATGTCCCCTTTAATGATGACCTAAACCTAAAAGTCAAGGGGTCTGAATACTTTACAAAGAAACTGTAAGTGATTGAGGAGAGAGCATAATTGCTATATTCTAATTAAAATCATTGACCCATAAGGGAACACATGACCAAAGCAAGTCGTGACCCATATAGAATTAAAACAATATTCATCTTAAATGAGAAAATAACTGAATAAACAAATGTTTGCAAAACCAAAGACATGAAAACTGGTGGGAACATTGTATTTAGCTTGGATTTCATAAGGCCAGGAAGGTTACTGAGAATAACAATAGACAATAGTTAATGTTACTAGTTTAGGGATGAACATAGTGAAGGTTCATCAATGTTAAGGATGAATTTTAATTTGACGTGGAAACAACGTTTATTCAACCAGTGGGAGGCTTGTAAATGCCCCCAGGAAAGTGGAATGAGGAACTCTTCATTGAGACAATCATGAAACAGCAATCTGTGGGTGAGTTGTGGTGGATATTATAATATAAGGATCTGCTGGAGTCCAAGTCAAACCAAGATTCTTTATTTCTGAGCTCAGAGAGAATAACAGAGTTTGGTATTTTATTAGGATCCCCATTAGCTGTTGCAAAAGCAGCAGCTACTCTTCCTGGGGTGAACACAAAACATGACACATAATTGTCACGTCTCTCGTCGGAAGGCATGGACCAAAGCGTAGCGTGGTAAGTGTTCATGATTTTTATTGAATCAAAAAACACTCGAACAAAATAACAAAGAGAAGAACGAACAGTTCTGTAAGGCAAATTAACTATACAGAAAACACCTACCCACAAAACACAGGTGGAAAAAGGCTGCCTAAGTATGATTCCCAATTAGAGACAACGATAGACAGCTGCCTCCGATTGGGAACCACACTCGGCCAAAAACAAAGAAATAGAAAACATAGAAATAAAGAAACTGGAATTTCCACCCGAGTCACACCCTGGCCTAACCAAAATCATTTTGTAAAAGGCACACGTAGCCTACATATCAATGCATACACACAAACTATCTAGGTCAAATAGGGGAGAGGGGTTGTGCCGTGAGGTGTTGCTTGATCTGAATTTTGAAACCAGGTTTGCTGTTTATTTGAGCAATATGAAATGGAAGGAAGTTCCATGCAATAAGGGCCCTATATAATACTGTACGCTTTCTTGAATTTGTTCTGGAATCTTGTGGACTGTGAAAAGACCCCCGGTGGCATGTCTGGTGGGATAAGTGTGTGTGTCAGAGCTGTGTGTAAGTTGACTTGTAAGAACTTTGATGATATCTGTACATTATAGGAGCACCTGTGATGACAAAAGTACAATGATTCATGTGTTGCTTTAGCTTGAGATTAAGAATCAGTGGTTGACACCTTGCAAGTGCATGAAAAGGTCAACTGTACAAAATCAGATGTCTGTGTGTTGAAACTATATTTTAGGTAACAGATGGATAAAGGGAACTAAGAGTTCCTGTTGATACTATGTTCCAGTCTTACTTCCAGTCTGACATGATAGCAATAAGGGGAAGAGTGATTGGGAAACTAACTGCCAATAACGCAATAAGCTGAACTCTGCCTGGCAGAGACATCTTTGTATTAGCAACTATTAATTATGAGGTTATATGGTGTTAAAGTTAAGGGACATCACCCTGGGCGGGGTGATCCTCAGTAGGGGATAAAAAGGGAAAACACCATCTTTTGAACTGAGTGTCTTGCTTACAAATTGCTGTAAGTGTAAACTCCGGGTTGCAATCCTTATTAAACAAACTAAGCTCTGATCAAATACGGATTTCCTGTGGTCTCTTCTGTGCACATAGGGCAGAATTCCCCTACAGACTATGCAAACAATTTGGGATTTTCAACATATTCATGTTTCTTATAAAAAGAAGAAGTGATGCAGTCAGTCTCTCCTCAACTCTTAGCCAAGAGAGACTGGCATGCATAGTATTAATATCAGCCCTCTGATTACAATTAAGAGCAAAACGTGCCGCTCTGTTCTGGGTCAGCTGCAGCTTTACTAGGTCTTTCCTTGCAGCACTGGACCACACGACTGGACAATAATCAAGATTAGACAAAACTAGAGCCTGCAGAACTTGCTTTTTGGAGTGTGGTGTCAAAAAAGCAGACCATCTCTTTGAGGCTAGACCTCTCCCCATCTTTACAACCATTGAATCTATATGTTTTGACCATGACAGTTTACAAGCTAAGGTAATGCCAAGTAATTTAGTCTCCTCAACTTGTTCAACAGCAACACAATTCATTACCAGATTCAGCTGAGGTCTAGAACTTAAGGAATGATTTGTACCAAATACAATGCTCTTAGTTTTAGAGATGTTCAGGACCAGTTTATTACTGGCCACCCATTCCAAAACAGACTGCAACTCTTTAAGTGTTTCAGTGACTTCATTAGCTGTGGTTGCTGATGCTTATATGGTTGAATCATCAGCATACATGGACACACATGCTTTGTTTAATGCCAGTGGCAGGTCATTGGTAAGAATAGAAAAGAGTAGAGGGCCTAGAGAGCTGCCCTGCGGTACATCACACTTTAAATGTTTGACATTAGAGAAGCTTCCATTAAAAACCCTCTGAGTTCTAGTAGATAGATAGCTCTGAATCCACATTATGGCAGAGGTTGAAAAGCCATAGCACAGACATTCTTAAACAACAGGTTATGGTCAATAATATCAAAGGCTGCACTGAAATCTAACAATAGAGCTCCCACAATCTTCTTATTATCAATTTCTCTCAACCAATCATCAGTCATTTGTGTCAGTCAGTACATGTTGAGTGCCCTTCTCCATAAGCATGCTGAAAGTCTGTTGTTAATTTGTTTACAGAGAAATAGCACTGTATTTGGTCAAACACAATTTTTTTCCAACAGTTTGCTAAGAGCTGGCAGCAAGCTTATAGGTCTGCTGTTAGAACCAGTAAAGGCCGTGTTTACCACTCTTGGGTAATGGAATTACTTTGGCTTTCCTCCAGGCCTGAGGACAAAGACTTTCCTCTAGGCTCAGATTAAAAATAGGACAGATAGGAGTGGCTATAGAGTCAGCTACTGTCCTCAGTAGCTTTCCATCTAAGTTGTCAATGTCATTATTGATCGATAACAATTTTTCCACCTCTCCCACACTAACTTTACAACATTCAATACTTGCACTGCTTTTCTTTCATTATGATTTTTTACAAGTTTTTTTCCATCATTCTTTAACCTTTTATGGCTGCAGGGGCAGTATTGAGTAGATGGATAAAAGGTGCCCATTTCAAACGGCCTCGTACTCAATTCTTGCTCGTACAATATGCATATTATTATTACTATTGGATAGAAAACACTCTCTAGTTTCTAAAACCGTTTGAATTATATCTGTGAGTAAAACAGAACTCATTTTGCAGCAAACTTCCTGATCAGGAAGTGGAAAATCTGAAAACGATGCTCTGTTCTAGGGCCTGCCTATAAATGGGCTTGATACGTATTAGTATACATGCACGTCATACACCTTCCACTAGATGTCAATAGGCAGTGAGAGAAGAAATGGAGTGTTTATCTTGGTCTGAGGTGGAATAAAAGCTCTTGGCATGACGTGTCACCCATTTCCTGTTTTCTGGAAAGCGCGAGAAGGAGCCTGGGATTGCCTTCTGGAAAGCTGTCGTTATAGACCACTAATATCTCCGGCTTTGATTTTATTTGATAAATGTGACAATATCATCGTAAAGTATGTTTTTTCAATATAGTTTTATTAGATAATTGAAATTTATTCGGGACGCAACGTGTTGCGTTGTGTGCCTTTGTTCAGGAAGGAGAGCTTCGCGCTACTTTGCTAGCATTCCATGCTAATTGACTGGAGAAGAGGACGTTCTAAAACCAAACAACGATTGTTCACGACAAAGGACCCCTTGTACAACATTCTGATGGAAGATCATCAAAAGTAGGACCCATTTTATGATGCTATTTCATATATCTGTCGAACTTGTGTACTATTAGTTTTGCGCCCAGGTTTTGAGCACTCTCTCGCCATAACGTAAGCCTTATGTCGTAATGAAGTTATTTTTAGAATTCTAACACGGCGATTGCATTAAGAACTAGTGTATCTATCATTTCCTATACACCATGTATTTTTCAGAAATGTTTTATGATGAGTATTTAGGTATTTCACGTTGGTGTCTGTAATTACTCTGGCTGCTTCGGTGCTTTTTGTGACGGTAGCTGTGATGGTAGCTGCAATGTAAAACTGATTTATACCTGAAATATGCACATTTTTCGAACGAAACATAGATTTATTGTATAACATGTTATAAGACTGTCATCTGATGAAGTTGTTTCTTGGTTAGTTTGGTTGGTTCTAGGTTAGTTTGGTTGGTTTTGTGCATGCTGTGCTGTGAAAAAAATGTCTGTGCTTTTTTCTATTTGGAGGTGAGCTAACATAAATATACGTGGTGTTTTCCCTGTAAAACATTTTTAAAAATCAGACATGTTGGCTGGATTCACAAGATGTGTATCTTTCATTAGCTGTATTGGACTTGTTAATGTGTGAAAGTTAAATATTTAAAAAATATATCTTTTGAATTTCGCGCCCTGCACTTGAAGTGGCTGTTGTCATAAGTGTACCGGCACCGCCCTGCAGCCATAAGAAGTTAAATCATTGATCTTGGCTTCCTAATAAAGTGTATTATTTTGTTGAGTTTGGTCACATCATTACTCAATTTGCAGTACATAAGCCAGCCAGATGTGCAGCCAGACTTATTAGCCACTCCTTTTGCCCCAACTCTTTCAAACATACAGTTTTTAAATTCCTCATAAATCCACGGAGTCTTTACAGTTCTAACAGTCAGTTTCTTAACAGGTACATGTTTATCAATAATTGGAAGAAGCAATTTCATATGGTAAAAACAGGTAAACACATTATCAGTCAACAATATAAGACAACGGGAGAACTGTGTATGTTCTCTGATGAATTTTAAGTCAATGTGATGTGAAATATCAATATACATGCTAAGAGAAGTAATTTCTCTCTCCTGTGTGGATTCTCTAATGACGTTTAAGTGACTGTTATTAGTAATATGTAGGCTTCTCCCCGTTGTGTATTATCTCATGTTGGTTGAGGTTGCTTTTCTGGTTAAAACTCCTTCCACACTGGGAGCAGTGGTAAGGCTTCTCCCCTGTGTGTATTCTCATGAACTTTCAGGCTCCTTAATTGGTTAAAACTCTTTCCACACTGGGAGCAATGGTAAGGCTTCTCCCCTGTGTGTATTCTCTCATGTTTTTTCAGATCCCCTGACCAGCTGAAACTCTTTCCACACTGTGAGCAGTGGTAAGGCTTCTCCCCTGTGTGTATTCTCTCATGAGCTTTCATGTGTCCTTTCTGGTTAAAACTTTTTCCACACTGCGAGCAGTGGTAAGGCTTCTCCCCTGTGTGTATTCTCTCATGTTTTTTCAGATCCCCTGACCAGCTGAAACTCTTTCCACACTGTGAGCAGTGGTAAGGCTTCTCCCCTGTGTGTATTCTCTCATGAGCTTTCATGTGTCCTTTCTGGTTAAAACTTTTTCCACACTGCGAGCAGTGGTAAGGCTTCTCCCCTGTGTGTATTCTCTCATGTTTTTTCAGGTTCCCTGACTGGTTAAAACACATGCCACACTGGGAGCAGTGGTAAGGCTTCTCCCCTGTGTGTATTGTCTCATGAACTTTCAGGCTCCTTAATTGGTTAAAACTCTTTCCACACTGGGAGCAATGGTAAGGCTTCTCCCCTGTGTGTATTCTCTCATGTTTTTTCAGATCCCCTGACCAGCTGAAACACTTTCCACACTGGGAGCAGTGGTAACGCTTCTCCCCTGTGTGTATTCTCTCATGTTTTTTCAGGTTCCCTAACTGGTTAAAACACTTGCCACACTGGGAGCAGTGGTAAGGCTTCTCCCCTGTGTGTATTGTCTCATGAACTTTCAGGCTCCTTAATTGGTTAAAACTCATTCCACACTGGGAGCAATGGTAAGGCTTCTCCCCTGTGTGTATTCTCTCATGTTTTTTCAGACCCCCTGACCAGCTGAAACACTTTCCACACTGGGAGCAGTGGTAAGGCTTCTCAACTGTGTGTATTCTCTCATGTTGTTTCAGGTTCCCTAACTGGTTAAAACACTTGCCACACTGGGAGCAGTGGTAAGGCTTCTCCCCTGTGTGTATTGTCTCATGAACTTTCAGGCTCCTTAATTGGTTAAAACTCTTTCCACACTGTGAGCAATGGTAAGGCTTCTCCCCTGTGTGTATTCTCTCGTGTTTGTTCAGATCCCCTGACCGATTGAAACATTTTCCACACTGTGAGCAGTGGTAAGGCTTCTCAACTGTGTGTATTCTCTCGTGTTGTTTCAGGTTCCTTAACTGGTTAAAACACTTGCCACAGTGGGAACACTGGTGTCTTCTTGTTGGTTTGGACATCCCTGGCTCTGGTTCCTCTGAGTCTGGTCTTTCTCCTGCCAAAGACAGTGTGTTTTTAAAAAAAGAGACCTGAATGAAACCTCCACATGATAAATAGGCCTTGCTACGAGGGTAAATCCTAATCAGATCGCTCAATAACCTAAGGCCAGTTTTAACAATCTTGGTGTGATTTTAAAACAAATGTTGTAGAGTTTCCTGGTAATTACTGATAATATTTACATTACTTATTTATTCATTCTGTTTTACAAGTCAGAACACAAAAAACTAAACCGTTCTAGTACACTCAAGACACAGACGTCGCTTAATTCCAATCGAGCAGGTGGTTCTAAATATATAACTTTCATAGCTGTATGATACAGAATGCGACCTACAGTCGTGGCCAAAAGTTTTGAGAATGACACAAATATTAATTTCCACAAAGTTTGCTGCTTCAGTGTCTTCAGATATTTTTTGTCAGATGTTACTATGAAATACTGAAGTATAATTACAAGCATTTCATAAGTGTCAAAGGCTTTTACTGGCAATGACATGAAGTTGATGCAAAAAGTCAATATTTGCAGTGTTGACCCTTCTTTTTCAAGACCTCTGCAATCCACCCTGGTGTCAATTAACCTCTTTGGGATATGGGGGCGCTGTTTTCACTTTGTAAAAAATTGTTCCCAAATTAAACTGCCTCATACTCAATTCTTGCTCGTACAATATGCATTTTATTATTACTATTGGATAGAAAACACTCAAGTTTCTAAAACCGTCTGAATTATATCTGTGAGTAAAACAGAACTCATTTTGCAGCAAACTTCCTGTGAAAAATCTGAAATCGAGGCTCTGTTCCAGGGCCTTCCTATTCATTTGCTTCAAATCTATGACTATACATGCACTTCATACGCCTTCCACTAGATGTCAATAGGCAGTGAGAGGTGAAATGGGGTGTATAGCTTGATCTGAGGTCAAAAGAGAGCTCTTGGAATGACATGACCCCAATATCCTTTGTTCAGGAAGGCGCGGGAAGGAACTCTGGATTGCCTTCTGAAAAGCTTTCGTTATAGACGGCTAATATCTCCGGCTTTGATTTTATTTGATAAATGTGATAATATCATCGCAAAGTATGTTTTTTCAATATAGTTTTATCAGATTATTGAAAGTTTATCGGGAGTTTTGGCGTGTTCCGCTCTCTGCGTTTGGTGACGATGGACAGCTTCGCGCCACTTGGCTAGCTTTGGTTGCTAATTCGACAGACGAAGAGGACATTCTAAATCCAAACAACGATTATTCTGGACAAAGGACCCCTTGTACAAGATTCTGATGGAAGCTCAGCAAAAGTAGGACCCATTTATGATGTTATTTAGTATTTCTGTCAAAAATGTTTAGTATTATTTTCAGCCCTGATTTTGGGCGCTGTCTCGCTATAACGTAAGCTGTATGTCGTACTAAAGTTATTTTTAGAATTCTAACACGGCGATTGCATTAAGAACTAGTGTATCTATCATTTGCTGTACAACATGTATTTTTTAGTAAAGTCTATGATTAGTTATTTGGTCAGAATAGGTGAGTGTCAGAAATATATCCGGAGATTCTGGAAAAAAGTTGCTACGTTTTCACAATGTATAACCACGGATTTCAGCTCAAAATATGCACATTTTCGAACAAAACATAAGTGTATTGTATAACCTGATGTTATAGGACTGTCATCTGATGAAGCTTGTCAAGGTTAGTGAAAAACTATATATCTTTTGCTGTTTTTTTGTGATCGCTAACTTTTGCTGCTGATAAATGGGTTGTGTTTTTGGCTATTGTGGTAAGCTAATATAATGCTATATTGTGTTTTCGCTGTAAAACATTAAAAAAAATCGGACATGTTGGCTGGATTCACAAGATGTTTATCTTTCATTTGCTGTATTGGACTTGTTAATTTGTGGGTTTTTTGTTTGTCCACCCGCCTCTTGAAGATTGACCACAAGTTCTCAATGGGATTAAGGTCTGGGGAGATTCCTGGCCATGGACCCAAAATATTGATGTTTTGGTCCCTGAGCCACTTATCACGTTTGCCTTATGGCAAGGTGCTCCATCATGCTGGAAAAGACATTGTTCGTCACCGAACTGTTACTGGATGGTTGGGAGAAGTTGCTCTCGGAGGATTTGTTGGTGGCATTCCTTATTCATGGCTGTGTTCTTAGGCAACATTGTGAGTGAGCCCACACCCTTGGCTGAAAGCAACCCCACACATGAATGGTCTCAGGCTGCTTTATCGTTGTCATGACACAGGACTGATGGAAGCGCTCACCTTGTCTTCTCCGGACAAGCTTTTTTCCAGATGCCCCAAACAATCGAAAAGGGGATTCATCAGAGAAAATGACTTTACCCCAGTCCTCAGCAGTCCAATCCCTCTACCTTTTGCTGAATATCAGTCTGTGTGCAGATGCACTCACACCTGCCTGCTGCCATTCCTGAGCAAGCTATGTGCTGGTGGCGCCGCGATCCCGCAGCTGAATCAACTGTAGGAGACGGTCCTGGCGCATGCTGGACTTTCTTGGGTACCCTGAAGCCTTCTTCACAACAATTGAAACGCTCTCCTTGAAGTTATTGATGATCCGATAAATGGTTGATATAGGTGCAATCTTACTGGCAGCAATATCCTTGCCTGTGAAGCCCTTTTTGTGCAAAGCAATGATGACGACACGTGTTTCCTTGCAGGTAACCATGGGTGACAGAAGAAGAACAATGATTCCAAGCACCACCCTCCTTTTGAAGCTTCCGGTTTTGGGGGGGATTCAGTTCATTTGCATGGCAAAGAGGGACTTTGCAATTAATTACAATTCATCTGATCACTCTTCATAACATTCTGGAATATATGCAAATTGCCATCATACAAACTGCGGCAGCAGACTGTGAAAATTCATATTTGTGTCATTCTCAAAACTTTTGGCCACAACTGTACACACTTCCTTAAACATAAAATAAGTAAATAAGTAATTTTAAGTGGAAGTCCAAAACTTGTTTTTACGTCGAAGACACAAAGCACATCAGTAAAATCTCCCCGTTGTCGAAAGGGTTCGACACATGCTGTTTAAATGGCCCAATTTCTTATTTAGACGTTCACAGATTTTCAACATTGGGTCGAGCTGTGTCATTGGCCAACGAGACAAGGGAACCAGTTTGTTGAGTTGTCTATAGTCAACGGTAAGACACCATTTACCGGTTGGTTTTAGAACAGATGTCAGAATCGACATCCAGCCTGAACGTTGATGTGTCGTCAAGTGGCAATATGGGGGTTACTGCGAATGCCTTTGACAGACAAGTAAACAGCGTACCTCCCTCTCCATCTAGGTCTAGGGAGGATGGAAGAGGCCCAATCACGGGAACAACCAGTTCAAAATCATGGAAGAAGTAATCGATCAATGTTCCTAGCTGAGTGTGCCGAGGAATGGAAATATCCGCTTGAGTCAGATTTTGTACCAGGGGGTAAGTGGATCTAGTGGTCAGTTCCAACAGCGGGTTGCCATTGATAGTTAGCCCCAAGTCGAATAGTTGCGGAGAGGGTTGGAAGAACGCAGTGGTGCCTTCCACCCGGTATCCGGGCGCCAGGTTCAGACTTACAGAAACCTCTGTGGTTCTTCCCGGAATCATCATGGCGGACTCAGAGGTACTGGTGCACTGTCCATCTCTGCTGGTGGGCACTGAGGTACTGGTGCACTGTCCATCTCTGCTGCTGGGCACTGAGGTACTGGTGCACTGTCCATCTCTGCTGGTGGGCACTGAGGTACTGGTGCACTGTCCATCTCTGCTGGTGGGCACTGAGGTACTGGTGCACTGTCCATCTCTGCTGGTGGGCACTGAGGTACTGGTGCACTGTCCATCTCTGCTGGTGGGCACTGAGGTACTGGTGCACTGTTCATCTCTGCTGCTGGGCACTGAGGTACTGGTGCACTGTCCATCTCTGCTGCTGGGCACTGAGGTACTGGTGCACTGTCCATCTCTGCTGCTGGGCACTGAGGTACTGGTGCACTGTCCATCTCTGCTGGTGGGCACTGAGGTACTGGTGCACTGTCCATCTCTGCTGGTGGGCACTGAGGTACTGGTGCACTGTCCATCTCTGCTGCTGTGCACTGAGGTACTGGTGCACTGTCCATCTCTGCTGCTGGGCACTGAGGTACTGGTGCACTGTCCATCTCTGCTGGTGGGCACTGAGGTACTGGTGCACTGTCCATCTCTGCTGGTGGGCACTGAGGTACTGGTGCACTGTCCATCTCTGCTGGTGGGCACTGAGGTACTGGTGCACTGTCCATCTCTGCTGCTGTGCACTGAGGTACTGGTGCACTGTCCATCTCTGCTGCTGGGCACTGAGGTACTGGTGCACTGTCCATCTCTGGTGGTGTGCACTGAGGTACTGGTGCACTGTCCATCTCTGCTGGTGGGCACTGAGGTACTGGTGCACTGTCCATCTCTGCTGCTGGGCACTGAGGTACTGGTGCACTGTCCATCTCTGCTGGTGGGCACTGAGGTACTGGTGCACTGTCCATCTCTGCTGGTGGGCACTGAGGTACTGGTGCACTGTCCATCTCTGCTGGTGGCCACTGAGGTACTGGTGCACTGTCCATCTCTGCTGCTGGGCACTGAGGTACTGGTGCACTGTCCATCTCTGCTGGTGGCCACTGAGGTACTGGTGCACTGTCCATCTCTGCTGGTGGCCATAGTTGAGGGCTAAACTGGAGAGAACCTTCACAAGGCCTCCGCCTGATGGTCTATTTTGGAGAGCGTCTGTCACAATGTCTGCATTTTTCTCGCTTATCTAACATTTTCAGCCCCTGTGCATAGTTAGGATTTGCATCGTTGCTGAGGTCAGTGATCAATCTTTCCGTGGGTGAAGGTCCACTGATTAGAGGGGGAATGGGTGGAAACACATCTGATGGATTGCTCGTTGTTATAATGATCAGTTATTTCACTTTACGTAATATTTGGGTTTTTGAGTTGGAGGCTGCAAACACAATTTAACTCAGTTTGTAAATGTCAATGAATCATCAAGACTGAGTCAGTAATGCGAGTTGGTTATTACTGAACTTGCCAAAACAGATTTGATTGATTAAATCGATTTTAATGAAAAATCTAACCTGTATAGGCTATTTGGGAATTTTAACTTTACTTCACCTGAAAGAGTTGCTATCGCTAAGTTAACGTTGAAAAGATTAACGATGTCTCATTGGTTAGAAGACATTAGTTTGGGTATTATTCCAATAACCAACCTGGAAAGGTAGTGTATCAATTTAATGTATGTATTAAATTGAATGAGACAATAATATCCAATCAGTTGAGACTGGTTTGATATCATACAGCGTAACCTGAATTATTTTAAAGTAATTACTGCCGATTCTTCACCACCAGAGGTCTCTATTAACACTAGCTAAAATCGCCAAGGTATCAGGGAAGGTGGAATTTCACAATGATGTTAAAAGGTCTCCCTAAACACCATTGAACTGGTAAAACGGATTTAATCTATTAATCAATTTGAAAGATTTGTCAACCCTGTATATGCTAAAGGTATTAGCTTTAATTAACCTGACATAGTTGTTATATCTAAGTTAATGTGGAAAAGTTTAACCATCTCATTGGTTAGAAGACATTAGTGTGTGTATTATTCCAATAACCAACCTGGAAAGGTAGTGTAGCAATTTAATGTATTGTAATGACCCGGCTGGGTCATAAAGGGAAAAGAGACGGACTCTAGGTGTGCAGGTCAGAACACAGGTTTATTCCTAAACTGGGCTATTGTTCCGGCCACAGCCCACGCCGCTAAATGCCGAACGTACACAATGTTACCATGTCGAGTTAAGGGTCACTCTCATAGGAACTGATCAAGGCCCCGAACAGAAAAGAAAGAAAGATGAGACAGTAATCCCTATTGATGCATTTCCAAACCCCGCGGGATTACCCATCATACCCCCCCAACCTTTCCATCTGTCCTGACATATTTAACCCCTGCTAGTAGCCATGAGAACCATAACACACCCACAAACACAGAACACAATACCGGGTCGTTACAGTATGTATTAAATTGAATGAGACAATGATATCCAATCAGTTGAGACTGGTTTGATATCCTACAGCGTAACCTGAATTATTTCATGAAAAATGACTGGCGATTCTTCGCCAGAGGTTACTGATAGCGCAAGCTGAGATCTCACATGATTCCCGCCCGGCGCGGGAATTCACTATGAACAAAGGGGGAAACAAAAATGGCTGCTCCCCTTTCTTAGCTTAGCATCTGGCGCAATGCTTAGCTTTCCTTCCACTTCGCCGCGCAAGGGAAGTTCCCCCCAACAAGGGAACGGTTTTACTAGGTGACGTCTCACGTTCAACCCTTAAACTCTTCACGTTACCAAATGCGAGAGGTAGAAAGATAATGGCTTCGGTTCGGTCAAACGAATATATCTACTCAAATTTCCGTAATGGCTGGCTCATATGTCCTCTGCTCTAGGAATTGCTTATGACCGAGTCAGATCACTCCTGAAAGCGACCTACTAGTTGGGCCACTAGTATTATTCTCAGAATGTCTACATCGGCTGGTACATATGCCCTAGCTCGTAGCATTCAGTAGACCCTCCGACACACTGACATTCGTCAGATGTACCACAGGGGTGGTTCTCTCCCGACCAGTATCTGGGTGAAATGGAACGACACACACACGCTTCTCCCACACCAGTCCTGCCTATAGCTATTAATGGTATATATGTATCTTGCTACACAATTGGTATGGAATTAACCCAAAAGTGCGGCCATAGTTTTATCTTCGATGCCTCCCACGGGGTGCCAATATGTCGTGACGTTGTATTAGTTAATGTGACGACTGCTGCTCATCGAATGATTAACGGTTTATAATTGCGTGATTAAATGAATCAGACAATTATTAACTCATTAACCTGGGCACCATGGGGAAATTAGTTTTATTGAGTTTCTATTTCCCAAATTACCTCAAAGAATATCAGAACATCGATTTTACAACAGTCGCTAATTAATCAATTTCCTCTACAGTCTCATTCTGAACGTCGCATAATCCGGGAATCTGCATCATTGAGAAATAATGAATTGAAGTTGGAACATTTGTGACATTTGTAGACTAGAGATTAAGAATGTTGGGCCATTAACCGAGAAGTCGCTGGTTCGAATCCGCACGCCCCCCAAGGTAGAAAAAAGCTGGCGTTCTACCCTTGAGCAAGGCAGTTAACCCCCAACAACTGCTCCCCGGGCGCCGATAACGTGGACATCGATTAAGGCAGCCCCCGCACCACTCTGATTCAGAGGGGTTGGGTTCAATGCGGAAGACACATTTAGGGTGAATGGATTCAGTTGTGACTGACTAGATATCCCCTTTCCTTTCCCATCCCAGTCCTCCTTTAAGACTCCATAATGTTTCATCATTAGATGCTACAGTCCTCCTTTAAGAGAGATCTTTGATGAAAACCTGCTCCAGAGCAGAACCTGCTGCTTGAACAGAGTTCTGAGTATAGGGTCTGAATACTTAAGTAAATGTAATATTTCAGTTTTGTATTTTTTGGTAAATTAGCAAAATTATCAAACAAAAATGTTTGGTATTGTGTTTTTAGAAAAAGGCTGTAATGTAACAAAATGTGGAAAAAGTCAAGGGGTCTGAATACTTTCAGGAGGCACTGTCCTCTCCGATAGCAACGGCCAATAGCAGACCACTTCCTATATCAGGGACATAGTCGCTCCCGTCTTCCATGTGTGAAAGGTAACCTGGTGAATATCATAGAATCAGGGTTCTGTTAGGTAACCTGGTGAATATCATAGAATCAAGGTTCTGTTAGGTTACCTGGTGAATATCATAGAATCAGGGTTCTGTTAGGTAACCTGGTGAATATCATAGAATCAGGGTTCTGTTAGGTAACCTGGTGAATATCATAGAATCAGGGTTCTGTTAGGGAACCTTCAGTTCTATTTCAGTGACTCGTTAGTCTCTCACTTTGGGGATATAGTCAACTACCACAGAGCTCATATACTCTCTGATGCCAAGTCTAGACAGGATCATCCCTCAGAGGTCCCCACTCTACTCACCGTATGTGTAGTGATGTCCAGTCAGTAGAACCTCATGAAGGTACATCACCACAACATGCTGCATTACAGATCTCTTGAACAGAGATGCCTTTGAACAATGCCTATGTTGTAGCCATACCTCTGGTGGATTGAGCCATCAAGCCCTCCGGAAGTGTCAGATCCTTGCTACTATAGAATCTCATGAAGATATGGGGGTGTAACTCATTATACGGATATAATGGCTGAAGTAAAGCAGTTTTAAACAATATAAATCTAATTTCTATTCTTTCCAGCGGCCCCAACAGCGGAAATGGTCTCAAGCAAAACATAAAAATCCCAGGATGAGACTAGCTGTTTGGGTACTGGGCGTAGGTGACCCTTCATAAAACAACAGATCAGGGGGTGTTCCACTGTATAGTTGTTGCAGCCTAAATGGCAGCCAAATATACATTTATAGTTGAAAAGGTTTTCCTTCGTCAGAAGGCAGAGTAGCTCTGAAACAGAGCAACAAAGGGGCTGATTTGTTTCTGATCTCACCATCTGTTAAATACACTGTGCTATAGTAATTATTGTGCTATAGTGAGTGTGTGGCTCTAGAACTCTGAATAGAGTTTATTCTCAAGGAGAGCAGTCACGTGTGTTGAGAAGCAGAGGATCACTGGTTTGAGCCCGGTATGGGGACAGGGACAGTGGAGGAATTTCAACTGTTAGCATCAGTTACACATTTTATTAATAAAGTTAGTCATTTCCAAATGAAACCATCTTCTGTAAGGTCAATATGTTGGAGTTCAGGCTTTATTTGACCTGTTAAAGTAGGAAATGAAATTAACTTTGTCCATTACAAAGATGGAGGTCAAGACAAAAAAAGGAGCTTGTTTTAAAATATATATTGGCCCGTTTAACAAGTTGTGTAGATCAGATGTTAATGAAGCAATACAGACCACATTGAAGTGTCTGGAGTTTAGTTTGTGTGTTCTAGAGTCTTGTAAAGAAAGGGGGGGTTGACTGGGACAGGCAATGTAACATCCATCATGTTTTAAGGAAAAGGTTTTGTAAAAAGCACCTTACATCAGATCATCTTGAAACTTTCTCTCTAAAGATAACTTTCATCAAGGTTTTATATGGTCTATTGGTTTCTCTCTTTTTATTGGC
Source organism: Salvelinus namaycush (assembly GCF_016432855.1). Lineage (NCBI taxonomy): Eukaryota > Metazoa > Chordata > Actinopteri > Salmoniformes > Salmonidae > Salvelinus > Salvelinus namaycush. Next base: position 73,776,688 of record NC_052308.1, on the reverse strand, counting down.
AGAATCCTTTTTCAGTGTTATATTCATAACATCCATATCCACCAGTCTATCTTCCTGTCAACTAACAGAACTCTGCTGGTTGTCCTGGTAACATATACCAGTCTATCTTCCTGTCAACTAACAGAACTCTGCTGGTTGTCCTGGTAACAGATACCAGTGGGCAGATCTATTGAATTTGTTCAAACTAAACTACAGCACTTACTTTGATGAGTCAAATCTGATCCTTTCTTTTCTTCTCTTCCTCTCACAGTTCCACTCAGCCCCGTTGTTTTCCTGCAGTCCACCAGCAGCACAGACAACCTCTTCATATCCAGCAGTAAGGTGCTACCGGGAGAGGCATGACACGGGGACTCCGGGAGGGTGAAAGGGCTAGCGTTGTCCTGGTAACCATAAAGAGGGGACACAGACACATATCATTATGAATGCTTATGTCATCGCTGTCATGAAGTGGTTTACAGAAACCCAGCCCAGACCCTGATAGAGCAAGCTGTATGTTAGACCAGACCAAGCTGTACCATCTGGTGTTCTGATCTGGAGAGACTCTTCTCTGACTCGTCAGCATCAGGATGTTGTTGAGGCTCCCCAGAGGATCCACAATAGTCATGTCTCTCTCCTGTGTGAATGAGAACATCAAACAGATAGTGAACTTACGACCGTCTATTATAATCATAGGGTCTTACAAGAGGCATTAATCTCTCTAAACAGGGCCTAAAATGCAAATGTTAAAGGGTCGTTCCACTGAATGGGCCCCTTTTGCATCCCTTTGATATTGTAAGTATAAATTATGCTCCAACATTGCATTTTAAAAGCCTGTTATACTAGATGAGATGCACTTTAATGTAGACCACATGGATAATTTAATAAATCTAATTTAAAAGTCCCCAAAATATATGTACCAATGGCAGATTAAAACTAACAAAGGCAGATGGCCCCTTTAACAATTCCTACAGTACTGAACAACATATTCACGTGTAGAACTTCAGTAGAATGCCCCTTAAAATCCCCACATTAGTTAAACTAACGGCATAGTGTGTGGCTCTGTTTTTAAGACAGTACTCACTGGTGTTAATCTGATATTCTGTCTCCTCCACTTTCACTCCCAAGACGTCTTCCTTCTTCACCTCTACTGAGATAGCATCGTCCTCCTTCACCTCTACTGAGATAGCATCGTCTTCCTCTCTGAAAGGTTCTTCCTCTGTTTCCTCTATAACATCCTCTTCTTCTTTCACGACAATGTTCAGCCTCAGAGCTTCTTTCTGCATACAGAGGACCTCTTCTTTAACAGGGGATGAGTAGTTTAGTGAGCTCATGGTCTGGGATGTTAGAATTAGCGACTAGCCTAACGCTAGGCTCAGTATCAATGTTTTAACAACTTTGAAAATTGAACAAGCAAATTAGGTTAAAGTTAACCAGTTGATACGTCAACTGAACTGCGTTAACAACACTGAGATTAGCTAATGTACATTAACATGGTCTAAAGCGTCAATCTTTCAGTTTTATGTTGGCTAGCAAGCTACCGAGGTGGTTGAAAGAGTAGCCGCGTTGTTGTTCCTGAAGAAGCGTCCCGTCCAGTCCATTATACGTCACGCAAGAATCAACACCTGAAAGACGCATATCGCCATCTGCTGGCTGGAGTGGTTAACGCAGTTTGGAAACAATAGTTACTACACTTTTGTATTGGAAAAATCGTCAGAATAATTTAACAATAAGCTGATATATAGTAAATGATGAATACATACTTCTATGAATAGGTAGTGTTTTAATAAACATTTGCTCTGTTAATTTTTCACATTCGTTTTTATCTAGATGTGACTGTACTATTCCATTAAAGCTACGCTCTTTAAGAAACCAATCATCCTGCAAACCAGGGGTGGGCAACTCCAGTCCTCGGGGACCTGATTGGTGTCACACTTTTTCTCCCTCGCTAGCAAACACAGCTGATTAATCAAACTGCATCCTAAACTGAAGATTATGATTAGGTGATTATTGGAGTCTGGTGTGTTAGCTGGGGCTGGAAGCTATGATCCCTTATTGATGTCACTAGTTAAATCCCCTTCAATCAGTATAGATGAAGGGGAGGAGACAAGTTAAAAAAGGCATTTTAGGCCTTGAGACAAATGAGACATGGCTTGTGTATGTGTGCCATTCAGACGGTGAATGGGGAAAACAAAATATTTAAGTGTCTTTGAACGGGGGATGGTAGTAGGTCCCAGGCGCCGGTTTGTGTCAAGAACTGCAACGCTACTGAGGTTTTCCAGCTCAACGGTTTCCCATGTGTACCAAGAATCATCCACCACCCAAACAGTGGTGTTTAAGATGAGGCAGAACGATTTGTTTTTTCATGAGCATGGCCTTAATTCTATTACAGCATATTGGATAACTGTCATTCATATTCCATTCACCCTGTTCAATGTAACAGCAATAGGTTTAGGCTACTACATGATACTAACATTTTCCCTATACCCATCATGAGATTGCTACAACCTAGCCTATGACTGAAAGTTTAGAACGTAGGTGCACACAGGTCGAGATAGGTTTTTTAGGTGAGAGACAGTCTTGAAGACATCACCAACTAATTATCATGGTCCAAACACACCGAGACAGTCGTGAAGAGGGCACGACAACAACTTTTCCACCTCAGGAGACTGAAAAGATTTGGCATGGGTCTCCAGATCCTCAAAAAGTTCTACAGCTGCACCATCGAGAGCATCCTGACCGGTTGCATTACCGCCTGGTATGGCAACTGCTCGGCATCTGACCGTAATGCACTACAGAGGGTAGTGAACATCACTGGGGCCAAGCTTCCTGCCATCCAGGACAATTATAAAGAAAGCCCAAAAAATTGTCAGATACTCCAGTCACCCAAGTCATAGACTGTTTTCTCTGCTCCCGCACGTCAAGCGGTACCGGAGCACCAAGTCTAGAACCAAAAGGCTCCTTAACAGCTTCTACCCCCAAGCCATAAGACTGCTGAACAATTAATCAAATGGCCCCCTGGACTATTTACATTGACCCCACCTCCATTTGTTTTGTACACTGCTGCTACTTGCTGTTTATTATCTATGAAATGTCACTTCACCCCGACCTACATGTACAAATTACCTCGACTAACCTGTACCCCTGCACATTGACTCGGTACCAGTACCCCCTGTATATAGCCTTGTTATTGTTATTTTATTGTGTTACTTTTTATTATTTTTTACTTTTGGTCATTTGCTCATTTTCTTAACTTTTCTTGAACTGTACTGTTAGTTAAGGGCTTGTAAGTAAGCAATTCACTGTAAGGTCTACACTTGTTGTATTCGGCGCATTTGACAAATAAAGTTTGATTTTATTTGACAAATTCAGGTACGTTTATCCCGTTTTTTTCTGTTTAAGAAACGTTTGTCTCTAGAGAGTTGAAAACAGCAGGTCTGGGACAGGTAGCACCTCCGGTGAACAGGTCAGGGTTCCATAGCCGCAGGCAGAACAGTTGAAACTGGAGCAGCAGCACGGCCAGCTGGACTGGGGACAGCAAGTAGTCATCATGCCAGGTAGTCCTGAGGCATGGTCCTAGGGCTCAGGTCCTCCGAGAGAGAGAAAGAAAGAGAGAAAGAGAGAATTCGAGAGAGCATACTTAAATTCACACAGGACACCGGATAAGACAGGAGAAATACTCCAGATATACAGACTGACCCCAGCCCCCCGACACATAAACTACTGCAGCATAAATACTGGAGGCTGAGACAAGAGGGGTCAGGAGACACTGTGGCCCCATCCGATGATACCCCCGACAGGGCCAAACAGGCAGGATATAACCCCACCCTCTTTGCCAAAGCACAGCCCCCACACCACTAGAGGGATATCTTCAACCACCAACTTACCATCCTGAGACAAGGCCGAGTATAGCCCACAAAGATCTTCGCCATGGCACATCCCAATGGGGGGTGCCAACCCATGAATACGGCTGCACAGTATTGTCTCTTCTCGATGGCGGTTATGATATCGTTTAGTACCTTGAGCGGGGATAAGGTGCACCCATGACCAGCTCGGAAACCATATTGCACAGCGGAGAAGGTTCATGCTGAAAGAGCTCTGATAGGTTGGAGGATGTCCTCCGGAAGTTGTCATAATTACTGTTTAAGTCTATGGAAGCCTTGAGAACCATAAGCCTCCTAGGTTTTGTATTGAAGTCAATGTACCCAGAGGAGGACGCAAAATAGTATGTTTTATTCAATTATTTTTTTATTCAATTATTTGGTGATGTGATTATATTTAGTATAGTTGTATCCCAAAATTATTTTATTTTAATGTTTTACCAATTTATTTTCTTCTGAAACTCACTGAAAATCCCTTCCCACAATTATGTCATGTTGGCTTGATGTCCTTTGGGTGCAGTGGAGGCTTCTCAGAGGAGGAAGGGGAAGACCATCCTTCTCTGAGGAGCCTTCACTGCACCCAAAGGACATCCAGCCAACATGACACAATTGTGGGAAGCATTGGAGTCAACATGTGCCAGCATCCCTGTGGAAGGATTTGGACACTTTGAAGAGTTCATGCCCCGACAAATTGAGGCTCTTCTGAGGGAAAAGGGGGAGGTTCCTAGTCCATATTTGGACGTTTATTTCTCTCCAAATGTTTGGTTTGATCAGTGTACATATATATCAAGAAAATATTGCATGACCAAAAGCACAATTCTATTCTTGTAAAAATGAGACAAGTGTACGAGCATATGTGTGTTCTCTCATGAACTTTAAGTAGCCTATATTTGATGTGATATACTCCTTTCGAGACAGGATTGTGTCACGGCACAGATCTGGGGAAGTGGACCAAAACATTTCTGCAGCATTGAAGGTCCCCATCATCTTAAAAGGAAGAAATTTGAAACCACCAAAACCCTTTCTACTGCTGGCTGCCCGGCCAAACTGAACAATCGGGGGAGAAGGGCCTTGGTCAGGGAGGTGACCAAGAACCCAATGGTCACTCTGACAGAGCTCCTCTGTGGAGATGGGAGAACCTTCCAGAAGGACAACCATCCCTGCATCACTCCACCAAGCAGGACTTCATGGTAGAGTTGCCAGACGGAAGCCACTCCTCAGTAAAAGGCATATGAAAGCCAGCTTGGAGTTTGCCAAAAGGCACCTAAAGGATTATCAGACCATGAGTAACAAAATTCTCTGGTCTGATGAATGCCAAGGGTCACATCCGGAGGACACCGGGCACCATTCCTACGGTGAAGCATGGGGTTGGCAGCATCATGCTGTGGGGATGTTTTTCAGCGGCATGGACTGAGAGACTCGTCAGGATCGAGGGAAAGATGAACGGAGCAAAATACAGAGAGATAATTTTTGAAAACTTGCTCCAGAGCACTCAGGACCTCAGACTGGGGCAAAGGTTAACCTTCCAATAGGACAACGACCCTACGCACAAAGCCAAGACAATGCAGGAGTGGCTTTGGGAGATGTCTCTGAATGTCCTTGAGGGGCCCAGCCAGAGCCCGGATTTGAACCCGATTTAACATCTCTGGAGAGACCTGAAAATAGCTTTGTAGTGTCACTCCCCATCCAACCTGACAGAGTTTGAGAGGATCTGCAGAGAAGAATGGGAGAAACATGAGGCTCCTGCTGCTGCTGTCCTCAAGGGCAAATTGACAGATTTTTCACCTAGTTGTCTTTGGGATTCAAACCAGAGATCTTTCGGTTACTGGCCTAACACTAGTAACCGCTAGGCTACCTGCAGCAGGAGCCCCATGTTGACAGGAGAGCCCACCTTTATTTTTCCCTCATTATGAACATTCATATTGGTCAACAGTCGACCTATTGTGTGTATTGAACATTCATATTGGACTGTAGCAGCTAGCTAACTGGCTACTGATCAACCTATTGTGTGTATTGAACATTTATATTGGACTGTAGAAGCTAGCTAACTGGCTACCGATCAACCTATTGTGTGTATTGAACATTTATATTGGACTGTAGCAGCTAGCTATCTGGCTACCGATCAACCTATTGTGTGTATTGAATATTCATATTGGACTGTAGCAGCACAGCTAACTGGCTACTGATCAACCTATTGTGTGTATTGAACATTCATATTGGACAGCCTTACCTGTATAGTAGCACCACCACCCATCAGCCCATTCTCTTCTTGATCTCAAAGCTGCAGTGTATTGTTGGTATAGTTTTTGATGAATAATAATTCAAATTGTGAAAATAGAAGTGTACAATTTATATATATATATATATATATATTTAATCAACTTTAAGATACTGTTTGCCTCTATGCAGATGTAGAAGCTGAATAGGAATATACATTATCAAAAAATAGTTGATTGTTCTTTTTTCACATCATACTAAGAATACTGAGCCAAAACCTGTAAATGTGACCATACTATTCCTTTAAAGCCCCTCTGTCAGATATAAATCTTCAGAGTGGGAAACCAACTGACATGGAAACAATGGAGCAAATGGATCACTATCAGAGTGTATTATGACATCAGATAGAACTACTCAGACATTCTAAATATCACTTGATTATCAGATGGGTGTATTATGACATCAGATAGAACTACTCAGACATTCCAAATCAGGCTTCATCCATATCATGAAGGTGGACATTGATCCAACCATTTCAAAAGTAATGACCGGGCTGACGGAAACAGGATATGCCTGTACACTTTTATTAATGCAGACAGACAATTTGTTTGTTCGTTTTACATGGTGGGGTCTTTTTGTGTCAGTAAAAATGTATGAGCAAGAAATGGCGGTGGAAACTCATTTATCCACAAATATTTATATACTAACCATCACATCTTAGTTAACTTGGAGTCACGTGATGATATGTTGTGTGGTCCTCCCTCTACGACTTGGGAAACCATGCAGTTTATTAGACTACAGACAAAATAAGTTATGAACTTCACAGGGTGGTGAAACTGCATGTGATGAGCTTGATGCTCCTTTCCAATACATTTTGATGGTCTTATTCTGGTGACATGATTGATGCTTGGCTGCCATTTGACAAATAAAATAATATCTCTCTCATCCATAATAATCTCATCATGTAGGTAGCCTACCAACACTATATATGTGAGATGCAGGCTACAGTGCACGGGACAAGAGCATGTTTTCTATTTTACACAAGTTTTTAAAACCATCAGTGGAGTTGAAAATGTGATGGAAACCAATTTAACTTGTATTTTTCATTCGGTACATGGGAATTTAAAAGCAAACGTTATTTTTCTTGTGCACTACGTAATAACGCAAAGCCTTTTATCCACAATAAGTCTGTTTGATGCAAACATTTCTGATGGGAAAATGTGTATATTGTTTTATGCAGATTTGAGAATATTCACATGGAAATCTGGCGCAAATTGCATGAAACTTAGCTACTAAGGTGGATATTGATCCAACACCTGCCACGTATTCAAACCAGCCCACTGGGCACAGACGTGTTGAACGTCTAGTTTCTCTTTACATTTCTTTGAGTCTTCAACTAAAGTGGATTCAACATGAAATCAACACAAAATGTCACCTGTCATTGGATTTAGGTTGCCAGTTCAGTGAAAAATAAAACATACCTGATGTTCATGGCTTTTTACAAATCCAATCAGTTTTCCACATTAATCAAACATCATCACATGGATTTGTTTTGTTGAAATGACGTGGAAACAACGTTTATTCAACCAGTGGGAGGCTTGTAAATGAACCCAGGAAAGGAAAACACAGAACTCTTCATTGAGACAATGATAAACAGCAATCCGTGGGAGAGTTGTGGTGGATATTATAAAATAAGGATCTGCTGGAGTCCAAGTCAAACCAAGATTCTTTATTTCTGAGCTCAGAGAGAATAACAGAGTTACACAGCGCAGTGTAGACAGTCTGAATTCCTGAAGCATTGGGTGATGAGCACATATCTTTATAGTTTCCTGTTCCTAGTTGGGATATTATTCATACAAAGGGCACAGGTGCAAACTGGTTTGCAACGCAGGATGATACTCCCAGGAACTGGAGATTATAATAGGTCAGTTTCACAAGGTTAGTCTGTGGTGGTTAATTTCTGTATTACCAAATGAGGAGAGACAAACTTCACACACTAATCAGAGTTATACTTTAAAACTTCACACACCAATCAGAGTTATACTTAAACTACATCTTTAATAATAAGATCTTTGCAATGACTTTCAACAATTCACTATTTCTAATGAACCGTTGAGAGTGGCAACACAATGGCTACTGAGATCTTTTATAGCAAAGATCCACCCCCTAGCCGACATAAACCACAGATATTAGGAACAGTTCACAAAGTGAGACTTTATAATGAGAAAGGAGTATCCCGTAGCCAGATAGCATTCGCTATAAATTATCGTTCAGTTTGGTCCCTAAAACGAGGTTCTAATCTCGTTCCTGGTACTTCATAGCACAAAAACACCAACTCATCCAATGGCATAACTCAATTGTCAACTCTAGATACCCCCATCTCAAGTAAAACCCTTCTTGACCCCACTCCTGGACAAGCTCACTGAGGGGAGTGAGCCTCTAGGTCATACACTATCCCAGGATAAGTGCAACATCAGAGAGGACATACAATGGTTCCAGACACTGCCATACACCTAATTATCTATGTTACCCAACTAATTCTGATTCATCCACCACAAGTCACATACTCAGATATGTGGACACATACAATTAACATTTTGCATTACAGAGTCTGTGAACATTTTCATTTCATTTAATCATCAGTGGGCCAACATTGCAAATGTATCCAACGGAACAAATGCATCACATCCAAATATCACTTGAGTATCTGCAGTGCAGGAGGAATGACACACAGATAAACACACACACAGTGTCAGAGTTTAAAAAAGGACCATTTAAAACAGATGGAATCTGACCTACTCTATATTCAAACTCCATATTCAATTCATGTTTTCTAATAAAAACATACAAATATATGTTTTAGTATACTTTGTACAATTCAAGTTCATATAGTAGAAACAGGTAATCATTATCAGTCAACAATATAAGACAGCAAGTCCCCTGTGTGTATTCTCTCATGCCATTTCAGCTCCCCCAGCTGGTTGAAACACTTTCCACATTGAGAGCAATGGTTTTTCAGGTTCACTAAATCGTTAAAACTCTTTCCGCAATGGGAGCAGTGGTAAGGCTTCTCCCCGTGTGTATTCTCTCATGTTTTTTCAGGTTCCTTAAATCGCTAAAACTCTTTCCGCACTGGGAGCAGTGGTAAGGCTTCTCCCCTGTGTGTATTCTCTCATGCCGTTTCAGATTCGCCGGCTGGCTGAAACCCTTCCCACACTGGGAGCAGTGGTAAGGCTTCTCACCTGTGTGTATTCTCTCGTGTTTTTTCAGGTTCCCTAAATGGTTAAAACCCTTTCCACACTTGGAGCAGTGGTAAGGCTTCTCCCCTGTGTGTATTTTCTCATGTTTTTTCAGGTTCCCTAAATTGTTAACACTCTTTCCACACTGGGAGCAGTGGTAAGGCTTCTCCCCCGTGTGTATTCTCTCATGCCATTTCAGCTCCCCCAGCTGGTTGAAACACTTTACACACTGGGAGCAGTGGTAAGGCTTCTCACCTGTGTGTATTCTCTCGTGTTCTTTCAGGTTCCATAACTTTTTAAAACACTTGCCACACTGGGAGCAGTGGTAAGGCCTCTCCCCTGTGTGCATTCTCTCATGTTTTTTCAGGTTCCCTAAAACGTTAAAACTCTTTCCGCACTGGGAGCAATGGTAAGGCTTCTCACCTGTGTGTATTCTCTCGTGTTCTTTCAGGTTCCATAACTTTTTAAAACTCTTTCCGCACTGGGAGCAGTGGTAAGGCCTCTCCCCTGTGTGTATTCTCTCATGGTTTTTCAGGTTCCCTAAAACGTTAAAACTCTTTCCGCACTGGGAGCAATGGTAAGGCTTCTCCCCTGTGTGTATTCTCTCATGGTTTTTCAGCTCCCCTGAACAGTTGAAACACTTTCCACACTGGGAGCAGTGGTAAGGCTTCTCCCCTGTGTGTATTCTCTCATGCCGTTTCAGATTCGCCGGCTGGCTGAAACCCTTTCCACAATGGGAGCAGTGGTAAGGCTTCTCACCTGTGTGTATTCTCTCGTGTTCTTTCAGGTTCCATAACTTTTTAAAGAACTTGCCACACTGGGAGCAGTGGTAAGGCCTCTCCCCTGTGTGTATTCTCTCATGGTTTTTCAGGTTCCCTAAATGGTTAAAACCCTTTCCACACTGGGAGCAGTGGTAAGGCTTCTCACCTGTGTGTATTCTCTCGTGTTCTTTCAGGTTCCCTAACTGGTTAAAACACTTTCCACAGTGGGAACACTGGTGTCTTCTTGTTGGTTTGGACGTCCCTGGCTCTGGTTCCTCTGAGTCTGGTCTTTCTCCTGCCAAAGACAGTGTGCTTTTAAAAAAAAGAGACCTGAATGAAACCTCCACATGATAAATAGGCCTTGCTACGAGGGTAAATCCTAATCAGATCGCTCAATAACCTAAGGCCAGTTTTAACAATCTTGGTGTGATTTTCAAACAAATGTTGTAGAGTTTCCTGGTAATTACTGATAATGTTTACATTACTTATTTTATTCATCCTGTTTTACAAGTCAGAACACAAAAAACTAAACCGTTCTTGGACACTCAAGACACAGGCGTCGCTTAATTCCAATCGAGCAGGTGGTTCTAAATATATAACTTTCATAGCTGTATGATACAGAATGCGAGCTACAGTTGTGGCCAAAAGTTGAGAATGACACAAATATTAATTTCCACAAAGTTTGCTGCTTCAGTGTCTTCAGATATTTTTGTCAGATGTTACTATGAAACACTGAAGTATAATTACAAGCATTTCATAAGTGTCAAAGGCTTTAATTGGCAATGACATGAAGTTGATGCAAAGAGTCAATATTTGCAATGTTGACCCTTATTTTTCAAGACCTCTGCAATCCACCCTGGTGTCAATTAACTTCTGGGCCACATCTTGTGATGGCAGCCCATTCTTGCATAATCAACGCTTGGAGTTTGTCAGAATTTGTGGGTTTTTGTTTGTCCACCCGCCTCTTGAGGATTGACCACAAGTTCTCAATGGGATTAAGGTCTGGGGAGATTCCTGGCCCTGGACCCAAAATATTGATGTTTTGTTCCCCGAGCCACTTATCACGTTTGCCTTATGGCAAGGTGCTCCGTCATGCTGGAAAAGGCATTGTTCGTCACCGAACTGTTCCTGGATGGTTGGGAGAAGTTGATCTCGGAGGATGTGTTGGTAGCATTCCTTATTCATGGCTGTGTTCTTAGGCAACATTGTGAGTGAGCCCACACCCTTGGCTGAAAAGCAACCCCACACATGAATGGTCTCAGGATGCTTTACCGTTGGCATGACACAGGACTGATGGAAGCGCTCACCTTGTCTTCTCCGGACAAGCTTTTTTCCAGATGCCCCAGACAATCAAAAAGGGGATTCATCAGAGAAAATGACTTTACCCCAGTCCTCAGCAGTCCAATCCCTGTACCTTTTGCAGAATATCAGTCTGTGTGCAGATGCACTCACACCTGCCTGCTGCCATTCCTGAGCAAGCTCTGTACTGGTGGTGCCCCGATCCCGCAACTGAATCAACTTTAGGAGACGGTCCTGGCGCTTGCTGGACTTTCTTGGGTGCCCTGAAGCCTTCTTCACAACAATTAAACCGCCCTGAAGCCTTCTTCACAACAATTAAACCGCTCTGAAGCCTTCTTCACAACAATTGAACCGCTCTCCTTGAAGTTATTGATGATCCGATAAAGGGTTGATTTAGGTGCAATCTTACTGGCACCAATATCCTTGCCTGTGAAGCCTTTTTTGTGCAAAGCAATGATGACGGCACGTGTTTCCTTGCAGGTGACCATGGGTGACAGAGGAAGAACAATGATTCCAAGCACCACCCTCCTTCTGAAGCTTCCAGTTTTTTTTGGGGGGGGGGGGGTTCAGTTCATTTGCATGGCAAAGATTAATTACAATTCATCTGATCACTCTTCATAACATTCTGGAGTATATGCAAATTGCTGTGACGGGCGTTTTATATGGTGGGTCTTATGTTCTCTCCCCACTGGCAATCCACTCTAGTCTCCACTGGCTCTCTATTCAATATCTTCTGCTGATGTGTGCCTGGTAGCACTACTCTACTCTTTTCCTTTCAGCAGGTTAATACCTGCCTGGCTCCCAAACAAAATCTTTATCTTTACGCTTCTCTAACAATACCGCTACAGAATTAGCATAGTAGGCCAATGTAACTTAAGGTTACCTGAAATATTTAGGACTAACTTATTCCTTGCCACCCATTCTGAAACTAACTTTAGCTCTATGTTAAGTGTTGCAGTCATTTTAGTTTCCGTGGTAGATGACGTGTACAGTGTTGAGTCATCCTCATACCTAGACACACTGGCTTTACCCAAAGCAGGTGGCATGTCGTTAGTAAAAATTTAAAAAAGTAAGGTGCCTAGACAGCTGCCATGGGGAATTCCTGATTCTACCTTGATTCTGTTGTACTGGCTTCCATTCTGGAACACCCTTTGTGTTCTGTTAGACAGGTAGCTCTTTATCCACAATATAGCAGGGGGTGTAAAGCCATAACACAAGTTTTTCCAGCAGAAGGCTATGATCGCATTGTATCTGGTCAAACAATTTTTTCAAAAAGTGTAATGGTTGGTAACAGGCTGATTGGTCAGCAATTTCAGCCAGTAAAGGGTGCTTTACTATTCTTACGTAGCGGAAAGACTTTTGCCTCCCTCCAGGCCTGAGGGAACACACTTTCTAGTAGGCTTAAATTGAAGATATGGCAAATTGGAGTGGCAATATCATCCACTATTATCCTCAATCACTTTCCATCCACGTTGTCAGACCCCGGTGACGTGTCATTGTTGATAGACAATTGTTTCACCTCTTCCACACTTACTTTACAGATTCAAAATTACAATGCTTGTCTTTCATAATTTGGTCCAATATACTTGGATGTGTAGTGTCAGCGTTCAATGAATGGTGGAGCAGAGTTAGCCTTTTTGCCCAAAATGTCATTGAAAATGCTCCAAAGCTTTTTACAATAATTCTTTGTCATTTATCTTGGTTTTATAGTGTAGTAGTTATTTTTATTCAGTTTAGTCACATGATTTCTCAATTTGCAATAAGTTTGCCAATCAAATAGCCATACCTATTTGCCAACTCTTTTTTTGCCTCCCTCTACACCGGGTATTCCCAAACTGGGGTACGCCAAATAAAAATGTGATTCACATTATCAATGTGAATCACATTATCACATTATCAAAAATCATTTATATTTTCCAACAGGGCTATACATTTGGGTGAGTTTTTTTTCTCACCTGAGTAGCCTCATTTCCCTGCCAAAAATTAAATTAAACCATCTAGTGTTCAACGAAATAACAATACAATGTCAAATACAGGTAGCCTAATCAAATACTTAAACATCCAATCACATTAACCGTTACTCTATTGCGGGAATTCCACTAACGGTCCATATGTAGCCAAACGTAGCTGCTGCTGATGTTGGTATCTGTACTGATGGAGCAAATGCCATGACAGGGAAACATAGGTGAGTGGTAACGCGCGTGCAAGCAGTTGCTCCCGACGCCACTTGGGTACACTGCAGCATCCACCGAGAGGCTCTTGCTGCCAAGGGAATACCTGACTGCTTGAAAGACGTTTTGGACACTACAGTGAAAATGGTTAACTGAACTCCCGTGTATTTTCTGCACGATGCAATGATATGGGCAGCGACCATGTAACGCTTTTACAAAATACAGAAGCGCGCTGGTTATCAAGGGCGCAAAGTATTGACACATTTTAAATACAGACACAGACTGTGTGGAAAATTATTTAAGACTGAGACTCTCTCCAATACAACATTGCAGAGATATGTGCATCCTTTCAAGCACATCCTTCTCATTAACCTGTGGTGAGTTATTTACAAATTTCGAAGAACAAATAAGGTTTAATATGTAAGACTGTTAATAAATAAAGAGCAAAAAAATGTATTATTATTATATTATTTGTGCGCTGGTCCTATAAGAACTCTTACTCCTATAAGAACTCTTATAGGAAATAGAGGTCGACCGATTAATCGGAATGGCCAGTTAATTAGGGCCGATTTCAAGTTTTCATAACAATCGGAATACGGTATTTTTGGGCCCCGATTTTTTATTCTATTTATTTTTTACACCTTTATTTAATCTTTATTTAACTAGGCAAGTCAGTTAAGAACACATTCTTATTTTCAATGACGGCCTAGGAACGTTCTGCCAGATTTTTAACCTTTAACCTTTTTAACCTCAGTGTAACGGATGTGAAATGGCTAGCTAGTTAGCGGGTACGCGCTAATAGCGTTTCAATCAGTTACGTCACTTGCTCTGAAACCTAGAAGTAGTGGTTCCCCTTGCTCTGCAAGGGCCGCGGCTTTTGTGGAGCGATGGGTAATGACGCTTCGTGGGCGACTGTTGTTGATGTGTGCAGAGGGTCCCTGGTTTGCGCCCGGGTCTGGGCGAGGGGACGGACGTAAAGTTAAACTGTTACATTGATGCTGTTGACTCGGATCACTGGTTGCTGCGGAAAAGGAGGAGGTTGAAAGGGGGGTGAGTGTAACGGATGTGAAATGGCTAGCTAGTTAGCGGGTACGCGCTAATAGCGTTTCAATCAGTTACGTCACTTGCTCTGAAACCTAGAAGTAGTGGTTCCCCTTGCTCTGCAAGGGCCGCGGCTTTTGTGGAGCGATGGGTAACGACGCTTCGTGGGTGACTGTTGTTGATGTGTGCAGAGGGTCCCTGGTTCGCACGAGGGGACGTACTAAAGTTATATCAGCTCGGGGGATCCAATCTTGCAACCTTACAGTTAACTAGTCCAATGCTCTAACACCTGATTACATTGCCATTCCAAGATGGCGTAGCAGTCGGACGTGTGTTTGTCTTGTCCCGTGTAAATAGTCCTCGTTTTTTTTCGTATGCATTTCGTATATATTTTAATTTCACTTTCCATTTAGGAACTGAATATACATTCCGCCTCACCCAATGTGGTACGGATCTGCTATTTCTTTTATACTTTAGAACCGTAACCCCAATCAGAAGCTAGCCAGATAACTAGCTACTAGCTAGTAGTCAGTTAGCCGCTGCTGCGGTCTTCACCCTTAACTCGGACACCAGCCAGCTTCAGCTCGGGCCAATACCTGCCAGTCTGCAAGCGCGATATCAACCCAGAGCATATAGGACTGCTTTTTCACTACCACATCACCGGATTTTTTTTCTACTTCATCACCGGATTTCAGCCGCAGGCTCTGGACATTTGCACCTTGATTTCGCAGCTAGCTAGCTGCAAACCGTGTGTCTATTGGCTTACGTCGATCCCGGAGCAAACGTAATTTATTCCGGAGCTAGCTGAGGAGCTCCATCAGCCATTCCTGGGCTACAGTCACCTATCCGGACCCGTTTTTTTTTTTTTTTTTTTTGTTGCTGCAGATACGGAGCACCACCGGGCCTTCACGACTGACTGCCAACGTTATCTGCCCGAGGGAGTTATCCAACTGGCACCCCCGTCCCGACGTTACCTGAACGCTCATCTGGGGCCCGCTAATCGTTAGCTGTCTTATCGGCTGCTATCTGAATAAGTATATCGGACAATTATTATTATTAGTATTATTATTATTTATTTATTTAATTTTTTCTTGGGCCACTATATCTATTTTGCCAATTTGGATTGATCCCCTCTACCACACGGAACCCCACTAACCTACCGACGGAAACGCACGAGGTATCTACAATTAGACCTCCATCCTATGCTATCTTGTTACCGATAGCCTCTACCCGGCCTGCTGTCTGGATCGCCGTGACCCCAACCAACCTCTACTCACTGGACCCTTATTGATCACTCGATTAAGCATGCCTCTCCTTAATGTAAATATGCCTTGTCCATTGTTGTTCTGGTTAGTGTTTATTGGCTTATTTCACTGTAGAGACTCTAGCCCTGCTCACTATACCATATCCAACCTCTCAGTTCCACCACCCACATATGCGATGACATCACCTGGTTTCAATGATGTTTCTAGAGACAATATCTCTCTCATCATCACTCAATACCTAGGTTTACCTCCACTGTATTCACATCCTACCATACCTTTGTCTGTACATTATTCCTTTAAGCTATTTTATCGCCCCCAGAAACTTCCTTTTACTCTCTGCTCTAGAAGCTCTAGACGACCAATTCTCATAGCTTTTAGCCGTACCCTTATCCTACTCCTCCTCTGTTCCTCTGGTGATGTAGAGGTGAATCCAGGCCCTGCAGTACCTAGCTCCACTCCTATTCCCCAGGCGCTCTCTTTTGATGACTTCTGTAACCGTAATAGCCTTGGCTTCATGCATGTTAACATTAGAAGCCTCCTCCCTAAGTTTGTTTTGTTCACTGCTTTAGCACACTCTGCCAACCCGGATGTTTTAGCCGCGTCTGAATCCTGGCTTAGAAAGACCACCAAAAATTCAGACATTTTCATCCCCAATTACAAGATTTTCAGACAAGATAGAACGGCCAAAGGGGGCGGTGTTGCAATCTACTGCAAAGATTGCCTGCAGAGTTCTGTTTTACTATCCAGGTCTGTTCCCAAACAATTTGAACTTCTACTTTTAAAAATCCACCTCTCTAAAAACAAGTCTCTCACCGTTGCCGCCTGCTATAGACCACCCTCTGCCCCCAGCTGTGCTCTGGACACTATATGTGAACTGATTGCCCCCCATCTATCTTCAGAGTTCGTGCTGCTAGGCGACCTAAATTTGAACATGCTCAACACCCCAGCCACCCTACAATCTAAGCTTGATGCCCTCAATCTCACACAAATTATCAATGAACCTACCAGGTACCACCCCAATTCCGTAAACACGGGTACCCTCATAGATATCATCCTAACAAACTTGCCCTCCAAATACACCTCTGCTGTTTTCAACCAAGATCTCAGCGATCACTGCCTCATTGCCTGCATCCGTAATGGGTCAGCAGTCAAACGACCTCCACTCATCACTGTCAAACGCTCCCTGAAACACTTCAGCGAGCAGGCCTTTCTAATCGACCTGGCCGGGGTATCCTGGAAGGATATTGATCTCATCCCGTCAGTAGAGGATATAAGCATGCCCCATTCAAGAAATTTAGAACCAGGAACAGATATAGCCCTTGGTTCTCTCCTGACCTGACTGCCCTTAACCAACAGAAAAACATCCTATGGCGTTCTGCATTAGCATCGAACAGCCCCTGTGATATGCAACTTTTCAGGGAAGCCAGAAACCAATATACACAGGCAGTTAGAACAGCCAAGGCTAGCTTTTTCAAGCAGAAATTTGCTTCCTGCAACACAAATTCAAAAAAGTTCTGGGACACCGTAAAGTCCATGGAGAATAAGAACACCTCCTCCCAGCTTCCAACCGCTCTGAAGATAGGAAACACTGTCACCACCGACAAATCCACTATAATTGAGAATTTCAATAAGCATTTTTCTACAGCTGGCCATGCTTTCCACCTGGCTGCCCCTACCCCGGACAACAGCACTGCCCTCCCCTCTGCTACTCGCCCAAGCCTTCCCCATTTCTCTTTCTCCCAAATACAGTCAGCTGATGTTCTAAAAGAGCTGCAAAATCTGGACCCTTACAAATCAGCCGGGCTAGATAATCTGGACCCTTTCTTTCTAAAACTATCTGCTGAAATTGTTGCCACCCCTATTACTAGCCTCTTCAACCTCTCTTTCGTGTCGTCTGAGATTCCCAAAGATTGGAAAGCAGCTGCGGTTATCCCCCTCTTCAAAGGGGGGGACACTCTTGACCCTAACAGCTACAGACCTATATCTATCCTACCCTGCCTTTCTAAGGTCTTCGAAAGCCAAGTCAACAAACAGATTACCGACCATTTCGAATCACACCATACCTTCTCCGCTATGCAATCTGGTTTCAGAGCTGGTCATGGGTGCACCTCGGCCACGCTCAAGGTCATAAACGATATCTTAACCGCCATCGATAGGAAACAATACTGTGCAGCCATATTCATTGACCTGGCCAAGGCTTTTGACTCTGTCAATCACCACATCCTCATCGGCAGACTCGACAGCGTTGGTTTCTCTAATGATTGCCTCGCCTGGTTCACCAACTACTTCTCTGATCGAGTTCAGTGTGTCAAATCGGAGGGTCTGTTGTCCGGGCCTCTGGCAGTCTCTATGGGGGTGCCACAGGGTTCAATTCTTGGACTGACTCTCTTCTCTGTATACATCAATGATGTCGCTCTTGCTGCTGGTGATTCTCTGATCCACCTCTACGCAGACGACACTATTCTGTATACTTCTGGCCCTTCTTTTGACACTGTGTTAACAACCCTCCAGGCGAGCTTCAATGCCATACAACTCTCCTTCCGTGGCCTCCAATTGCTCTTAAATACAAGTAAAACTAAATGCATGCTCTTCAACCGATCGCTGCCTGCACCTGCCCGCCTGTCCAACATCACTACTCTGGACGGCTCTGACTTAGAATATGTGGACAACTACAAATACCTAGGTGTCTGGTTAGACTGTAAACTCTCCTTCCAGACTCACATCAAACATCTCCAATCCAAAGTCAAATCTAGAATTGGCTTCCTATTCCGCAACAAAGCATCCTTTACTCATGCTGCCAAACATACCCTTGTAAAACTGACCATCCTACCAATCCTCGACTTCGGTGATGTCATTTACAAAATAGCCTCCAAAACCCTACTCAATAAATTGGATGCAGTCTATCACAGTGCCATCCGTTTTGTCACCAAAGCCCCATATACTACCCACCACTGCGACCTGTACACTCTCGTTGGCTGGCCCTCACTTCATACTCGTTGCCAAACCCACTGGTTCCAGGTCATCTACAAGACCCTGCTAGGTAAAGTCCCCCCTTATCTCAGCTCGCTGGTCACCATAGCAGCACCTACCTGTAGCACGCGCTCCAGCAGGTATATCTCTCTAGTCACCCCCAAAACCAATTCTTCCTTTTGACGCCTCTCCTTCCAGTTCTCTGCTGCCAATGACTGGAACGAACTACAAAAATCTCTGAAACTGGAAACACTTATCTCCCTCACTAGCTTTAAGCACCAGCTGTCAGAGCAGCTCATAGATTACTGCACCTGTACATAGCCCATCTATAATTTAGCCCAAACAACTACCTCTTTACCTACTGTATTTATTTATTTATTTATTTTGCTCCTTTGCACCCCATTATTTCTGTCTCTACTTTGCGCTTTCTTCCACTGCAAACCAACCATTCCAGTGTTTTTAGTTTTTATTTTACTTGCTGTGTTGTATTCACTTCGCCTCCATGGCCTTTTTATATTTGTATTTATTTATACATATATTTGTTTGCCTTCACCTCCCTTATCTCACCTCACTTGCTCACATTGTATTTAGACTTATTTTTTTCACTGTATTATTGACTATATGTTTGTTTTACTCCATGTGTAACGATGTGTTGTTGTATGTGTCGAACTGCTTTGCTTTATCTTGGCCAGGTCGCAATTGTAAATGAGAACGTGTTCTCAATTTGCCTACCTGGTTAAATAAAGGTTAAATAAATAAATAAATAAAACGTTGCACTCCATGAGGAGCCTGCCTGTTACGCAAATGCAGTAAGCTAAGGTAAGTTGCTAGCTAGCATTAAACTTATCTTATAAAAAACTATCAATCAATGACTGTCATTGCTCCAATGTGTACTTAACCATAAACATCAATGCCTTTCTTAAAATCAATACACAAGTATATATTTTTAAACCTGCATATTTAGCTAAAAGAAATCCAGGTTAGCAGGCAATATTAACCAGGTCAAATTGTGTAATTTCTCTTGCGTTCGTTGCACGCAGAGTCAAGGTATATGCAACAGTTTGGGCCGCCTGGCTATTTGCGAACTAATTTGCCAGAATTTTATGTAATTATGACATAACATTGAAGGTTGTGCAATGTAACAGGAATATTTAGACTCATGGATGCCACCCGTTAGATAAAATACGGAACGGAATAAACGTTTTGTTTTCGAGGTGATAGTTTCCGGATTAGTCAAAGGTATATGGTTTTGAGAGAAATAGTCGACGCGTTATAATTCCTGAAATAACTTGCGGCTGAACTTGAAAGGGGTTCTATCGTTATTTTACCGTTCATGTCTTCCATAGAGAATGTCTTGATCTACTTCAAATAAGGTCTGTGTTTCGTGGAGGAGCAGACTGACAGGGGACCATGCAGACAAGCTCTGCTATCTGCACTACAACCTAAAACTTAACTGGGAATATTGAAGACCCATGAAAGCTGGTGGTTCGTTTTAACATATGTTCTCATGTTATTTGACACTAAATTGATTTTATTTATGTATTATATTAAGTTAAAATAAAAGTGTTCATTGTTCATTCAGTATTGTTGCAATTGTCAATATTACAAAAATGTGTGTTGGTGTATGATATACACTGCTCCAAAAAACAAAGGGAACAGGAAAATAACACATCCTAGATCTGAATGAATGAAATATTCTTATTAAATACTTTTTTCTTTACATAGTTGAATGTGCTGACAACAAAATCACACAAAAATGATCAATGGATATCAAATTTATCAACCCATGGAGGTCTGGATTTGGAGTCACACTCAAAATTAAAAGTGGAAAACCACACTACAGGCTGATCCAACTTTGATGTAATGTCCTTAAAACAAGTCAAAATGAGGCTCAGTAGTGTGTGTGGCCTCCCCGTGCCTGTATGACCTCCCTACAACGCCTGGGCATGCTCCTGATGAGGTGGCGGATGGTCTCCTGAGGGATCTCCTCCCAGACCTGGACTAAAGCATCCGCCAACTCCTGGACAGTCTGTGGTGCAACGTGGCGTTGGTGGATGGAGCGAGACATGATGTCCCAGATGTGCTCAATTGGATTCAGGTCTGGGGAACGGGCAGGCCAGTCCATAGCATCAATGCCTTCCTCTTGCAGGAACTGCTGACACACTCAAGCCACATGAGGTCTAGCATTGTCTTGCATTAGGAGGAACCCAGGGCCAACCGCACCAGCATATGGTCTCACAAGGGGTCTGAGGATCTCATCTTGGTACCTAATGGCAGTCAGGCTACCTCTGGCGAGCACATGGAGGGCTGTGCGCCCCCCCAAAGAAATGCCACCCCACACCATGACTGACCCACCGCCAAACTGGTCATGCTGGAGGATGTTGCAGGCAGCAGAACGTTCTCCACGGCGTCTCCAGACTCTGTCACGTCTGTCACGTGCTCAGTGTGAACCTGCTTTCATCTGTGAAGAACACAGGGCGCCAGTGGCGAATTTGCCAATCTTGGTGTTCTCTGGCAAATGCCAAACGTCCTGCACGGTGTTGGGCTGTAAGCACAACCCCCACCTGTAGACGTCGGGCCCTCATACCACCCTCATGGAGTCTGTTTCTGACCGTTTGAGCAGACACATGCACATTTGTGGCCTGCTGGAGGTCATTTTGCAGGGCTCTGGCAGTGCTCCTCCTGCTCCTCCTTGCACAAAGGCGGAGGTAGCGGTCATGCTGCTGGGTTGTTGCCCTCCTACGGCCTCATCCACGTCTCCTGATGTACTGGCCTGTCTCCTGGTAGCGCCCCCATGCTCTGGACACTACGCTGACAGACACAGCAAACCTTCTTGCCACAGCTCGCATTGATGTGCCATCCTGGATGAGCTGCACTACCTGAGCCACTTGTGTGGGTTGTATACTCCGTCTCATGCTACCACTAGAGTGAAAGCATTCAAAAGTGACCAAAACATCAGCCAGGAAGCATAGGAACTGAGAAGTGGTCTGTGGTCACCACCTGCAGAACCACTCCTTTATTGTTGGTGTCTTGCTAATTGCCTATAATTTCCACCGGTTGTCTATTCCAATTGCACAACAGCATGTGAAATTTATTGTCAATCAGTGTTGCTTCCGAAGTGGACAGTTTGAATTCACAGAAGTGTGATTGACTTGGAGTTACATTGTGTTGTTAAAGTGTTCCCTTTATTTTTTTGAGCAGTATATATAATATATATATATATATATATATATTATTTTTTTTTAAATCGGTATCGGCTTTTTTTGTCCTCCAATAATCGGTATCGGCGTTGAAAAATCATAATCGGTCGACCTCTAATAGGAAGAGCTGGGTTTTGACAAACTCACACTCATTCTTATGTTTAATAAATGTATCGTATAGTGTGTGTGTGTGACCGGCTTACAATGATGGCAATACACAACATTTGAGAGTGCGCTGACCCTGGTGCAAGAGGGGGTACAGCTGGAGGTTGAATGTTTGAAGGGGTATCAGACTATAAAACGTTTGGGAACCACTGCTCTACACCATACCATTTTTCTATTCCTCATCAATCCACGTGGATTTAACCGTTTTTACAGTCATTTTCTTATCGGGTGCATGCTTATTAGTAACTGGGATAAGCAATTTCATAAATGTGTCAAGGGCAGCGTCTGGTTGCTCATCATTACACACCACGGACCAACAAATATTATTTACATCAAAAACAAAAGAATCACTACAAAACGTATTGTATGACCTCTTTTACACAATATTAGGCCCAGCCTTTGGAACTGTGGTTTTCCTAGATATGGCTACTATATTGTGATCACTACATCTGATGGATCTGGAAATTGCTTTAAAACACATTTCTGCAGCATTAGTAAAGATATGATCAAAACATGATGATTTCATTCCTCTACTGTTTGTAACTACCCTGGTAGGTTTATTGATAACCTGAACAAGATTGACGGCACTGGTTACAGTTTGAAGCTTTCTCTTGAGTGGGCAGCCTGATCACAGCTTTCCTCCAGTATTAGTTAATTAATTACCAGTGTCTGGAGTTTAGTTTTCCTGTTCTACAGTCTTATGGTGCTTGCCTACGGAGCTGTGAGGGGAACGGCACCTCAGTACCTTCAGGCTCTGATCAGGCCCTACACCCAAACTAGGGCACTGCGTTCATCCACCTCTGGCCTGCTCGCCTCCCTACCACTGAGGAAGTACAGTTCCCGCGCAGCCCAGTCAAAACTGTTCGCTGCTCTGGCCCCCCAATGGTGGAACAAACTCCCTCACGACGCCAGGACAGCGGAGTCAATCACCACCTTCCGGAGACACCTGAAACCCCACCTCTTTAAGGAATACCTAGGATAGGATAAAGTAATCCTTCTGACCCCCCCCCCCCCCCCCCCCTTAAAAGATTTAGATGCACTATTGTAAAGTGGCTGTTCCACTGGATGTCATAAGGTGAATGCACCAATTTGTAAGTCGCTCTGGATAAGAGCGTCTGCTAAATGACTTAAATGTAAATGTAAATGTTATAAAGATAGGGGGGTTGACTGGGACAGGCAATGTAACATCCATAATATTTTGAGAAAATGTTTTTGAAAAACGAGCACCTTACATAGGATCATCTTATAACTGTCTCTCTAAAGCTACCTTTCATCAAGGTTTTATATGATCTATTGGTTTCTCTCTTTTAATTGGCAGAATCCTTTTTCAGTGTTATGATATTCATAACATCCATATCCACCAGTCTATCTTCCTGTCAACAAACAGAACTCTGCTGGTTGTCCTGGTAAAAGATACCAGTCTATCTTCCTGTCAACTAACAGAACTCTGCTGGTAGTCCTGGTAACAGATACCAGTGGGCAGATCTATTGTATTTGTTCAAACTAAACTACAGCACTTACTTTGATGTGTCAAATCTGATCCTTTCTTCTCTCCTCCTTGTCTCACAGTTCCACTCAGCCCCGTTGTTTTCCTGCAGTCCACCAGCTGCACAGACAACCTCTTTATACCCAGCAGTAAGGTGCTACCGGGAGAGGCACGTAACGGGGACTCCAGGAGGGAGGAAGGGCTAGCGTTGTCCTGGTAACCATAAAGAGGGGACACAGACACATCATTATGGATGCTGATGTCACTGTTGTTATGAAGTGCTTTACAGAAACCCAGCCCAGACCCCGATAGAGCAAGCTGTATGCTAGACCAGACTAAGCTGTACCATCTGGTGTTCTGATCTGGAGAGACTCTTCTCTGCCTCGTCAGCATCAGGATGTTGTTGAGGCTCCCCAGAGGATCCAAGATAGTCATGTCTCTCTCCTGTGTGAATGAGAACATCAAACAGACGGTAAATTTATGAACTTCAATTGCAATCACAGAGTCTAACAAGAGGCATGAATATGTCTAAAAAGGGCCTAAAATGGCCACTTCATCATGATTTTATAAAATAATGTTTGTGTTGCAAATGTGAAAGGGTAGTTTCACGAAATGGGTGCCTTTTGTGTCCATTGGATATTTAATGTACAACATATGCAACAATATTGAATTTGAAAAGCCTGCTATATTAGATGAGGTGCACTTTAATGTCGACCACATGGAGAATTCGATTAATCTCATTTAAAAGTCCCAAAAATATATGTACCAACAGCAGATGGCCCCTGAAACAATTCCTACAGTACAGAACAACATATTCAAGTGTAGAACTTCAGTAGAATGCCCCTTTAAAACCCCACATTAATTAAACAACAGTTTGTGCCCCTGTTTAAGACAGTACTCACTGGTAGTAATCTGATATTCTGTCTCCTCCACTTTCACTCCCAAAACGTCTTCCTGCTTCACCTTTATTGAGATAGCATCCTCTTCCTCTCTAAAAGTTTCTTCCTCTTCTTTCACTGTAACAGCCTCTTCTTCTTTCACTGTAACAGCCTCCTCTTCTTTCACTGTAACAGCCTCCTCTTCTTTCACTGTAACAGCCTCCTCTTCTTTCACTATAACAGCCTCCTCTTCTTTCACTATAACAGCCTCCTCTTCTTTCACTGTAACACCCTCATCTTCCACGACATTGTTCAGTCCCAGAGCTTCTTTCTCCATACAGCAGACCCCCTCTTCTTTAGCAGGGGATAAGTAGTTTAGTGAACTCATGATCAGGGATGTTAGCTAGCTAGTTCGCATTAGCGACTAGCCTAGTGCTAGGCTCAGTTTCAATCTTAAACAAGTTTGCAAATTGAACAAGCAAATTAGGCTAAAGGTCATCAGTTGATAAATCAACAGAAATGTGTTTAAAACACTGAGATTAGCTAATGTACACAAACACGGTGTAACGCGTCAATCTTTCAGTTTTATGTTGGCTAGCAAGCTACCGAGGCGGTTGAAAAAGTAGCCGTGTTGTTGTTCCTGAAGAAGCGTCCGGTCCAGTAAATTATACGTCACGCAAGAAGCGTCACCTGAAAGATGCAAATCGCCATCTGCTGGCTGGAGTGGGTAACGCAGTTTGGAAACAATAGTTACTACACTTTTGTATTGGAAAGAACGTCATAATAATTTATCAATAAGCTGATATATTTTCTCTTACGTCTTACAAATAATACGTTCCTGTACACAGACGTAGAAGCTTAATATGAATATGTAGATGATGAATAAATACATCTATGAATAGGTAGTGTTTTAATACAGATTTGCTCTGTTTATTTTCACATTCGTTTTTATCTAGATGTGACGGTACTTTTACCTTAAAGCCACTCTCTATAAGATACAAATCATACTGTAAACAATAGAGCAAATGCATCACATGCAAAAAGCACTTGATTATCTGTAGTGCTATACACTGGGTAGACAAAACATTAAGAACACCTGCTCCTTCCATGACACAGACTGACCAGGTGAATCCAGGCTAAAGCTATGATCCCTTATTAATGTCACTAGTTAAATCCACTTCAATCAGTGTAGATGAAGGGGGAGAGTCAGGTTAAATAAGGAATTTTAAGCCTTGAGACATGAGACATGGATTGTGCATGTGTGCCATTCAGAGGGTGAATGAGGAAGACAACATATTTAAGTGTCTTTGAACAGGGTATGGTAGTAGGTGCCAGGCTCATCGGGTTGTGTCAATAACTGCAAAGTTGCTGGGTTTTTCAGCTCAACAGTTTCCCAAGAAAGGCCCACCATCCAAACAGTGGCGGTCAGTGCCGTTTAAGATGAGGCAGGACGATTTGTTTATTCATGGCCTTAATTCTATTACAGCATATTAGATGACTGTCATTCATATTTCATTCACCCTGTTCAATGTAACAGCAATAGGTGTAGGCTACTACATGATACTAACATTTCCCCTATTCCTGGATTGATGACGCGTAAACACAGTTCACTTTCACTACTGCCACGTTGTATTTCCTCTCACATCAATTCGCTCACCTTTTCCCTTCGCTTGTGGACGTCAGCTGTAGGTGACCAGGAGAAAAAACCTTTCCAAACCAAACCATTTCATAACTGCTAAACACAGCATCGTTGTCACCATATTAGCTAAAGTAACGTCATAGTCAACACAGCTAATATAAGTAACGCGTTAGTAAACCTGCTACAATCATGACAGTGCTCCTCTGTGGAGATTCTACATGTTTCATCATTAGATGCTACAGTCCTCCAACAATGGGTGTCATTTGAATCTTTACCATTTTCTCTGTAATAGGAGTAGTATTTTTCCTCGACTCACCTGTGCCCCCGCACATTGACGCTGTACCGGTACCTCCTGTATATAGCCTCCACATTGACGCTGTACCGGTAATACCTGTATATAGCCTCCACATTGACTCTTTACCGGTACCTCCCGTATATAGCCTCCACATTGACGCTGTACCGGTAATAACTGTATATAGCCTCCACATTGACTCTGTACCGGTACCCCCTGTATACAGCCTCCATATTGACTCTGTACCGGTAATACCTGTATAAAGCCTCGCTACTGTTATTTTACTGCTGCTCTTTAATATTAATTATATAACACTTATTTTTCTTAAAATTGCATTGGTGGTTAAGGGCTTAAGTCAGCATTCCACTGTAAGGTCGACACTTAAAATTTGATTTGATTTGTATTTTGATTTCATTCATACATTTCTTACATGAATTTATTAATATAGAAAATATAAATATTGAAAATATAAATGTTTCGATTTTTTATATACATTGTTGAACATAATAAACTTTAAGGGTATATTAGTTCCAGGATCTCTGCTAGTGTTAAAGTTATGGGCAATTTAATACAGAGAAATTAGCATAGTAGGACCTGTAACTTAAGGTTACCTAAGATAACCCCTGTTCTATGATATTATAAGCCTCGTTAGGGGCGGAGTCTAGGGAGATCCAATCAAACAACGTCTGTCAAGCAACAGCTAATAGCAGATGACTCCACTTCCTATATAAGGGCCATAGTCTCTCCCGTCTTCACATCTAAGTACGTTTGTCTTCCATGTGTGAAAGGTAACCTAGTCAACTACCAACTACCATAGAGCTCATATACTCTCTGATGCCAAGTCTAGACAGGATTATCCCTCAGAGGTCCCCACTCTAGTCACCGTATGTGTAGTGATGTCCAGTCAGTAGAACCTCATGAAGGTACATCACCACAACATGCTGCATTACAGATCTCTTGAACAGAGATGCCTTTGAACAATGCCTATGTTGTAGCCATACCTCTGGTGGATTGAGCCATCAAGACCTCCGGAGGTGTCAGATCCTTGCTACTATAGAACCTCATGAAGGTATTTTTTTGTTTGACCTTTATTTAACCAGGTAGGCCAGTTGAGAACAAGTTCTCATTTACAACTTTGACCTGGCCAAGATAAAGCAAAGCAGTGCGACAAAAACAACAACACAGAGTTACACATAAACAAATGTGCAGTCAATAACACAATAGAAAAATCTATGTACAGTGTGTGCAAATGTAGAAGAGTAGGGAGGTCATCTCAAGGACTCAAGGGCTGGAATCATCTCAAGGACTTCATCAAACTGACACTAGTGGAAGTCGTCTGCAGAATTCCAGAAAAATCTGTTTGGTCCTACGCGATGTATATATTTCACTTATACACTAACTTCATCCGTGCCGAGGGTGATGCCTGGATAAAAAAGGACTTTCCTCATTGGCTGGCTGTTCTGGAGCAGCCAGGACCTTCTGCCTGAAACTGAAGTGCTGTGTGTTATTAAACCATGTACAGTTTAGGTCCTTCTTTGTTGAACAAAGACAACTGACATCCCCAGACATCAGCTCACCAGGAGCCATGGTGATGACCTGGTGTATTCTCATGATGGAGGGCACCGCTTTTATGGGTCTTGGCATCATCTCCATCGCACGTTCAACATCGGCACTCTTCACACAGAACAGCTTCACTGACGTGTTTGTCTGATGGAGGCCTTTGTAAAGCTCCTGTGCATCGCTGACATCACGGCCCTTACCCACCAACCTGTCCGCCGTTCTCTTCAACGTTCATGATGTGGACTTAGTGGTCAAGTTCCTCAGTGCTCCTTTCCTCTCCTTGCTTCTTTTGTATGTTGTTCTCCACTGTTTACGCTTCTGATGCTGGTCTGTCTCACTTAATAAATCAATTATCTTTCCTTTTTCCCCCTGAATCAACATTCCTTTTCCATCTCTCCCTTTTATTTATTTATTTTTATTTCACCTTTATTTAACCAGGTAGGCTAGTTGAGAACAAGTTCTCATTTGCAACTGCGACCTGGCCAAGATAAAGCATAGCAGTGTGAACAGACAACACAGAGTTACACATGGAGTAAACAATAAACAAGTCAATAACATGGTAGAAAAAAGAGAATCTATATACAATGTGTGCAAAAGGCATGAGGTAGGCAATAAATCGAATAATTACAATTTAGCAGATTAACATTGGAGTGATAAATCATCAGATGATCATGTGCAAGAAGAGATACTGGTGTGCAAAAGAGCAGAAAAGTAAATAAATAAAAGCAGTATGGGGGGTGAGGTAGGTAAATTGGGTGGGTAGTTTACAGATGGACTATGTACAGCTGCAGCGATCGGTTAGCTGCTCGGATAGCAGATTTTTAAAGTTGTTGAGGGAGATAAAAGTCTCCAACTTCAGAGATTTTTGCAATTCGTTCCAGTCGCAGGCAGCAGAGAACTGGAAGGAGAGGCGTCCAAATGAGGTTTTGGCTTTAGGGATGATCAGTGAGATACACCTGCTGGAGCGCGTGCTGCGGGTGGGTGTAGCCATCGTGACCAGTGAACTGAGATAAGGCGGCACTTTACCTAGCATAGCCTTGTAGATGACCTGGAGCCAGTGGGTCTGACGACGAACATGTAGCGAGGGCCAGCCGACTACGGCATACAGGTCGCAGTGGTGGGTCGTATAAGGTGCTTTAGTAACAAAACGAATGGCACTGTGATAAACTGCATCCAGTTTGCTGAGTAGAGTATTGGAAGCTATTTTGTAGATGACATCGCCGAAGTCGAGGATCGGTAGGATAGTCAGTTTTACTAGGGTAAGTTTGGCGGCGTGAGTGAAGGAGGCTTTGTTGCGGAATAGAAAGCCGATTCTTGATTTGATTTTGGATTGGAGATGTTTGATATGAGTCTGGAAGGAGAGTTTGCAGTCTAGCCAGACACCTAGGTACTTATAGACCGTCCAGGGTGGTGATGCTAGTCGGGCGTGCGGGTGCAGGCAGCGAACGGTTGAAAAGCATGCATTTGGTTTTACTAGCGTTTAAGAGCAGTTGGAGGCCACGGAAGGAGTGTTGTATGGCATTGAAGCTCGTTTGGAGGTTAGATAGCACAGTGTCCAAGGAAGGGCCGGAAGTATATAGAATGGTGTCGTCTGCGTAGAGGTGGATCAGGGAATCGCCCGCAGCAAGAGCAACATCATTGATGTATACAGAGAAAAGAGTCGGCCCGAGAATTGAACCCTGTGGTACCCCCATAGAGACTGCCAGAGGACCGGACAACATGCCCTCCGATTTGACACACTGAACTCTGTCTGCAAAGTAGTTGGTGAACCAGGCAAGGCAGTCATTAGAAAAACCGAGGCTACTGAGTCTGCCGATAAGAATATGGTGATTGACAGAGTCGAAAGCCTTGGCCAGGTCGATGAAGACGGCTGCACAGTAATGTCTTTTATCGATGGCGGTTATGATATCGTTATCCCTCTCAAAGTACTGTTCCCTTTTTACTGGGTCAGCATTGTGACGTGCTAGACACTGCCTTTGTCGTTCTGCTGCTGATGTGGGTGCCATCATTCCCTAGATGTTTCAATGGAATAACGTTAAATCAAAGATTCTTAGAATATATAAATGTATACACTATAATCATTGAGTAATTTAGGATCCAGAGCAACTTATTAAAGGAACAACTGAAGAGCCTTGCCCAACTCTCCTACCACCAGGCTACCTGCCATAAAATATATTTTCTGTTCACATAGAACACATTACAGCATGTTTTATAAGTGAATATAAACAATATATAATGTATAATATATTCAATTATTAATTTGTTTTCTGCAATATTCATAAATAAAGTAAATAACTCAACCCTGTCACAGGTTTACAACCCGTTACATGTAGACTGAGGGACAGAGCTAAATTGTGTGATTTTAATCAATAATAATGCATTTATTTGATAAAAATACTTTCTCAACAAAATAACACAAATTTATGTTTGCATTAAATGATGTGCACATTTTAATATTAATTTCCCAAGTAAACATTTATTGAAACGCCTGGGGGACGTGAAACAATTTTTGGTGTCAGTTAAAATAATATGATTTTGGAATAATAAAGTTTAAATTAATTCTATATTTATTTCTATTCATTATACTGGACATTTCAATTTATTAACAAAATCAGTCAGTGGGACTGAAATATAACCAGAGCTCAAGAATGACCCAAATACTGTTAGAATAGAAATAGTTTTCTCTGTTATTTTTTCACATCTAAATGTGGCCATACAACTCCCTTAAAGTGGAGGTAGCTAAATGTAACCACATGTAACATATGGATCTGCATTAGTATAGCATCACAAGTCCCAATGCAAAGTTACACCTCTCTTGTCTATTTTTAGAGTACATAAAACCGATCAGAATTCCAAAGAATGCTGAAGTCATGTCAGAATGTTTTTTTACAGGCTGTGAAGTAATATGGAGGACCCGGCTAGCCAGCCTATTCCCTACAATGTAAACTCTGACAGAAACATCTTCAAATAGATCACTTCAAATTAAACCAAATCGTGTGCACTCATGACTAGTGGTTTCAATAACATTTTCAGCCAACTTACAAGCAAATACTTTATGAATTGACGGTTACAGATAAGCTTGCAAGGTTGCTAGGCAACGAGCCTGCTAATGTTAGCCCTACCAGGCCTACCTACTTCAGCACTGCATGAGTCAGCCAGTGGCTATCAACACCTAGCTAGCTCTAATTTACAGCTTTAATAGCAAATTGAGCCACATTAAAGTAAACCAAAGTTTTGTAAATACACAATGCCATCTAACCAGTTATAAAATCATGTTACATGCAGTTATGTTAGCCAGCCATCTAACATTAGCTATTTTAACCTGCTAGCCTAGCCAGCTAACTAGCCTAGCTAGCCAACCCCCACAGTACGTAGTAAGTAGCAAGCCAGAGTACAACATTGTTAACAACTCGAGACCAAGTAGCACAGGCAGGAGCCCAAAGAACACAACAAAAACAAAACCAGCACATCAAAAGCGAAGAAAGCAGAGACTTACAGATTGACGGACCATCTTATGGTAAAAGAGTGGCTGAGTTACTGAAGCGAGAGGCAGGGAGAGAAGTGCTTCTGAGAGAGAGGTCGTTTCACCTGGCCAAGGGAGAGTCAGTGAGGCGGGTAATTAGGGTGACCACATGTCCCGGACAGTCCCGCACAACCAAACAATCATGTCCTGCATTTTATCAACAAATTCAAACGCCACTAATTTAGAAAAAAAAGGTTGATTTGTCCCGTAAAACAGTCTGACATTCCCGACCTGTCTCTTGCAGTCACATTACTCTTATGAAAATAGATACTGTATATCATAAGGATGTGAAAGCCTTAGCCTACTGGTGATGTTAATGTAGTCACGTTACTCTTATGAAAATAGATACTGTATATCATAAGGATGTGATAGCCTTAGCCTACTGGTGATGTTAATGCAGTCACGCTACTCTTATGAAAATAGATACTGTATATCATAAGGATGTGAAAGCCTTAGCCTACTGGTGATGTTAATGTAGTCACGTTACTCTTATGAAAATAGATACTGTATATCATAAGGATGTGATAGCCTTAGCCTACTGGTGATGTTTATCCTTAAGAGTCTATTGAAGCACTTTGCGTCAATCTAAGTAACAGAGTAAAAAAAATCCCCATCCAAATCCATCAGTTTAAGATAAAGATCTGTTTTGTTGCATGGGCTGCGTCTCAATCCATCACATCTGCAAATGTCGGCCTTCCGCCTGTGAGGTGGAAGGTGGTCGCTACAGCGGTTTTTATCAGACCATAAGACATCCCAGATATCGGGTCTTCTCACGAAAAAATGTCTGTCGCATCCAAACCGTTTGAGCTACAAAATAAAATGGAAAAGGGGAGACTCACCAACATAACGGTGTTCTCTATGTTGCTCATCGGAACTCGTTTGAAGGTAACCTATACACACAAATGGAAGTATGGAGGTAGTTTTGTGCCCCCCAAAAATAAGGGTTAAATATATGTAAAACAATATATAAAATATTAACTGAGCTTTCTTATATCGCCTAGATATAGGACAGACACTTCAAAACCTTAACATTTTTTTCCCCGGTTATCAACATGTTTATCAAATACTTGTTCTCCCCACTGTATATATATATAGTACCAGTCAAAAGTTTGGACACACCTACTCATTGCAGGGTTTTTCTTTATTTTAACTATTTTCTACTTTGCCAAGAGTGTGCAACGCTGTCATCAAGGCAAAGGGTGGCTACTTTGAAGAATCTCAAACATAAACTATATTTATATTTGTTTAACACTTTTTTGCTTACTACATGATTCCAGATATGTTATTTCATAGTTTTGATGTCTTCATTATTATTCTACAACGCAGAAAATAGTAAAAATAATGAAAATCTCTGGAATGAGTAGGTGTGTCCAAACTTTTGACTGGTACTGTATATTTTAAAACATATATTTTTTATACCTAAAGGGGTCCTAGAATTAAAAATCAAACAGCTAAATAATCCACGGTATGGCCATCTTAAAACAATTCCAACCAATAAAATACAACTACATTTGGAGAGGACAGCATTCGAAAAGTATTCAGACGCCTTGACTATTTCCAATTTTTGTTACGTTACAGCCTCAAATTTATTACGTTACAGCCTTTTTCTAAAATTGATAAAAATATGTTTTTCCGTCATCACAATACCCCATAATGACAAAGCAAAAACAGGTTTTTAGAAATTTGAACTGAAAAAACTAAATTAAAAACTAAAAAACTAACTAAGTATTCAGACCCTTTACTCAGTACTTTGTTGAAGCACCTTTGTCAGTGATTACAGCCTCGAGCCTTCTTGAATATGACGACACAAGCTTGGCACACCTGTATTTGGGTAGCTTCTCCCATTCTTCTCTGCAGATCCTCTCAAACTCTGTCAGGTTGGATTGGGAACGTTGCAGCACAGCTATTTTCAGGTCTCTCCAGAGATGTTCAATCAGGTTTAAGACCGGTCTCTGGCTGGGCCACTCAAGGACATTCAGAGACTTGTCCTGAAGCCACTCCTGCGTTATCTTGGCTGTGTGCTTAGGGTCGTTGTCCTGTTGGAAGGTGAACCTTCGCCCCAGTCTGAGGTCCTGAGATCTCTGGAGCAGGTTTTCATCTAGGATCTCTCTGTTGCTCTGTTCATCTTTGGCTCAATTGTGACTAGCCTCTCAGTCCCTGCCGCTGAAAAACATCCTCACAGCATGATTCTGCAACCACCATGCCTCACCGTAGGGAGGGTGCCAGGTTTCCTCCAGACGTCACGCTTGGCATTCAGGCCATTGTTCAATCTTGATTTCATCAGACCAGAGAATCTTGTTTCTCATGGTCTGAGAATCTTTTGGGTGCCTTTTGGCAAACTCTAAGTGGGCTGTCATGTGCCTTTTACTGAGGAGTGGCTTCCGTCTGGCCATTCTACCATAAGGGCCTAATTGACAGAGTGCTGCAGAGGTGGTTGTCCTTCTGGAAGGTTATCCCATCTCCACAGATATGACCAGCCTTTCAAAGCACTTCATGGCTACAGATGTGAGTGCTATGGGTCGGTAGTCATTTAGGTAGGTTACCTTGGTGTTCTTTGGGCACAGGGACTATGGTGGTCTGCTTGAAACATGTTGGTATTACAGACTCAGGCAGGGAGAGGTTGAACATGTCAGTGAAGACACTTGCCAGTTGGTCAGCGCATGCTCAGAGTACACGTCCTTGTAATCCGTCTGGCCCTGCGTTGTGATCTGAAGACCCATGCCAAACCTTTTCAGTCTCCTGAGGGGGAATAGGTTTTGTCGTGCCCTCTTTATATAGCCCAAAAAAAATTCACTCTGGAAGCTCCGGTAAACAGTGGTTGTAGTGCACTGCTGCCACCACCAAGCCTGGAGTCCATTTTGACTTTGTTGATAGCGAGCTGTGTTAGCTAGCTGTGCGGCTAAAGACGTAGCAGCTAGCTAACTGGCTACCGATCAACCTAGTGTGTATTGAACATTCATATTGGACTGTAGCAGCACAGCTAACTGGCTACCGATCAACCTATTGTGTGTATTGAACATTCATATTGGACTGTAGCAGCTAGCTATCTGGCTACTGATCAACCTAGTGTGTATTGAACATTCATATTGGACTGTAGCAGCTAGCTATCTGGCTACTGATCAACCTAGTGTGTATTGAACATTCATATTGGACTGTAGCAGCTAGCTAACTGGCTACTGATCAACCTAGTGTGTTTATTGAACATATTGGACAACCTTACCTATATAGTAGCACCACCAACCATCAGCCCATTAATAATCCTATTCATTTCAAGCCACACTAAGATGTCACCATACTATTATTTTAAAGCCCCACTATGTAAGACATAAATCATCAGAGTGGGCCTCCAACTTAAATGTAAACAATGGAGCAAATGCATCACATGTGAATATCACTTGATTATCAGAGGGATGTATTATGATTATTATGATTATGATTATTATGACATCATATAGAACTACTCAGACATTCCAAATCAGGCTTCATCCATATCATGAATGGATGAACCTGGTCAGTCCCTGGATGGGAGACCAGGTGCTGCTGGAAGTGGTGTTGGAGGGCCAGTAGGAGGCACTCTTTCCTCTGGTCTAAACAAAGATCCCAATGCCCCAGGGCAGTGATTGGGGACACTGCTCTGTGTAGGGTGCCGTCTTTCGGATGGGACGTTAAACGGGTGTCCTGACTCTCTGAGGTCATTAAAGATCCCATGGCACTTATCGTAAGAGTAGGGGTGTTAACCCCGGTGTCCTGGCTAAATTCCCAATCTGGCCCTCAACCATCACGGTCACCTAATAATCCCCAGTTTACAATTGGCTCATTCATCCCCCTCCTCTCCCCTGTAACTATTCCCCAGGTCGTTGCTGCAAATGAGAACGTGTTCTCAGTCAACTTACCTGGTAAAATAACGGTAAAATAAAAATAAAATAAAAAATGAAGGTGGATATTGATCCAACCATTTCAAAAGTAATGACCGGGCTGACGGAAACAGGATATGCCTGTACACTTTTATTAATGCAGACAGACAATTTGTTATTTTGTTTGACATGGTTGGGTCTTTTTGTGTCAGTAAAAATGTATGAGCAAGAAATGGCGGTGGAAACTCATTTATCCACAAATATTTATATACTAACCATCACATCTTATTTAACTTGGAGTCACGTGATGATATGTTGTGTGGACCTCCCTCTACGACTTGGGAAACCATGCAGTTTATTAGGCTACAGACAAAATAAGTTATGAACTTCACAGGGTGGTGAAACTGCATGTGATGAGCTTGATGCTCCTTTCCAATACATTTTGATGGTCTTATTCTGGTGACATGATGATTGATGCTTGGTTGCCATTTGACAAATAAAATAATATCTCTCTCATCCATAATAATCTCATCATGTAGGTAGCCTACCATCACTGTATATGTGAGCTGCAGGCTACAGTGCACTGGACAAGAGCATGTTTTTAAAACCATCAGTGGAGTTGAAAATGTGATGGAAACCAATTTAACTTGTATTTTTCATTCGGTACATGGGAATTTAACAGCAAACTTTATTCTTCTTGTGCACTACGTCATAACGCAAAGCCTTTTATCCGCAATAAGTCTGTTTGATGCAAACATTTCTGATGGGAAAATGTGTATATTGTTTTATGCAGATTTGAGAATATTCACATGGAAATCTGGCACAAATTGCATGGAAACTTAGCAACGAAGGTGGATATTGATCCAACACCTGCCACGTATTCAAACCAGCCCACTGGGCACAGACGTGTTGAACGTCTAGTTTCTCTTTACATTTCTTTGAGTCCTCAACAAAAGTGGATTCAACATTAAATCAACACAAAATGTCACCTGTCATTGGATTTAGGTTGCCAGTTCGGTGAAAAATAAAAAATACCTGATGTTCATGGCTTTTTACAAATCCAATCAGTTTCCCACATTGATCAAACATCATCACATGGATTTGTTTTGTTGAAATGACATGGAAACAACGTTTATTCAACCAGTGGGTTGCTTGTAAATGCCCCCAGGAAAGTAAAACGAAGAACTCTTCACTGAGACAATGATAAACAGCAATCTGTGGGAGAGTTGTTGTGGATATTATAAAATAAGGATCTGCTGGAGTCCAAGTCAAACCAAGATTCTTTATTTCTGAGCTCAGAGAGAATAACAGAGTTACACCGTGCAGTGTAGACAGTCTGAATTCCTGAAGCATTGGGTGATGAGCACATATCTTTATAGTTTCCTGTTCCTGGGAGGGAACTTCATTCATACAAGGACACAGGTGCAGCTGGTTTGCAACACTGGATGATACACAAGGTTAGTCACATACTCAGTTATGTCCAAGAACAGGAGATTATAATAGGACAGATTCACAAGGTTAGTCTGTGGTGGTTAATTTCTGTATTACCAAATGAGGAGAGACAAACTTCACACACCAATCAGAGTTATACTTAAACTACATCTTTAATAATAAGATCTTTGCAATGACTTTCAACAATTCACTATTTCTAATGAACCGTTGAGAGTGGCAACACAATGGCTACTGAGATCTTTTATAGCAAAGATCCACTCCCTAGTTGACATAAACCACAGATATTATTTATTTATTTACAAAGTGAGACTTTATTATGAGAAAGGAGTATCCCGTAGCCAGATAGCATTCGCTATAATTTATCATTCAGTTTGGTCCCTAAAACGAGGTTCTAATCTCGTTCCTGGTACTTCATAGCACAAAAACACCAACTCATCCAATGGCATAACTCAATTGTCAACTCTAGATACCCCCATCTCAAGTAAAACCCTTCTTGACTCCACTCCTGGACAAGCTCACTGAGGGGTGTGAGCCTCTAGGTCATACACTATCCCAGGATAAGTGCAACATCAGAGAGGACATACAATGGTTCCAGACACTGCCATACACCTCCCCCCAATGCCAAAGGAGGGAGTGACTTGCGCAGACATTGTGGAAACCAGTAATTGGTTCTCCCTTAATCACACCATCCCTTCACATAATTTAACAGATACATTCACATATGAAGACAATGTTCCCTCCTGTCCTCTTCCCTTCCTGATATTCTGCATAGCACCAGGGACATGTAAAAGACAAGCCTGACCTCTCCCCTCTCTGGGCCCCAGGTGACTGAGCCCCAGCTGAGGGAAGAAGTGCAACTGCCAACACCAGAGTCCGAAGGGGTACATTCTAATAACAAGTATATCACATCAGCATATTATGCTGATAAGACATCTTAATTATCTATGTTAACCAACTAATTCCGATTCATCCGCCACAAGTCACATACTCAGATATGTGGACACATACAATTAACATTTTGCATTACAGAGTCTGTGAACATTTTGCTTTCATTAAATCATCAGTGGGCCAACATTGCAAATGTAAACAACGGAACAAATGCATCACATCCAAATAACACTTGATTATCTGTAGTGCTGGAGGAATGACACCCAGATAAACACAAACACAGTGTCAGAGTTTAAAAAAGGACCATTTAAAACAGAAGGAATCTGACCTACTCTATATTCAAACTCCATATTCAATTCATGTTTTCTAATAAAAACATACAAATATATGTTTTAGTATACTTTGTACAATTCAAGTTCATATGGTAAAAACAGGTAATCATTAGCAGTCAACAATATAAGACAGCAAGTCCCCTGTGTGTATTCTTTCATGCCATTTCAGCTCCCCCAGCTGGTTGAAACTCTTTCCGCACTGGGAGCAGTGGTAAGGCTTCTCCCCTGTATGCATTCTCTCATGTTTTTTCAGGTTCCCTAAATCGTTAAAACTCTTTCCACACTGGGAGCAGTGGTAAGGCTTCTCCCCTGTGTGTATTCTCTCATGCCGTTTCAGATCCGCAGGCCGGTTGAAACCCTTTCCACACTGGAAGCAATGATAAGGCTTCTCCCCTGTGTGCATTCTCTCATGCCATTTCAGCTCCCCCGGCCGGTTGAAACCCTTTCCACACTGGGAGCAGTGGTAAGGCTTCTCCCTTGTGTGTATTCCTTCATGCCGTTTCAGCTTCGCCGCCTCGCTGAAACCCTTTCCACACTGGGAGCAGTGGTAAGGCTTCTCCCCTGTGTGTATTCTCTCATGCCGTTTCAGCTCCGCAGGCCGGTTGAAACCCTTTCCACACTGGGAGCAGTGGTAAGGCTTCTCCCCTGTGTGTATTCTCTCATGCCATTTCAGCTCCCCCGGCAGGTTGAAACTCTTTCCGCACTGTGAGCGGTGATAAGGCTTCTCTGTGTGAATTCTCTCGTGTTGTTTCAGGTCCCATAACCGGTTACAACCCTTTCTACAGTGGGAGCACTGGTGTCGTCTTACTGGTTTGGACGTCCCTGGCTCTGGTTCCTCTGAGT
Organism: Salvelinus namaycush; assembly: GCF_016432855.1. NCBI lineage: Eukaryota > Metazoa > Chordata > Actinopteri > Salmoniformes > Salmonidae > Salvelinus > Salvelinus namaycush. The sequence goes on along the minus strand of NC_052308.1, from coordinate 73,737,756 downwards.
CTGGTCTTTCTCCTGCCAAAGACAGTGTTTAAAAAAAATAGAGACCTGAATGAAACCTCCACATGATAAAACAACCTTGCTACGAGGGTAAATCCTGAATCAGATCTCTCAATAACCTGAGGCCAGATTTAACAATCTTTGTGTGATTTTAAAACAAATGTTGTAGAGCATCCTGGTAATTATTGATATGTTTACATTACTTATTTTATTCATCCTGTTTTACAAGTCAGAACACAAAAAACTAGACAGTTCTATGACACTAACATCGCTGGATTCCTATCAGCAGGTGGTTCTAAATATATAACCTTCATAGTTGTATGATACAGAATGTGACCTACAAACTTCCTTAAACATAAAATAACTAAATAGGTAATTTTGTGTGATAGTCCAAAACTTGTTTTTACGTCGAAGACACAAAGCACATCAGTAACATCTCCCCGTTGTTGAAAGGGTTCGACACATGATGTTTAAATGGACCAATTTCTTATATAGATGTTCACAGATTTTCACAATTTTGACTATCGCCGATGTCATATTTTGGGTAAAGTAATATTTTGGGTAGATGTTCCTAAAACTGACAGTTAATACAATTAACAAAAATATAAACTCAACATGTAAAGTGTTGGATGTTTAATGAGCTGATAAAAAAATAATTTTTTACATCCCTGTTAGCTAACATTTATTCTTTGCCAAGATAATCCATCCTCCTGACAGGTGTGGCATATCAAGAAGCTGATTGAACAGCTTGATTATTACACAGGTGCACCTTGTGCTGGGGATAATAAAAGGCCACTCGAAAATGTGCAGTTTTGTCACACAACAATGCCACAGATCTCTGAGGGAGCGGGCAAATGGCATGCTGACTGCAGGAATGTCCACTGGAGCTGTTGCCAGGGAATTGAATGTACAGTACCAGTCAAAAGTTAGGACTCACCTACTCATTCAAGGGTTTTTCTTTCTTTTTACTATTTTCTACATTGTAGAATAATAGAGAAGACATCAAAATTATAAAAAAACACATGGAATCATGTAGTAACCACAAGTGTTAAACAAATCAAAATATATATTAGATTCTTTAAAAGTAGCCACCCTTTGCCTTGATAGCTTTGCACACTCTTGGCTTTCTCTCAACCAGCTTCACCTGGAATGCTTTTCCAATAGTTGTGAAGGAGTTCCCACATATGCTGAGAACTTGTATGCTGCTTTTGTATGATTGCACTCTGCAATCCAACTCATCCCAAACCATCTCAATTTGGTTGAGGTCGGGGGATTGAGTAGGCCAGGTCATCTGATGCAGCACTCCATCACTCTCCTTCTTGGTCAAATAGCTCTTACACAGCCTGGAGGTGTGTTGACCAAGGTCATTGTCCTGTTGAAAAACAAATGATAGTGGGACTAAGCCCAAACCAGATGGGATGGCGTATCGCTGCAGAATGATGTGGTAGCCTTGCTGGTTAAGTGTGACTTGAATAAATAAATCACTGACATTGTCAACAGCAAAGCACCCGCACACCATCACATCTCCTCCATGCTTCACGGTGGGAACCACACATGCGGAGATCATCTGTTCATCTACTCCGCGTCTCACAAAGACATGACGCTCGGAACCAAAAATCTCAAATGTGGACTCATCAGACCCAAGGACAGATATCCACCGGTCTAATGTCCATTGCTCGTGTTTCTTGGCACAAGCAAGTCTCTTCTTATTGGTGTCCTTTAGTAGTGGTTTCTTTGCAGCAATTCGACCATGAAGGCCTGATTCACGCAGTCTCCTCTGAACCGATAATTTTGAGATGTCTGTTGCTTGAACTTTGTGAAGCGTTTATTTGGGCTGTTATTTCTAAGGCTGGTAACTCTAATGAACTTATGCATCAGAAGTAACTCTGGGCTTTCCATTCCTGTGATGGTCCTAAAAGTAATGATGGACTGTTGTTTCTCTTTGCTTATTTGAGCTGTTCTTGACATAATATGGACTTCGTCTTTTACCCAACAGGGCTATTTTCTGTATACCACCCCTACCTTGTCACAACACAACTGATTGGTTCAAACACATTAAAACCTGTTATGGCTAGGGGTTCCGCTAGCGGAACGTTTCGACAACATCCGGTGAAATTGCAGAGCGCGAAATATATATATTTTTTATTCGAAATATTTAACTTTCATGCATTCACAAGTGCAATACACCAAATTAAAGTTTAACTTCTTGTTAATCTAGCCACCGTGTCATATTTCAAAAAGGCTTTACGGCAAAAGCAAACCATGCGATTATCTGAGGACAGCACCCCATCAAACAAACACATGACAATCATATTTCAACCCGCCAGGCGCAAAACAAAAGTCAGAAATAACGATATAATTCATGCCTTACTTTTGAAGAGCTTCTTCTGTTGGAACTCCAATATGTCCCATAAACATCACAAATGGTCCGTTTGTTCGATTAGTTCCGTCGTTATATCTCCAAAATGTCCATTTATTTGGAACACCGGTTCCAACTCACCCAACATGACTACAAAATATTTAATAAGTTACCTGTAAACGCTGTCCAAACATTTCAAACAACTTTCCTAATCACACTTCAGGTATTTTAAAAGGTAAATAATCGCTAAAATTTAAGATGGGATAAACTGTGTTCAATACCGGATAAAAACAACGTGAAGCGTGTGACCTGGAGCGCGCATCAAAACATTAGAGAGCACTAGGATGGACCCTCGTTCTGAATAGCCGTACTTCTTCATTTCTCTTAAGAAAAACATCAACCAAGTTCTAAAGACTGTTGACATCTACTGGAAGCAATAGGAACTGCAACCAAGTGCCACAGAAAAGTGCCACACAAAACCAATTGAAAACAGAGTCAACTCAACAAAAAAAAAATCCTCCTGGATGGTTTGTCCTCGGGGTTTCACCTGCAAAATAAGTTATGTTATACTCACAGACATTATTTTAACAGTTTTAGAAACTTTAGAGTGTGTTCTATCCACATCTACCAATTATATGCATATCCTAGCTTCTGGGCCTGAGTAGCAGGCAGTTTACTTTGGGTACGCTTTCAACCAGGATGTGAAAATACTGCCCCCTATCCCAAACAGGTTTTAAGGAAAGGAATTCCACACCTTAACTTCTAAAAAGGAACACATGTTAATTGAAATGCATTCCAGGTGACTACCTCATGATGCTACAGTCCTCCTTTAAGACTCCATGCTACAGTCCTCCTTTAAGACTCCATGTGTCATCATTAGATGCTACAGTCCTCCTTTAAGACTCCATAATGTTTCATTATTAGATGCTACAGTCCTCCTTCAAGACTCCATCATGTTTCATCATTAGATGCTACAGTCCTCCTGTAAGACTCCATAATGTTTATCATTAGATGCTACAGGCCTCCTTTAAGACTCCATAATGTCTCATCATTAGATGCTACAGTCCTCCTTTAAGACTCCATAATGTTTCATCATTAGATGCTACAGTCCTCCTTTAAGACTCCATAATGTTTCATTATTAGATGCCACAGTCCTCCTTCAAGACTCCATCATGTTTCATCATTAGATGCTACAGTCCTCCTTTATGACTCCATCATGTTTAGAATGTGTCTGGAAGCGCTACTCTATCTATTCTACTCTTATCCTTTTGGTTTTAATAATATTTAATAATAATAATGTTATACTAAGTAATAACTAACTTTAATAACTAGGGTTAATACCTGCCAGGCGCACCAACAAAATCTTTCTTTACCCCCCTCTAACAATACCGCTACAGAATTAGCATAGTAGGCCATGTAACTGAAGGTAATCTGAAATATTTAGAACTAACTTATTCCTTGCCACCCATTCTGAAACTAACTGCAGCTCTATGTTAAGTGTTGCAGTCATTTCAGTCGCTGTAGTAGCTGACGTGTACAGTGTTGAGTCGTCCGCATACATAGACACACTGGCTTTACTCAAATGTCATTAGCATGTTGTTGGTAAAGATTGAAAAAAGTAGGTGCCAAACAGCTGCCCTGGGGAATTCCTGATTCTACCTTGATTTTGTTGTACAGGCTTCCATTAATGAACACTCTCTGTTAGACAGGTAACTCTGGGGTGGTAGGCCAGTAACCGAAAGATTGTTGGATTCCCGAGCTGACAAGGTAAAACTTTGTTGTTCTGTCCCTGAAAATAAGAATTTGTTCTTAACTGACTTGCCTAGTTAAATAAAGGTTACATTTGAAAATATATTATTAAAAAATGTATCCACAATATAGCAGGGGGTGTAAGGCCATACGTCTTTTTCAGCAGCAGACTACGATCGATAATGTCAAAAGCCGCACTGAAGTCTAACAAAACAGCCCCAACAATATTTCTATCATCATCAACTTCTCTCAGCCAATCAGTCATTTGTAAGTGCTGTGCTTGTTGAATGTCCTTCCCTATAAGCTGAAAGTCTCAATTTGTTTACTGTAAAATAGCATTGTATCTGGCCAAACTATTTTTTCCAAAAATGTAAGGGTTGGTAATAGGCTGATTACTGGCTTAAATAGCCGACCAAAGGGAGCTTTACTATTCTTGGGTAGTGGAATGTCTTTAGCTTCCCTCCAGGCCTGAGGGCACACACTTTCTAGTAGGCTTAAATTAAAGACAAGGCAAATAGGAGTGGCAAAATCGGCCGCTATTATCCTCAATTTTCCATCCACGTTGTCAGACACCAGTGACATGTCTTTGTTTATTTTTTTGCCCAAAATGTCATTGAAGATGCTCCAAAGATTTTTTACTATCATTCTTCATGTCATTTATCTTTGTTTCATAGTGTAGTTTCTTCTTCTTTTTATTCAGTTTAGTCACATGATTTCTCAATTTGCAATACGTTTGCCAATCAGTTATACAGCCAGACCTATTTGCCATCTCTTTTGCCTCCCTCTTCATCATACCATTTTTTGATTCCTCATCAATCCACGTGGATTTAACAGTTTTTGCAGTCATTTTCTTAATGGGTGCATGCTTATTAGTAACTGGGATAAGCATTTTCAAATGTGTCAAGGGCAGCGTCTGGTTGCTCATCATTACACACCACGGACCAACAAATATTATTTACATCAACAACATAGGAATCACTACAAAACGTATTGTATGAACTCTTTTACACAATATTAGGCCCAGCCTTTGGAACTGTGGTTTTCCTAGACATGGCTAGTATATTGTGATCACTACATCTGATGGATCTGGATACTGGTTTCAAACACATTTCTGCAGCATTAGTAAAGATATGATCAAAATATGATGATTTCATTCCTCTACTGTTTGTAACTACCCTGGTAGGTTGACTGATAACCTGAACAAGGTTGACGGCACTGGTTACAGTTTGAAGCTTTCTCTTGAGTGGGCAGCCTGATCACAGCTTTCCTCCAGTATTAGTTAATTAATTAACAGTGTCTGGAGTTTAGTTTGCCTGTTCTACAGTCTTGTAAAGATAGGGGGGTTGACTGGGACAGGCAATGTAACATCCATGTTTTAAGGAAAAGTTTTTGTAAAACAAGCATCTTACATTGGATCATCTTTTAACTTTCTCTCTAAAGCTAACTTTCATCAAGGTTTTATATGGTCTATTGGTTTCTCTCTTTTCATTGGCAGAATCCTTTTTCAGTGTTATGATATTCATAACATCCATATCCACCAGACTATCTTCCTGTCAACTAACAGAACTCTGCTGGTTGTCCTGGTAACAGATACCAGTGGGCAGATCTATTGTATTTGTTCAAACTAAACTACAGCACTTACTCTGATGTGTCAAATCTGATCCTTTCTTCTCTTCTCCTCCTCTCACAGTTCCACTCAGCCCCGTTGTTTTCTTGCAGTCCACCAGCAGCACAGACAACCTCTTCATACCCAGCAGTAAGGTGCTAACGGGAGAGGCACGAAACGGGGACTCCGGGAGGGAGGAAGGGCTAGCGTTGTCCTGGGAACCATAAAGAGGGAACACAGACACATATCATTATGGATGCTGATGTCATTGTTGTCATGAAGTGCTTTACAGAAACCCAGCCCAGACCCCGATAGAGCAAGCTGTATGCTAGAACAAACCAAGCTGTACCATCTGGTGTTCTGATCTGGAGAGACTCTTCTCTGACTCGTCAGCATCAGGATGTTGTTGAGGCTCCCCAAAGGATCCACGATAGTCACGTCTCTCTCCTGTGTGAACGAGAACAGCAAACAGATGTAAACTTATGACCATCTATTACAAACAAGAGGCATAAATGTCTAAAATGGCCTTTTCCATCATGATTTTGTCAAATATTGTTTGTGTTGCAAATGTATAGGGTCAATTCCAATTCTCTCCACTGGGATTCTCTTCCTCTAACCCTAATACAGGGGCTAAGTCACTGGCTTACTCTTTGCTCTTTCATGCCGTCCCTAGGAGGGGTGCGTCACTTGAGTGGGTTGAGTCACTGACGTGATCTTCCTGTCTGGGTTGGCGCCCCCCTTGGGTTGTGCCGTGGCGGAGATCTTTGTGGGCTATACTCGGCCTTGTCTCAGGATGGTAAGTTGGTGGTTGAAGATATCCCTCTAGTGGTGTGGGGGCTGTGCCTTGGCAAAATGGGTGGTGTTATATCCTTCCTGTTTGGCCCTGTCCGGGGGTATCATCGGATGGGGCCACAGTGTCTCCTAACCCCTCCGTTCTCAGCCTCCAGTATTTATGCTGCTCTCTAATTATCTCTTTTTTTCTGTCTCTCTGAGGACCTGAGCTCTAGGACCATGCCTCAGGACGACCTGACATGATGACTCCTTGCTGTCCCCAGTCCACCTGGCCGTGCTGCTGCTCCAGTTTCAACTGTTCTGCCTGCGGCTATGAAACCCTGACCTGTTCACCGGACGTGCTACCTGTCCCAGACCTGCTGTTATCAACTCTCTAGAGACAGCAGGAGCGGTAGAGATACTCTTAATGATCGGCTATGAAAAGCCAACTGACATTTACTCCTGAGGTGCTGACTTGCTGCACCCTCGACAACTACTGTGATTATTATTTGACCATGCTGGTCATTTATGAACATTTGAACATCTTGGCCATGTTCTGTTATAATCTCCACCCGGCACAGCCAGAAGAGGACTGGCCACCCCTCATAGCCTGGTTCCTCTCTAGGTTTCTTCCTAGGTTTTGGCCTTTCTAGGGAGTTTTTCCTAGCCACCGTGCTTCTACACCTGCATTGCTTGCTGTTTGGGGTTTTAGGCTGGGTTTCTGTACAGCACTTTGAGATATCAGCTGATGTACGAAGGGCTATATAAATACATTTGATTTGATTTAGAATACCCCGTTAAAACAATACATTAAATCAAGAACTTCATAGTGCCCCTGTTTTTAAGACAGTACTCACTGTTTGTAATCCGATCTTCAGCCTCCTCCTTTTTCACTCCCAAAACGTCTTCCTCCTCTTTTATTGAGATAGCCTCCTCTTCCTCTTTTACTCTAAAAGGTTCTTCCTCTTCTTTCACTACATTCTCTTCTTTCAATGTTATGGCATCTTCCTCCTTTTTGATTCTGAAAGCTTCTACCTCCTCCTCTTCCACTTTGACAACCTCTTTCCCATCTTCCTCTTTCACTGTAATATCATCCTCTTCTTCTTTCAATGTGATAGCTTCCTCTTCCTCCATCCTGAAAGCTTCTTCCTCTTCTTTCACCAGAGCTTCTTTCTCCGTCGAGCTTAGTGAACTCATGCTCCGGTCGATTAGCCTAGTGCATTATCAATTTACCACATTTGCTAATTTAACAAGCAAATTACGTTTAAATGAACTACTAGATAAGTAAACAGAATTATATTCAAAACACTAAGAGTAAAATACACAAGATTGGTCCAAAGCGCTTCAATGTTTCGGTTGGTCCAAAGCGCTTCAATGTTTCGGTTTTTGGGTTCGCTAGCAAATCACCACGTTGGTTGAATCAGAAGCCTTTTGTCGCTGTTGAAGAAGCCTCCAGTTCCGTCCACTAGATTATACGTCACGCAAGCAGCATCACCTGAAAGACTCAAATCGCCATCTGCTGACTGGAGTGGGTAACGCAGATTGGAAAAATATTAATTACAATGTTTATTCTTGCAAGCAATGTCACGAGAGCTAATAAAAATAAACAGATGTTATGTTTTCTCTTACTTCTTACAGCCAATACTTTACTCCAGGGCTGACCTGCCCATTAGGTAGGATTAGGTGATAGATTAAAGAGTTTTCATTTTTATGTCATAGTTATTCTGAACCCACTGCCTGCAAGTCGTCTAAATTAGCCAAAGTGATTTGTATTTTCCTTCAACTTTCTGAAGAGGAAAAAGCCCTGAAATGCCCCTGTCTGAGTGCATTTGTCTACCATTATGTTTAGCTGTTGGGCGATTATGCTAATGACAACCATCTTCTGGTTGATAGAAAAGCTTTCCCCAAAACCTTGTCAATTAAATGTTAACTACAAAGTAGTCTATGCCTACCTGGCAGAATGATATCATGACTATTTGCATCAATCCAGTTGTGATTTGTTCAGCAGACTCTTCAATCACATGTGTGCTACAGAGACACCACTAACCAAGCAAGGCGCTTGCTGGTGCCACTTGAATTAAAGGGTATCTACACACAAAAATGAACATTTCTTAGATTTTTCTCAGACTTCAAAAGTGGTCTCCTGATGTGGTTTAAATATTGTTGAGGACTTAGAACATCCAATGTTGATGTTTTTCTATTAACAGTGTGATTTAGAGAGAAAAACTGAAAAACAGGGACAAATCAGAAACCTGGAAAAACGGAGAAAATGGAATTAGGGTAAAAAACAAAAAAAAGGATTTGATAGAGATGTTATATATAGATAGAGATGTTATAGAGCCCTAAATAATGTAGAAATGTTCTCTTATTACTGGATTATCTAGGGATAGTGTAGAGTAACAGCTGTGTCCTGAAGTGACCTTTAACCTCCCTGCTCCTCAATACTTCTTCCACTGGATCAAAGCTTCAGCCAAGTAGGATACATGATAGTGGCAACACATGGAGTAGGGTTTGATATAGTCATGGTAGGATACATGATAATGGCAACACATGTAGTTGGGTTGGATATAGTCATGGTAGGATACATGATAGTGGAAACACATGGAGTTGGGTTGGATATAGTCATGGTAGGATACATGATAGTGGTAACACATGGAGTAGGGTTGGTGTGCTGACAAACTGCCTGGGAGCTCCTCAGTGGTGAAACTCCTCCTCCTTCAATCAGTGGTGAACCAGGTGGAACAAATCTTCCAGGCAATCTGGGCGTGCCAGCACCTGGCTCTGCTGTTGTCTTTAGACCGCAGTGAAAGGAGCATTTATAACACCACAAGACCAAGGAAACTTCATCTTTGTGATCAAGGTGACTGTGCAAGTCCAAGCCCTCCACAAAACTGTGAAAGACAGATGGCGCTTGACTATACTGACTTAGGCAGTGCACTGCTAATGATACTCTGGAAAACACAGACTCTTAACTCTTAACTTTGATAGGACTTTTGCAGTGGTATTTATAACTTCAAATGTTGTTTGTGGGGTATAAAGGAAAAGTAAGAAGAGCCAAATTCATTGTTGACAAAGAACTTGTTTGAAATGGTTAAAAGTAATTTAAACTTTGTAGAAATCTTAGTAAACGAAGTTCTTAATTCAGTAACAAATGTATAGTCTAAAAAATCTTTGGCTAAAAAATGTAAGATTTGTCTGCTTAAAACTACTGATTAGAAAATAAATGTAATTTTTTACTACTAAAAATATTTTGAATGTATTTGGCTAAAATGCAAATTTAGAGAAAATATACAGATTCTGCTCATTTGATTAAAAATGGTGGGTTTCTATTTTGGGAAACATTTGCTTAAAAGTGGAAACCTTGTGTTTTATGGTAGCAGAAATGTGTTTATCTGGGGTGAATGTGGATAAGTTTGTGTATTTGATTGGGCTGTCAACTCAAATAGTAACTTGTATTTGTCATCTCTTTTTTGAGGTTTTTCACCTGTTTACTGCCAACCAAAGAATGGTAAATAAAAGACAAACAACTGATTCCATGGCTGTTTATTGAGTGAAATCCAGTTAAAATCTTCATGTGGAGGGACTGTCCTTTTCAAGTGGGGAATTGCACAAGAAAGAGGTCAAAACTTGACAATTAGTTTGTGTATTATTCCAATAACCAACCTGGAAAGGTAGTGTATCAATTTAATGTATGTATTAAATTGATCGAGACAATAATATCCAATCAGTTGAGACTTTTGATATCATACAGCGTAACCTGAATTATTTAAAAGTAATTACTGCCGATTCTTCACCACCGGAGGTCTCTATTAACACTAGCTAAAATCGCCAAGGTGTCAGGGAAGGTGGAATTTCACAATGCTGTTAAAAGGTCTCCCTAAACACCATTGAACTGGTAAAACGGATTTAATCTATTAATCAATTTGAATGATTTGTCAACCCTGTATATGCTAAAGGTATTAGCTTTAATTAACCTGAAATAGTTGTTATATCTAAGTTAATGAGGAAAGGTTTAACCATCTCATTGGTTAGAAGACATTAGTGTGTGTATTATTCCAATAACCAACCTGGAAAGGTAGTGTAGCAATTTAATGTATTGTAATGACCCGGCTGGGTCATAAAGGGAAAAGAGACGGACTCTAGGTGTGCAGGTCAGAACACAGGTTTATTCCTAAACTGGGCTATTGTTCCGGCCACAGCCCACGCCGCTAAATGCCGAACGTACACAATGTTACCATGTCGAGTTAAGGGTCACTCTCATAGGAACAGATCAAGGCCCCGAACAGAAAAGAAAGAAAGATGAGACAGTAATCCCTATTTATGCATTTCCAAACCCCGCGGGATTACCCATCATACCCCCCCAACCTTTCCATCTGTCCTGACATATTTAACCCCTGCTAGTAGCCATGAGAACCATAACACACCCACAAACACAGAACACAATACCGGGTCGTTACAGTATGTATTAAATTGAATGAGACAATGATATCCAATCAGTTGAGACTGGTTTGATATCCTACAGCGTAACCTGAATTATTTCATGAAAAATGACTGGCGATTCTTCGCCAGAGGTTACTGATAGCGCAAGCTGAGATCTCACATGATTCCCGCCCGGCGCGGGAATTCACTATGAACAAAGGGGAAAACAAAAATGGCTGCTCCCCTTTCTTAGCTCAGCATCTGGCGCAATGCTTAGCTTTCCTTCCACTTCGCCGCGCAAGGGAAGTTCCCCCCAACAAGGGAACGGGTTTACTAGGTGACGTCTCACGTTCAACCCTTAAACTCTTCACGTTACCAAATGCGAGAGGTAGAAAGATAATGGCTTCGGTCAAACGAATATATCTACTCAAATTTCCGTAATGGCTGGCTCATATGTCCTCTGCTCTAGGAATTGCTTATGACCGAGTCAGATCACTCCTGAAAGCGACCTACTAGTTGGTCCACTAGTATTATTCTCAGAATGTCTACATCGGCTGGTACATATGCCCTAGCTCGTAGCATTCATTAGACCCTCCGACACACTGACATTCGTCAGATGTACCACAGGTGTGGTTCTCTCCCGACCAGTATCTGGGTGAAATGGAACGACACACACACGCTTCTCCCACACCAGTCCTGCCTATAGCTATTAATGGTATATATGTATCTTGCTACACAATTGGTATGGAATTAACCCAAAGTGCAGCCATAGTTTTATCTTTGATGCCTCCCACGGGGTGCCAATATGTCGTGACGTTGTATTAGTTAATGTGACGACTGCTGCTCATCGAATGATTAACGGTTTATAATTGCGTGATTAAATGAATCAGACAATTATTAACTCATTAACCTTGGCACCATGGGGAAATTAGTTTTTATTGAGTTTCTATTTCCCAAATTACCTCAAAGAATATCAGAACATCGATTTTACAACAGTCGCTAATTAATCAATTTCCTCTACAGTCTCATTCTGAACGTCGCATAATCTGCACAAACCCGAGTCCCACCAATGAGTTCGTACCACACCAATTTTAGTTGACTATTTATTTACTAGAAAGCTAAAATGATAATAAAAGATACGCATACACAAAAACACAGTCTAGGCTGTTGATTAGAACTTAGTACAACGGGCCAACACACTCTGACGCGTGTTCCCCAAAATGGGGATTTAAAAGAGAGAAAAAGAGAAAGTACACGAGAGAAATATACATTTGGGTGCATTTGTCAGCTATGCTTATTTGAACCCTGACCTTGCCCCGAACTGCCGCTCTTATGGGTCAGAATATAATGATGTAATTACGTGTTGAAGGTCTCCGCTGTGGGTCTCTCCGCGTGGGCCGTTTAGGCTTCAAGAAATGACGCACTTCTCGGGTGCAACTCTCTGGTTGTCCTCACGATGTCAGTGTCCTTTTTGCTTAGTGGTCTGATTCCTCACCCTTGTTCTGAAAGTGTTTTTCTGAGGACAGCCAGCCCTGTAGCTCAGGGCTCACGGCGTAGGAATGAAAACAGTGTAGATACCACGATTCGATGGGGGGTTGAGACCGGGTGGTCCGGCTTGAATTCACCCGCTTAGATGCAGCTATTCATCCATAGCATGAGAAGAAAATGATTCCTTTGTCTTCAACCTCGTGTTGTGTTTTGGGTTCGTTGACTACTCAGACCTTTGCTGCAGCTCGGGTCACTTAGTCTGATATGTTAATTCTTAACTCACATGTCTTATACCCTCGGGTCAGATGTGGGCATAACCGCCTTTAGGGCAATTCTCTGGGCCTACCAAGTTATGAGGCAAGGTCTAGATTTTACTCAAATCCAATTTTAGACAACTAACTTCACATTTCATCTTTACCAAAACATTCTCTTTGATTTGAACATTTTCCACACAACGTACAATGTATAAACATCAAGCATATACTAGGAAAACTCTTAAAGTTACAATGTTTTCATAATGACGTCGTCCTTTAACCGTTAATAACAAAACAAAATTTACATTAATTTTCATATTCCATCTATCGTCATTACCACCATTGTGGCTGACGGAAACCATTGTTCCAAAGTCCATTTATTCCCTGTTTAATGTTCTGAGGCCGGTTCTCCATAGTGAGAGGACAAAAGAATTTTGTCTGTTGCCTAAGATTTACAATGGGCGTGAGGGGTCAAAAACCCCCCACATCTTCATACCCCTAGATCTCTCCTAAGTTGGGGGTGAGAGATAATCGGTACGGTCATGACACCTCATACAAGGCAGCATTGTCATGAAGAGGTTTCATTCAGGTCTCTCTTTAAATAAACACTGTCTTTGGCAGGAGGAAAACCAAACTTCGAGGAACCAAAGATGTCCAAACCAGCAAGACGACACCTCTGCTCCCAATGTGGAAAGAGTTTTAACCAGTTAGGAAGCCTGAAAGCTCATGAGCGAATACACACAGGGGAGTTGCCTTACCACTGCTCCCAGTGTGGAACTAGGTTTACCAGATTAGGAAGCCTGAAAAGACATGAGAGGATACACACAGGAGCGAAGCCACACCATTGCGCCCAGTGTGGAAAGAGTTTTAACAAGTTAGGAAACATGAAATCTCATGAGCGAATACACACAGGGGAGAAGCCTTACCACTGCTCCCATTGTGGAAAGAGTTTTAGAGAGTCAGGAAACCTGAACGCTCATAAGCGAATACACACAGGGGAAAAGCCTTACCGCTGCTCCCACTGCGGAAAGCGTTTTAACCATTCAGGAAAGCTGAAAGAACACATGAGACTGCACACAGGGGAGAACCCTTGCAAATGCTCAGACTGTGGGAAGACATATTACTCATCACGGTCACTTAAACGTCATGTGAGAATCCACACGGGAGAATAATTACTTCTCCTCGTGTGTAAACTCATGTTTCACATCACATTGACTTAAAATTCATCAGAGAACATACACAGTGCTCCCATTGTCTTATATTGTTGACTGAGAATGTGTTTACTTGTTTATACCATATTGAATTGTACAAAGTAGTCTTAAACATATATTTGTATGTTTTTACGAGAAAAGATTAAGTGAATATGGAATCTGTCAGTTTGAATATAGAGTAGATCAGATTCCATGTGTTTAAATGGTCCTTTTTTAAATTCTGACTGTGTGTGTGTTTATCTGGGTGTGTCATTCCTCCAGCACTACAGATAGTCAAGTGATATTTGGTTGTGATGCATTTGTTCCGTTGTTTACATTTGCAATGTTGGGCCACTGATGATTTAATGACATGAAATATTCACAGAGTCTGTAATGGAAAATGTTAATTGTATGTGTCCACATAACTGAGTATGTGACTAACCTTGTGAAACTGTCCTATTATAATCTCCTGTTCTTGGGAGTATCATTCTGTGTTGCAAACCAGCTGCACCTGTGTCCTTGTATGAATAAAGTCCCTCCCAGGAACAGGAAACTATAAAGATATGTGCTCATCACCCAATGCTTCAGGAATTCAGACTGTCTACACTGTGCTGTGGAACTCTGTTATTCTCTCTGAGATCACAAATAAAGAATCTTGGTTTGACTTGGACTCCAGTAGATCCTTATTTTATAATATCCACCACAACTCTCCCATGGATTGCTGTTTATCATTGTCTCAATGAAGAGTTCTTTGTTTTACTTTCCTGGGGTCATTTACAAGCCTCCCACTGGTTGAATAAACGTTGTTTCCACGTCATTTCAACAAAACACCTTTTGTTTCATGGACTTGCATTTTGGCAACCTAAATCCAATGACAGGTGACATTTTGTGTTGATTTCATGTAGAATTCACTTCAGTTGATGAACAAAAGAAATGTAAATAGAAACTAGATGTTGAACTGATGTCTGTGCCCAGTGGGCTGGTTTGAATAAGTAGCAGGTGTTGGATCAATATCCACCTTAGTAGCTAAGTTTCCATGTAATTTGAAACAGATTTTCATGTGAATATTCTAAAATCTGCATTAAACAATATATGCATTTTTCCACAAGAAATGTTTCTATCAGACAGACTTATTGCTAATCAAAGGCTTTACGAGACAAAAAAATACTTTTGCTGTTGAATTCCCATGTGCCGAATGGAAAAATACAAGTTAAATGGGTTTCCATCACATTTTCAACTCTACTGATGGTTTTAAAAACTTGCGTAAAATAGAAAATGTGGTCTTGTCCCGTGCACTGTAGCCTTCAGCACACATATACAGTGTTGGTAGGCTACCTACATGAGATTATTATGGATGAGAGCAATATTATTTTATTTGTCAAATGGCAACCAAGCATCGATCATCATGTCACCAGAAGAAGACCATCAAAATGTATTGGAAAGGAGCATCAAGCTCATCACATGCAATTTCACCACCCTGTGAAGTTCATAACTTATTTAGTCTGTAGCCTAATAAACTACATGGTTTCCCAAGTCGTAGAGGGAGGACCACACAACATATCATCACGTGACTCCAAGTTAACTAAGATGTGATGGTTATTATATAAATATTTGCTCATGAAGGAGTTTCCACCATTTCTCGCTCATAAATGTTTACTGACACAAAAAGACCCCACCATGTAAAACAAACTAACAAATTGTCTGTCTGCATTAATAAAATTGTACAGGCATATCCTGTTTCCGTCAGCCCGGTCATTACTTTTGAAATGGTTGGATCAATATCCACCTTAATGATATGGATGAAGCCTGATTTGGAATGTCTGATGTCATAATACATCCCTCTGATAATCAAGTGATATTTGGAATGTCTGAGTAGTTCTATCTGATGTCATAATACACCCCTCTGATAGTGATACATTTGCTCCATTGTTTCCATTATTTATTTAACAAGGTAAGTCAACTGAGAACAGCATGCATGGGAGGAAACTGTTTACAATTTGGCTCATGCATCCTCCCTTCTCTCCCCTGTAACTATTCCCCAGGTTGTTGCTGTAAATGACAATGTGATCTCAGTTGACTTACCTTGTTAGATAAATAATAATCATGTTTCCATCCGAAGTTTATTAATTAGGATATATACAAATATGATGATGTCATAGTGAATTCATGACATGTGAATGAACAAGCCTTTTCATACTTTATAACATGGCTATATACAATGCCTTCAGAAAGTATTCAGACCCCTTGACTTTTTCCCACATTTTGTTACGTTACAGCCTGTGTATTAAATACTTCTTTCCCTCTCATCAATCTACACACAATATCCCATAATGACAAAACAAAAACAGGTCTTTAGAAATTGTTGCTAATTTATTAAAGAATAAAAAACTGAAAAATAACATTTACATAAGTATTCAGACCCTTTACTCAGTACTTTGTCGAAGGACCTTTGGCAGCGATTACAGCATTGAGTCTTCTTGGGTATGATGCTACAAGCTTGGCACACCTGTATTTGGGGAGTTTCTCCCATTCTTTTCTGCAGATTCTCTCAAGCTCTGTCAGGTTGGATGGGGAGCGTTGCAGCACAGCTATTTTCAGGTCTCTCCAGAGATGTTAGATCGGGTTCAAGTCCGGGCTCTGGCTCGGCCACTCAAGGACATTCAGAGACCAGAGACTTGACCCGAAGCCACTACTGCATTGTCTTAGCTGTGTGCTTAGGGTTGTTGTCCTGTTGGAAGGTGAACCTTCGCCCTCAGTTTGAGGTCCTGAGCGCTCTGGAGCAGGTTTTCATCAAGGATCTCTCTACTTTGCTCGGTTCATCTTTCCCTTGATCCTGACTAATCTCCTAGTCCCTGCTGCTGAAAAACATCCCCACAGCATGACGCTGCCACCACCATGCTTCACCCTAGGGATGGTGCCAGGTTTCCTCCAGACGTGACGCTTGGCATTCAGGCCAAAGAGTTCAATCTTGGTTTCATCAGACCAGAGAATCTGGTTTCTCATGGTCTGAAAGTCCTTTTGGTGCCTTTTGGCAAACTCCAAGTTGGCTGTCATGTGCATTTTACTGAGGAGTGGCTTCCGTCAGGCCGCTCTACCATAAAGGCTTGATTGGTGGAGAGGTGGAGAGATGGTTGTCCTTCTGGAAGGTTCTCCCATTTCCACAGAGGAACTCTAGAGCTCTGTCAGAGTGACCATCGGATTCTTGGTCACCTCCCTGACCAAGGCCCATCTCCCCCGACTGCTCAGTTTGGCCGTGCCGCAAGCTCTAGGAAGAGTCTTGGTGGTTCCAAACTTCTTCCATTTTAGAATGATGGAGTCCACTCTGTTCTTTGGGACCTCCAATGCTGCAGAAATGTGTTGGTACCCTTCCCAAGATCTGTGCCTCGACCCAATCCTGTCTCGGAGCTCTACAGACAATTCCTTCTACCTCATGGCTTGGTTTTTACTCTGACAGTCTCATAATAAAGGGTCTGAATACTTACTGTTATGTAAAGAAGGTATATTTTTTATCTTTAATAAATGTTTCTATAAACCTGTTTTTGCTGTCATTTAAATGTTTTATATTTAACTAGGCAAGTCAGTTAAGAACAAATTCTTATTTACAATGACGGCCTACCGCTGAACAGTGCCTTGTTCAGGGGCAGAACAACAGATTTTTACCTTGTCAGCTCAGGGATTCGATCCATCAACCTTTTGGTTACTAGCCCAATGCTTTAACCAATAGGCTACCTGCCGCCCCAAATGATGGGCTATTGTGTGTAGTTTGCTGAATATATAAATATATATTTTTTAATCCATTTTAAAATAAGGCTGTAACTTAATAAAATGTGGAAAAAGTAAAGGTGTCTGAATATTTTTCTAAGGCACTGAACAAACATCACATTGAATATTCACCTCACTTTTGAAAAGCTCCATGAGAAAGAAAGGATTCCCAGATGATCTTTTACATGTTCTGTCTTCAGGATGTTCTGGGTTGATGTCTGTTGGAGAGGGGAGGGGCAGTTGAGTGAGCTGGGGCCTTTTATTGCCCTTCCTCTGGGAGCCTGTCAGCTTGTGACATGATGAGAGAGAGTAAGAGAGGACCTACCTGTAAGATTTGTGTTATAAACGTACTTCTATTCGAAGAGCTTTTTGACCATTCGGGGACCTAATCTCAAACACTCATGAAAACATGAAAAAAATATTGTCCACACGAAAGATAGAATTTGGTAATAAAAAGATTTATGACAAGTTATATGCATGAAAATAAAGGTGTTTAAAAAATGTGACATTTTGGAGAGGTTTTTGCAGACTATATGGGAGGCCTAAGCCTTGTTATGGATACATGTCTATAAAGAATGACTGGTATAAGATATCAGCTCCATTTTTATTGAACACGTTGACAAGATGTTGCGGAATCACTGGAGGGGAATATTGACAAACTGAGCATCTCAGTGTACAGTTCAATAAACACAATAGGCATTTTGTTACATTTCAGTCTTCTGTGATGTATTTAAAGTGTCATATTGGGATGCAAATTCAAATATGAATACATTTAAACTGTATCTGACATGGTACTGATGTCTTCTTTTTTAAAACCCATAACCATGTGTGTGAAGTGTAAACAACAAAGGGCACCCCCCACCATAACAAGATCCCGCAACAGAAAGCTGCACAATATGTTGTGTAAAGTATTTTGCTTACCATGACTATATCAAACCCTACTTTATGTGTTTCCACTATCATGTATCCTACCATGACTATATCCAACCCAACTCCATGTGTTGCCACTATCATGTATCCTACCATGACTATATCCAACCCAACTCCATGTGTTGCCACTATCATGTATCCTACCATGACTATATCCAACCCTACTCCATGTGTTGTCACTATCATGTATCCTACTTGGCTGAAGCTTTGATCCAGTGGAAGAAGTATTGAGGAGCAGGGAGGTTAAAGGACACAGCTGTTACTCTACACTATCCCTCGATAATCCAGTAATAAGAGAACATTTATACATTATTTAGGGCTCTATAACATCTCTATCTATATATAACATCTCTATCAAATCCTTTTTTTTGTTTTTTATCCAATTCCATTTTCTCCGTTTAGGTTTTCCAGGTTTCTGATTTGTCCCTGTTTTTCTGGTTTTTGCTCTGAATCACACTGTTAATAGAAAAACTACTGCAGCATAAATACTGGAGGGGTCAGGAGACACTGTGGCCCCATCCGATGAGACCCCCGGACAGGGCCAAACAGGAAGGATATAACCACACCCACTTTGCCAAAGCTCTACACAATATTCTGCTGCTGATGCCAGATGCCATAGCAGTCTCTTTCTGATGTAAAGCAGAGGGTCACCGAGCATGTGGTGCAGGTGATGGGGGACTTCATCTTGCAAACAACACAGCAACGCCTCCATGCTGTGCCCTTTTGGCCCTTAGGCACATCCATGCCTGCACAAATATATTTGGGCAGATGAACACTTGTGGCAGGAGCAGAAGGGACAGGGCATGGTGCAGTGGTGCTGTAGCCAGCAAGCTCCTTGATGAGCTGCTCTCTGAAGGCTTTCTGTGAGAGGAAGGGCTTTCCACAGCTCTTAGCCATTTCCTTGTGTAGGATGAATGCATTCACCACAGCAATGTCGATGAAATGATAAAAGAAGGTCTTGTACCATTTCATTGTCTTATGGAGAACATTGTAATAGCCTATCAGGGCATCTGATAGGTCCACACCTCCCATGCTCTTGTTGTAGTCCTTTACTGCAGTTGGAATGGGGACATTTTTGGTGGTCCATACCCCGGCACCATCCTTGACACGTCTGACCACATGATCCCCACTGAAGGACTTGTGGATTGTTGTGCACATCATCACCTCTCTGGTATCCATCCACTTTACAAAAAGCAGGCCATCTTCACGGATCCATCGCATGGTCCCCCGCTCAGCCCGCTCAGGCATGTCGTTCACCTTCGTCTTCGGAAAGCCCACCCTGTTGGTACGAATGGTGCCACAAGCCCACACTTCCCGCTTCCTAAGGTCTGCAAACAGGGTAGGGCTTGTGTAGAAGTTATCCACAAACAGTTTGTAGCCCTTCCCTAGCAGTTGAAAATCCAATAACTCCATTACAGAGTCATAGCCAAGTCCCTTACCGGTAGCAAAACTGTTCTTCCCCTCATAGACAAAAAAATTGCATGTGTAGGCACACACAGAATCAGCCAACACAAACAGCTTGTAACCCCACTTGGTTGGTTTGTTTCGCATGTATTGTTTGAGGCCAATTCTGGCCTTTGAGGCTACCATCCTCTCATCGATTGACACGTTCTGGGCTGGCTGAAAGTACGTCTTGCAGGCCTCAACAATGCTGGAGTAGAGAGGTTTGATTTTGCACAGTCTATCAAACGTTGCTGTGCCTCTCTTCTTGTCATTCGCTTCATCAACCTTTGGGTCACTGATATGAAGCGCCTGTGAAAGAACCAGAAACCTTTTGCAGGACATAACAGTCATGGGGAAAGGCAGTTGGTAGAGTGATGACGTTTTCCAGTAGTCCGTCAGGCTTTTCAGCTTCACCATCCCCATGTAGATGACCAGTGAAAGGTAGCAGAAAAAGTCTGACATGGATATGGGCTTCCATGCTACCTTTTTGCCTGCCTGCTTCTTCTTCCCATACTTATTCGTGTTAGACACGAGCGAATCTACAACGGATTGTGTGAAAAACAACTGAAAAAGCTGAAGGGGGCTGTAAGTTGTGGTCGAGTTCACCTGAGGTCCTGGTTTCCTTTTCGGCCGAAAAGTTGGTTGGGGTGGCTCCACATCATCTTCTAGGACAGTGTGCCAACGCCCTTCTGTCCCTTTGTTAGCAGGTGGCACACTTCCCCTCTTCCGCTTCTTTGTCGGTGCCTTCACACCTGTAGATGGCCCAGAGACAGCAGGGGTCCAGCTGGATGAACAAGTTGGCGCTGGGGGCTCCCAGTCGGAATCAGTGCCACTGTGAATGAAAATGTTCAGTTAGAATAGTTTCACATATGAGCCCTGTATCAACAGGTATAATAAACATATATATAGAGTACAGGGAACATAAAGTGCTGTTCCATTTCACTTTGGCCATTTTGTGGGCCTGCCTCAAATAGGCCATTTCATGTGGGGGTGGGGTGTAGCAACAGACACACGCGCCTCGGCCATGCTCCCTCTAACCTCTAACCGTAATATATAGCCTAATTAGAGAAAGCATGCTGGCTCTGTTGAGATGTATGGGTTTGCTGTTACATTCTACTCCATTCCATTTATATATATATATATATATATACACACACACACACACACAAACATAGGCTATGGGTCGTTCACATACATACAAATGTATCCTCACTCACAATGAATAGCCAACGTGTAATTTACACATTTCATTACCTTTTTATTGCAAATAAAATGTAAAAACAAATAAAATAATATTTTCTATTATTAATTTCAAACAACGGCATTAGCGTGAGAAGAACTTACCAGTCCAAAACAATGTCCTCTCCGTTCAAAAAAATAGGCCTCAGTTTCAGAATCATAGGAGTGATCGCTAATGGAGTCTTCCTCAAAAAACAGTTCTGTATCACTTTCACGATCAATTTCCTCTAAAATGTTGTCTACATTCGTATATCTAGTCTTAGATTTAGCTTTCCCTGACTTATTCGCCATGATGTTGGATAAATAAACAGCTGAAGATGCAAGTTGCCGAAATACTGCTGTGCGTAATAACTTTCGTTCCTTCCAGATCTAAACGCAAAGGTAAAAGACACTCGTTACGCCTGCGTTTCATGTATGGGCTGGTCTTCAAACAAAGAACCATTTGATAGCCAATGAACAGAGGTAAATGGCACTATCTACCCAGCTAGATTTCAAGACGATGAGTGGTCATTGGGTTAAAATACAGTCAATCAACGAGACAGTGGTCATATAATTGGTGCACAATGAGCTCGTTACTCGTTGTCTTCCAATCGTTTTTTTCGGCTCAATACGTCCCGCGAAATGACCCATCAAGTTTGGTTGTTACAAACAAACAGTTGATTGCAAGGAAACCAAACATGACTGGATAATGTCAGGGTATTTAGGTCGGAAATTTTATGAAATGAAATTCAACGACATAAGCGTTCACAAAATGTTTTGTGTTAGGCTATAAAAAATTGATTTAACCAAACAAAAGACCATTCAGTGTGTAACAATGAGCCTTGGGATTGCAAACAGAGCAAAATCTTCAAAGGTAAATGATTTATTTCAACGCAATCTGTGATAATGTTACGCCTGTGCTGGTTGAAAAAGTAGTTTGTTATGGAGCGCTGAGCTCAGATAATCGCACCCTATTCTTTCGCAGTAAATCCTTTTTTAAATCTGACAACGCAGTTGGATTATCAAGATTCTAGGCTTTTGAAGCATGTGAGACACTTGTATTTTCAGGAATGTTTAATATGACTATTTGTGGCGATCACCGTATGTTGTCTATTTTCAAACCCGGATCCGGGATCGGTAGTTAAGAGAAGTTAATTTTACCTCTATTTCTGCTTTTTGTTACTCCTCTCTTTGGCTGGAAAAATGGCTGTATTTTTCTGTGACTTGGCTCTAACCTAACATAATCGTTTGGTGTGCTTTCGTCGTAAAACCTTTTTGAAATCGGACACTTTGGCTGGATTTACAACAGGTGTATCTTTAAAATGGTGTGAAATACTTGTATGTTTGAGGAATTTAAATTATGGGATTTCTGTTTTGAATTTGGCGCCCGGCAGTTTCACTGGCTGTTGACGAGGTGGGACGCTACTGTCCCACATACCCTAGTGAGGTTAACAAGAAATTTGTGGAGTGGTTGAAAAACGAGTTATAATGACTCCAACCTAAGTGTATGTAAACTTCGACTGTGTGTATAAATATATATATATATATATAAATCAAAAAAATATATAAAATGAATATGCGACCATTTAAACAACTGCATTAGCATTAGAAGCAAAAACCTATTTTACTTACTGGTCTAAAAGTGGATCTTTTCCTTCCAAAAACATTTCTTCCACGCTGGAATCATAACTGTGGTCACTCACAGAGTCCTCATCCATTCCTTCTGTGTCACTCTCCTGGTCAATTTCTGCAATAATAACATCAAAATGTTTATACTTGGACTGAGATTTAGCTTTTCCACTCTTAGTGGCCATGTTTAACTTTTTCAGATTTGAGAAGTTTGTAGAAGAGAAGGAACTGCTGTGAAACGTAAACTACAGTGCGTCCTGTTTCCTTTCACCAGAGAATGAACTCTGTTGTGCACAGCTCTAGCATGATGGCTGTTTGTCCTACAAACGGCGTTCACATACTGCTGGAAAGCCCAGCTCATTGGCTATCTAGCTAGGTTTCAAAACGATAGGTGGTCATTGGACCAAGACCCTTCATGGGCTAATTCAGGTGTTGTATAGCCAATACATCATGTAGAATGATGAAACAAGTTTGGTTGCCTTCTAGAGTGTCTGAAGATTGCACAGAAACCGAACTTGACCATGTTAAACAATGTTAGATTTCTAACAAAATTAGATTTCATAAAATTGTTTTGTTGCAAGTTCAGTCGGAATTCATGCAGAATGCTGTTTACAACTATGGATGGTGTTAGGATATACAATACCATTCAAGAGTTCGGGGTCACTTAGAAATGTCCTTGTTTTTGAAAGAAAAGCTATTTTTTTGTCCATTTAAATTAACATCAAATTGATCATAAACACAGTGTAGACATTGTTAATGTTGTAAATGACTATTGTAGCTGGAAATGGCTGATTATCTACATAGGTGTACAGAGGCCCATTATCAGCAACCATCACTCCTGTGTTCCAATGTCACGTAATGTTACCTAATCCAAGTTTATAATTTTAAAAGGCTAATTGATCCATTTTGAGCCTGTAATCAAACCCACAAATGCTGATGCTCCAGACACTCAACTGGTCTAAAGAAGGCCAGTT
This sequence comes from Salvelinus namaycush, assembly GCF_016432855.1. Classification (NCBI taxonomy): domain Eukaryota; kingdom Metazoa; phylum Chordata; class Actinopteri; order Salmoniformes; family Salmonidae; genus Salvelinus; species Salvelinus namaycush. Next base: position 73,713,967 of record NC_052308.1, on the reverse strand, counting down.
TTATTGCTTCTTTAAATCAGCATAACAGTTTTCAGCGGTGCTAACATAATTGCAAAAGGGTTTTCTAATGATCAATTAGCCTTTTAAAATTATAAACTTGTATTAGGTAACACAAAGTGCCATTGGAACACAGGAGTGATGGTTGCTGATAATGGGCCTCTGTACGCCTATGTAGATATTCCATAAAACAATCTGCCATTTCCAGCTACAACAGTCATTTACAACATTAACAATGTTTACACTGTATTTCTGATCAATTTGATGTTATTTTATTGGACAAAAAAATTGCCTTTCTTTCAAAAACAAGGACATTTCTAGGTGACCCCAAACTTTTCAACGGTAGTGTATATATAGAAACACACGTTTAAAATGTGTACCAATTGATTGGTCGAAAGAACAGGTGACTAAGTCAAACAAGATGTTTATTAGTCTGTGACAGCCCTACTAGTAAAAGATACCAGTCCATCTTCATGTCAACTAACAGAACTCTGCTGGTTGTCCTGGTAACAGATACCAGTGGGCAGATCGATTGTATTTGTTCAAACTAAACTACAGCACTTACTTTGATGTGTCAAATCTGATCCTTTCTTCTCTTCTCTTCCTCTCACAGTTACACTCAGCCCCGTTGTTTTCCTGCAGTCCACCAGCAGCACAGACAACCTCTTCATACCCAGCAGTGAGGCGCTACCGGGAGAGGCACGACATGGGGACTCCGGGAGGGAGGAAGGGCTAGCATTGTCCTGGTAACCATAAAGAGGGGACAGACACATATAATTATGGATGCTTATGTCACTGTTGACATAAAGTGCTTTACAGAAACCCAGCCCAGACCCCGATTGAGCAAGCTGTATACTAGACCAAACCAAGCTGTACCATCTGGTGTTCTGATCTGGAGTGACTCTTCTCTGCCTCGTCAGCATCAGGATGTTGTTGAGGCTCCCCAGAGGATCCAGGATAGTCATGTCTCTCTCCTGTGTGAACGAGAACATCAAACAGATGGTAAACTTATGACCTTCTATTGCAATTACAGAGTGTTACAAGAGGCATGAATATATGTCTAAAAAGGGCCTAAATTAGCCACTTTAATTATGCCTTTTCTTTTTTTTGTGATCAGTGGTATAAAGTACCTAAGTAAAAAATACTTTAAAGTACGATTTAAGTAGTTTCAGGGAATCTGTACTTTACTATTTTTGACAAATTTTACTTTTACTTCACTATATTCCTAAAGAAAATGATGTACTTTTTACTCCATACATTTTCCCTGACACCCAAAAGTACTCATTACATTTTGAAGGCTTAGCTGGACAGGAAAATGGTCCAATTCACTCACTAATCAAGAGAACATCCCTGGTAATCATCACTGCCTCTGATCTGGCGGACTCACTAAACACACGTTTCAATTGTAGATTGTCTGAGAGTTGGAGTGTGTCCCTGGCTATCCGTAAATGTAATAAAAAAAAAAACTAGAAAATGGCACCATCTGGTTTGCTTAATATAAGGAATTTGAAATTATTTATATACTTTTACTTTTGGTACTTCAGTATATTTGTGACTTTTACTCAGGAAGTATTTTACTAGGTGACTCACTTTTACTTGGGTAATTTTCTATTCAGGTATCTGTACTTTTACTCAAGTATGACAATTGCGTACTTTTCCCACCACTGTGATGCAAATGTTAAAGGGCCGTTCCACAAAATGGGTTCATTTTGCATCCCTTTGATATTTTAAGTATAAATGATGCACTGTATATTATATTTTAAAAGACTGTTATATTAGAATAAGTGCACTTTAATATAGACCACATAGAGAATTCAATAAATATTATTTTGAAGTGCACAAAATATATGTACCAATGGCAGATTGCCCCTTAAACAACTCCTACAGTACTGAACAACATATTAAAGTGCAGAACTTCAGTATAATGCCCCTTAAAAACCACACATTAGTTAAACAACTGCATAGTTTGTGCCCCTGTTTTTAAGTCAGTACTCACTGGAGTTAATCGGATCTTCAGCCTCCCTTTTCACTCCCAAAACGTCTTCCTCCTCTTTTATTGAGATAGCCTCCTCTTCCTCTTTTACTCCAAAAGGTTCTTCCTCTTCTTTCACTACATTCTCTTCTTTCAATTTTACGGCATCTTCCTCCTTTTTGATTCTGAAAGCGTCTACCTCTTTTTCCACTTTGACAACCTCTTTCCCATATTCCTCTTTCACTGTCATATCATCCTCTTGTTTCTCCTTTTTCATTCTTCAAGCTTCTTTGCCTCCTTTCACCAGAGTTTCTTTCTCCGTCTAGATTTGTGCGTTTATGCTCCGGGAAATTAGCCTAGTGCAGTATCAATGTAACACATTTGCTAATTTAACAAGCAAATTACGTTTATAAATGAACCAGTAGATAGGTAAACAGAATTATGTTCGAAACACTAAGAGTAATATACACAAGAATGGTCTAAAGAGTTTTAGGTTTGCTAGCAAAGCTCCGCGTGGTTAAACCAGAAGCCTTTTGTCGCTGTTGAAGAAGCCTCCTGTCCCGTCCACTAGAATATACGTCACGCAAGAAGCATCACCTGAAAAACTCGCCTTCTGCTGACTGGAGTGGGTAACGCAGTTTGGAAACAATAGTTACTACACTTTTGTATTGGAAAGAACGTCATAATAATTTAACAATAAGCTGATATATTTTCTCTTACGTCTTACAAATAATACCGTCCTGTATACAGACGTAGAAGCTTAATAGTGTAATAATAATAGCGACCCTGGGTTTATAATTGCGGAAATTGATCCTGCCGTACGAGCATGCTTTTGCGGCACAGTCGATAGGGCGCCGGACCTCGGGCTAGAAGGTCGAGGGTTCGAGACCTGCTCCCTACTGTTTCATTACAATATGAATATGTAAATGTTGAATAAATACTTATATGATTAGGTAGTGTTTTAATACACATTTGCTCTGTTCATTTTTTACATTCGTTTTTATTTAGATGTGACGGTACTATTCCCTTAAAGCTACGCTCTTTAAGATACAAATCATCCTGTAAACCAGGGGTGGGCAACTCCAGTCCTCGGGGCCTGATTGATGTCACACTTTTTCTCCCTCCCTAGCAAACACAGCTGATTAATCAAATTGCATTCTAAACTGAAGATCATGAATTGTTGATTATTGGAGTCAGGTGTGTTAGCTGGGGCTGGGGCAAAACTGTGACACTAATCAGGCCCTCGAGGACTGGAATTTCCCAACCCCGCTGTAAACAATAGAGCAAATGCATCACATTGAAATAGCACTTGATTATCTGTAGTGCTTTACACTGAGTCTACAAAACATTAAGAACACCTGCTCCTTCCATGACTTAGACTGACCAGGTGAATCCAGGCTAAAGCTATGATCCCAAGTTAAATGCACTTCAATCAGTGTAGATGAAGGGGGGAGACAGGTTAAATAAGGATTTTTAAGCCTTGAGACAAATGAGACATGGATTGTGTATGTGTGCCATTCAGTGGGTGAATGGGCAAGACAGAATATTTAAGTGTCTTTGAATAGGGTATGGTAGTAGGTGCCAGGTGCACCGGTTTGTGTCAAGAACTGCAAAGTTGCTGGGTTTTTCCAGCTCAACAGTTTCCCATGTGTACCAAGAATGGCCCACCACCCTAACAGTGGCGGTCAGTGCCATTTAAAATGAGGCAGGATGATTTGTTTTTTCATGAGCATGGCCTTAATTGTATTACACCATATTAGATGAGTGTCATTCATATTTCACTCACCCTGTTCAATGTAACAGCAATAGGTTTAGGCTACTACATGATACTAACATTCCCCCTATACCCATCCTGAGGTTGCTACAACCCCACCTATGAATTAAAGTTTACAATGTAGGTGCAGACAGGTCGAGAGCAAATTTGAGGTGACATACAGTGAAACATGGACAGACAGTGACACATTCAATACGGCCTTGCACACTCTTGCCTATATCTAGCTGATCTAGGGTGTAGTCATTAGTCCAACAGTTGCAAACGAGAGTTTCTATTGGACGAATTCAGGTATGTTTATCTCCGTTTTGTTCCGTTTAAGAAATGTTTTTCAACAACAATCGGAGGAATGTGTGGTCTGTCATGAAGTTTAAGTAGCCTATATTTGATGTGATATATTCCTTTACACACTGGGAGAAGAATGTGTGTTCTCTCATGAACTTTAAGTAACCTATATTTGATGTGATATATTCCTTTCGAGACAGGATTGTGTCACGGATCTGGGGAAGTGGACCAAAGCATTTCTGCAGCATTGCAGGTCCCAAAAAACACAAGGGCCTCGATCATTCTTAAAAGGAAGTAGTTTGGAACCACCAAGACCCACCAAGACTCTTCGGAGGAGAAGGGCCTTGGTCAGGGAGGTGACTAAGAACCCGATGGTCACTGACAGAGCACCAGAGTTCCTCTGTGGAGATGGGAGAACCTTCCAGAAGGACAACCATCTCTGCAGCACTCCACCAATCAGGCCTTTATGGTAGAGTAGCCAGATGGAAGCCGCTCCTCAGTAAAAGGCACATGACAGCCCACTTGTAGTTTGCCAAAAGGCACCCAAAGGACTCTCAGACCATGAGAAACAAGATTCTTTAGTCTGATGAAACCAAGATTGAACTCTTTGGCCTGAATTCCAAGCGTCACGTCTGGAGGAAACCTGGCATCATTCCTACGGTGAAGCAAAGTGGTGGCAGCATCATGCTGTGGGGTTGTTTTTCAGCGGCAGGGACTGGGAGACTCGTCAGGATTGAGGGAAAGATGAACGGAGCAAAGTACAGAGAGATCCTTGATGAAAACCTGCACCAGAGCGCTCAGGACCTCAGACTGGGACAAAGGTTCACCTTCCAACAGGACAACAACCCTAAGCACATAGCCAAGACAAAGCTGAAGTGGCTTCGGGACAAGTCTAGGAATGTCCTTGAGTGGCCCAGACAAAGCCCAGACTTGAACCTGATCGAACATCTCTGGAGAGACCTGAAAATAGGTGTGCAGCAATGCTCCCAATCCAACCTGACAGAGCTTTAGAGGATCTGCAGAGAATGAGAGAAACTCCCCAAATACAGGTGTGCCAAGCTTGTAGCGTCATAACCAAGAAGACTCGAGGCTGAAAATTAGGAAAATAATTAGGCTGTATAGAGCTTGATTAAACACGTTTCCATTCAAAGTTTTTATGTGAATAAAGTCATAACGTATAAAACTTCTCACGACAGATGTGATGGAAACAGGTTTTCAGAAGACTGAGTTGATGATAAGTCTTGGAAAGCCATTCTGGTGTGTCTTTTGCGTAAACATTTGTGTGATTGTCCCTCAGAAAAATAAAACCCTGTTCCATAAAACCTGAACTTTAGTCACTGTTACTAGTCATCTACCACCCAGTACTCCACCCTGTATTCTAGTCAAGGCTCATCCTATATAACTACTGCTGTTCACACCTTTTATATTCATATACGCTCCATAATGTCTATACACAACATCATATTTTTTTTTATTTCACCTTGATTTAACCAGGTAGGCAAGTTGAGAACAAGTTCTCATTTACAACTGCGACCTGGCCAAGATAAAGCAAAGCAGTTCGACACATACAACCACACAGAGTTACACATGGAGTAAAACAAACATACAGTCAATAATACAGTAGAAAAATAAGTCTATATACAATGTGAGCAAGTGAGGTAAGATAAGGGAGGTGAAGGCAAAACAAAAAAAATTCAATAAATATACATTGTAAACAAACGGTATATATTTATATTCCAGACTCTGACATTAATCGTTCTACTATTTCTATATTTCTAAATCCTTAAAATACATTGTGGGGATATGCATGTATTGTTTTGTTAGATATTACTGCACTGTTTCACTACACCTGCGATATCAGAGAAATATGTGTATGAGACCAATAACATTTAATTTGATTTGATCTGTGGTCAGATGTGTGCAGACAACAGATGGTGTTTATGGTGCAGAGGACTGTGGACTCAGTGGAGGACATCCCAGCCACTTGGCAGTGTTGACATAACAACAATACACGGGACGAGACCCGTAATGACAATACACGGGACGAGACCCGTAATGACAATACACGGGACGAGACCCGTAATGACAATACACGGGACGAGACCCGTAATGACAATACACGGGACGAGACCCGTAATGACAATACACGGGACGAGACCCGTTACGACAATACACGGGACGAGACCCGTAATGACAATACACGGGACGAGACCCGTAATGACAATACACGGGACGAGACCCGTAATGACAATACACGGGACGAGACCCGTAATGACAATACACGGGACGAGACCCGTAATGACAATACACGGGACGAGACCCGTAATGACAATACACGGGACGAGACCCGTAATGACAATACACGGGACGAGACCCGTAATGACAATACACGGGACCAGACCCGTAATGACAATACACGGGACCAGACCCGTAATGACAATACACGGGACGAGACCCGTAATGACAATACACGGGACGAGACCCGTAATGACAATACACGGGACCAGACCCGTAATGACAATACACGGGACGAGACCCGTAATGACAATACACGGGGCGAGACCCATTACGACAATACACGGGACGAGACCCGTAATGACAATACACGGGGCGAGACCCATTACGACAATACACGGGACGAGACCCGTAATGACAATACACGGGACGAGACCCGTAACGACAATACACGACGAGACCTGTAACGACAATACACGGGACGAGACCCGTAACAACAATACACGGGACCAGACCCGTAACGACAATACATGGGACGAGACCCGTAACAACAATACACGGGACCAGACCCGTAACGACATTACACGGGACCAGACCCGTAACGACAATACACGGGACGAGACCCGTAATGACAATACACGGGACGAGACCCGTAATGACAATACACGGGACGAGACCCGTAACGACAATACACGGGACGAGACCCTTAAAGACAATACACGGGACGAGACCCGTAATGACAATACACGGGACGAGACCCGTAATGACAATACACGGGACGAGACCCGTAATGACAATACACGGGGCGAGACCCATTACGACAATACACGGGACGAGACCCGTAATGACAATACACGGGACGAGACCCGTAACGACAATACACGACGAGACCTGTAACGACAATACACGGGACGAGACCCGTAACAACAATACACGGGACCAGACCCGTAACGACAATACATGGGACGAGACCCGTAACAACAATACACGGGACCAGACCCGTAACGACATTACACGGAACCAGACCCGTAACGACAATACACGGGACGAGACCCGTAATGACAATACACGGGACGAGACCCGTAATGACAATACACGGGACGAGACCCGTAACGACAATACACGGGACGAGACCCTTAAAGACAATACACGGGACGAGACCCGTAATGGCAATACACGGGACGAGACCCTTCATGGCAATACTTGGGACGAGACCCAAAATGACAATACACGGGACGAGACCCGTAATGACAATACAAAAAAATATATCTTATATCTTGTTTTATAGATTGCACAAAAATAATTAATGATTGATTGATTGTATGTACCTTGTATGGTGTATCTGATGTTAAGCTGTCTTTAAAAAAACACATATTTATGAGTTAGTTAATTAAGATGCTGAGTTTGAGTTTTAGGCTGGGTTTCTGTCAAGATGTTAAGCTGTCTTTTAAAAACCATATTGATGAGTTAGTTAATTAAGATGCTGAGTTGGGGTTTTAGGCTGGGTTTCTGTATAGACATTAAGCTGTCTTTTAAACACATATTGATGAGTTAGTTAATTAAGATGCTGAGTTGGTGTTTTAGGCTGGGTTTCTGTATAGACATTAAGCTGTCTTTTAAACACATATTGATCAGTTAGTTAATTAAGATGCTGAGTTGGTGTTTTAGGCTGGGTTTCTGTATAGACATTAAGCTGTCTTTTAAACACATATTGATCAGTTAGTTAATTAAGATGCTGAGTTGGTGTTTTAGGCTGGGTTTCTGTATAGACATTAAGCTGTCTTTTAAACACATATTGATCAGTTAGTTAATTAAGATGCTGAGTATTAAAAGGGTCTTCTATAGAAATAGGTCAGGCCTCTTGCTTAATAGTACAAAGCAGATCATTCAATCGATGTTCTTACTGGTCCTAGACTATGGTGACATCATCACAGTGGGGCAAAAAAGTATTTAGTCAGCCACCAATTGCGCAAGTTCTCCCACTTAAAAAGATGAGAGAGGCCTGTAATTTTCATCATAGGAACACTTCAACTATGACAGACAAAATGAGAAAAGAAAATCCAGAAAATCACATTGTAGGATTTTTAATGAATTTATTTGCAAATTATGGTGGAAAATAAGTATTTGGTCACCTACAAACAAGCAAGATTTTCTGGCTCTCACAGACCTGTAACTTCTTCTTTAAGACGCTCCTCTGTCCTCCACTCGTTACCTGTATTAATGGCACCTGTTTGAACTTGTTATCAGTATAAAAGACACCTGTCCACAACCTCAAACAGTCACACTCCAAACTCCACTAGGGCCAAGACCAAAGAGCTGTCAAAGGACACCAGAAACAAAATTGTAGACCTGCACCAGGCTGGGAAGACTGAATCTGCAATAGGTAAGCAGCTTGGTTTGAAGAAATCAACTGTGGGAGCAATTATTAGGAAATGGAAGACATACAAGACCACTGATAATCTCCCTCGATCTGGGGCTCCACGCAAGATCTCACCCCGTGGGGTCAAAATGATCACAAGAACGGTGAGCAATAATCCTAGAATCACACGGGGGGACCGAGTGAATGACCTGCAGAGAGCTGGGACCAAAGTAACAAAGCCTACCATCAGTAACACACTACGCCGCCAGGGACTCAAATCCTGCAGTGCCAGACGTGTCCCCCTGCTTAAGCCAGTACATGTCCAGGCCCGTCTGAAGTTTGCTAGAGAGCATTTGGATGATCCAGAAGAAGATTGGGAGAATGTCATATGGTCAGATGAAACCAAAATAGAACTTTTTTGGTAAAAACTCAACTCGTCGTGTTTGGAGGACAAAGAATGCTGAGTTGCATCCAAAGAACACCATACCTACTGTGAAGCATGGGGGTGGAAACATCATGCTTTGGGGCTGTTTTTCTGCAAAGGGACCAGGATGACTGATCCGTGTAAAGGAAAGAATGAATGGGGCCATGTATCGTGAGATTTTGAGTGAAAACCTCCTTCCATCAGCAAGGGCATTGAAGATGAAACGTGGCTGGGTCTTTCAGCATGACAATGATCCCAAACACACCGCCCGGGCAACGAAGGAGTGGCTTCGTAAGAAGCATTTCAAGGTCCTGGAGAGGCCTAGCCAGTCTCCAGATCTCAACCCCATAGAAAATCGTTGGAGGGAGTTGAAAGTCTGTGTTGCCCAGCAACAGCCCCAAAACATCACTGCTCTAGAGGATATCTGCATGGAGGAATGGGCCAAAATACCAGCAACAGTGTGTGAAAACCTTGTGAAGACTTACAGAAAACGTTTGACCTCTGTCATTGCCAACAAAGGGTATATAACAAAGTATTGAGATAAACTTTTGTTATTGACCAAATACTTATTTTCCACCATAATTTGCAAATAAATTCATTAAAAATCCTACAATGTGATTTTCTGGATTTTTTTTTCTCATTTTGTCTGTCATAGTTGAAGTGTACCTATGATGAAAATTACAGTCTTCTCTCATCTTTTTAAGTGGGAGAACTTGCACAATTGGTGGCTGACTAAATACTGTTTTGCCCCACTGTATATGAATGCAGCTGCCACTTCATTAAAGCCATTAGATGCATTTGACCATAGTGCACTTTGTTTTATTATGGGTACAGGTTCAGTACACATCCCTGTATTCTCCATCAGGAAGTAGGCTTGACCCTCTTTGTGGTCACGTAGGTCCATTCATTGCTCTCTTTGCATTTATAAAGCTCTTTGACAGTAACTCCCTCTGTAGCTAACATCTACAATAACCATTAGAGGTAAGAGTTGGTGTTATCAGACACAGTTTCAGGGATGGCTAGCTCTGGGAATTCCTTTGGTCTGTACAGAGTTAGGTAAATCAGCTCTTTGCACCTTACTTGTGGAATAATCTCCAAACTTCTCTAAAAGTTGATGTTTTGGTGCCTCTGGGTTAATTCAGACTGCTGAATGAGGAGCTGTTACAATTTACTTACAAAACCTTTAAAGGAGTTAATGAAACCATTCAGTCATGGATGTATGTAAACATATTTACCAGGTATTGCTTGTTACAGAAGACTACTGTTGTACATTGAATAGCCATTCATCACTGTTACACCTCCTTGATGTGATGGTTTTCTATGTCTGTACATAGTGTGAATAGTGGTTTCCAAAAAGTTATTTCTCCCTAAACCAGAATGTTAAATGACCTTTATGATCTTTTGTAACACTACTACTTTGGGGTTCTAATCCCCCTCTGTCAACATCCACACTGTGAACACATCTTTAATTCATGAACCTTCACTATCTTCATCCCTAAACCAGCAACAATAACTATTGTCTATTGTTATTCTCAATGACCTTCCTGGCCATATGAAAGCCAAGCTAAATAGAATGTTGGCGTCAGTTTTTTATGTCTTTGGTTATGCAAACATTTGTTTATTATATTATATTTTCTCATTAAGATGAATGTTGTTTTAATTCTATATGGGTCACGCCTGGCTTTGGTCATGTGTTTTCTTATGGGTCAATCATTTTAATTCGAATATAGCAATTACGGTGTCTCCTCAATCACTTCCAGTGCCTTTGGAAAGTATTCAGACCCCTTGACTTTGTCCACATTTTGTTATGATACAGTCTTATTCTAAAATGGATTAAATGAAACTATTTCCTCAGAAATCTACACACAATACCCCATAATGACAAAGCGATAAAATACTTTTAGACATTTTAGCAAATTTATTAAAAACAAAAAACATACATATTATTTACATAAGTTTTCAGACCTGAATTGAGCTCAGATGCATGTTTCCATTGATCATCCTTGAGATATATCTACAACTTGATTGGAGTCCACCTGTGGTAAATTCAATTATTATTGGGTATTGTGTGTCGATTGATGAGGAAAAATTTAAAGTAATACATTTTAGAATAAGCTGTAATGTAACAAAATGTGGAAAAAGTCAAGGGGTCTGAATACTTTCCGAATGCACTGTACAAACATCCCATTGAATATTCACCCCACTTTTGAAAAGCTCCATGAGGAAGAAAGGATTCCCAGATGATCTTTTAGATGTTCTGTCTTCAGGATGTTCTGGGTTAATGGCTGCTGGAGAGGGGAGGGGCAGTTGAGTGAGCTGGGGCCTTTTATTGCCCTGCCCCTGGGAGCCTCTCAGCTTGTGACATGATGAGAGAGAGTGAGAGATGGCCTACCTGTAAGATATTTTGTGCTATTAACGTACTTCTGTTTGAAGAGGTTTTTGACCATTCAGGGACATAATCTATAATTTATATTCTACGTTTAGTTTTTCAAGGTTTCTGATTGTCGCTGTTTTTCTGGTTTTCGCTTCCAAAATCACACTGTTAATAGAAAAACAACAACATTGGATGTTCTAAGTCCACAACAATAATTAAACCACATCAGGAGACCACTTTTGAAGTCTGAGAAAAATATTTGAGATATCTGAGAAGATATTTTCATTTTTTGGGTGTAGATAACGACAACTTGCAGGCAGTAGGGTCAGAATAACTATGGCAAAAATGAATACAAATTATACCACCAGATGAGCCTTGGTCAATTTAGCTCGGAATATGCCACCCTCTTCAATCTGTCACCTAATCCTGCCTAATGGGCAGGTCAGCCCTGGAGGAAAGTATTGGCTGTAAGAAGGAGGAGAAAACATAACATCTGGTTGTTTTTAAATTACTTCTTATGACATTGTTTGCCAGAATAAACATTGTAATGGGGATTTTTTCCCAGTCTGCGTTACCTACTCCAGACAGCAGACGGCGATATGAGTCTTTCAGTTGATGGTTCTTGTGTGACGTATAATATAGTGGACGGGACGGGAGGATTCTTCAACAGCGACAAAAGGCTTCTGATTCACCCACCGCGGTGGTTTGCTAGCGAACATAAAACCGAAACATTTAAGATCTTTAGACCAATCTTGTGTATATTAATCTTAGTGTTTTAGAACATCATTCTGCTTACGTATCTACTTGTTCATTTAAACGCAATTTGCTTATTACATTAGCAAATGTGTTACATTGGTACTGCACTAGGCTAATCTCCCTGAGCATTTTTATTTTTTATTTATTTCACCTTTATTTAACCAAGTAGAGTAGTTGAGAACAAGTTCTCATTTACAACTGCGACCTGGCATGAGCTCACTAAATTAGACGGAGAAAGAAGCTCTGATGAAAGGAGAGGAAGAAGCTTTCAGGATGAAAAAGGAGGAAGAGGAGGCGATCACATTGAAAGAAGAAGAGGATGATATTACAGTGAAAGAGGAAGATGGGAAGGTTGTCAAAGTGGAAGAGGAGGAGGTAGAAGCTTTCAGAATCAGAAAGGAGGAAGATGCCATAACAATACAAGAAGAGAATGTAGTGAAAGAAGAGGAAGAACCTTTTAGAGTAAAAGAGGAAGAGGAGGCTATCTCAATAAAAGAGGAGGAAGACGTTTTGGGAGTGAAAAAGGAGGAGACAGAATATCAGATTAACACCAGTGAGTACTGTCTTAAAAACAGGGGCACAAGCTATGCAGTTGTTGAACTAATGTGTGGTTTTAAAGGGGCATTCTACTGAAGTTCTACACTTGAATATGTTGTTCAGTACTGTAGGAATTGTTAAAGGTGTAATCTGCCATTGATACATATATTTTTGGGACTTTTAAATGAGATATATTGAATTCTCCAGGTAGTCTATATTAAAGTGCACTTCATCTAATATAACAGGCTTTTAAAATGCAATATTGATGCATAATTTCCTACTTAAAATGTCAAAGGGACGTAAACGGCATCCATTTTGTGGAACGACCCTTTAACATTTGCATCAAAAACAACATTTTAGGAAATCATGATGAAAGTGGCCATTTTAGACATATGCATGCCTCTTGTAAGACTCTAAGATTGCAATAGATGGTCATAAGTTTACCATCTGTTTGATGTTGTCATTCACACAGGAGAGAGACATGACTATTGTGGATCCTCTGGGGAGCCTCAACAACATCCTGATGCTGACGAGTCAGAGAAGAGTCTCTCCAGATCAGAACACCAGATGGTACAGCTTGGTCTGGTCTAATATACAGCTTGCTCTATCTGGGTCTGGGCTGCGTTTCTGTAAAGCACTTCATGACAACAGTGGCATCAGCATCCATAATGATATGTGTCTGTGTCCCCTCTTTATGGTTACCAGGACAACGCTAGCCCTTCCTCCCTCCCGGAGTCCCCATGTCGTGCCTCTCCCGGTAGCACCTTACTGCTGGGTATGAAGAGGTTGTCTGTGCTGCTGGTGGACTGCAGGAAAACAACGGGGCTGAGTGGAACTGTGAGAGGAGGAGAAGAGAAGAAAGGATCAGATTTGACTCATCAAAGTAAGTGCTGTAGTTTAGTTTGAACAAATACAATAGATCTGCCCACTGGTATCTGTTACCAGGACAACCAGCAGAGTTCTGTTGACAGGAAGATAGACTGGTATCTGTTACCAGGACAACCAGCAGAGTTCTGTTAGTTGACATGAAGATAGACTGGTATCTGTTACCAGGACAACCAGCAGAGTTCTGTTGACAGGAAGATAGACTGGTATCTGTTACCAGGACAACCAGCAGAGTTCTGTTAGTTGACAGGAAGATAGACTGGTGGATATGGATGTTATGAATATCATAACACTGAAAAAGGATTCTGCCAATGAAAAGAGAGAAACCAATAGACCATATTAAACCCTAATGAAAGTTAGCTTTAGAGAGAAAGTTTGATCTGATGTTAGGTGCATGTTTTACAAAAACATTTTCTCAAAACATTATAGATGTTACATTGTCTGTCCCAGTCAACCCCCCCTATCTTTACAAGACTCTAGAACACACAAACTAAACTCCAGACACTCCAATATGGTCTGTATTGCTTCATTAACATCTAATCTACACAACAAATATATTGTTTAAAACAAACTCTGTAAGCCTTTTCTAAAAGCCATGAAATATGTATAAATGAAAAGCATTTTTTGTGAGACTTGGCCTCCGACTCTGTAATGGCCAAAATTCATTTAATTTTCTACTTTATCAGGTCAAATGACGGCTGAACTCCAACATAGACTTTAAAGAACATTGTTTCATTTGAAATTACTAACTTTTTTGACATCAATGTGCTGGTAACAGTTTAGTTTCCTCCACTGTCCCTGTCCTCATACCGGGCTTAAACTGTTGATCCTCTGCTTCTCAACACATGTGACCGCTCTCCTTGACAATGAACCGATTGAAGATATACAAAAGGTACATGTTGGTTATCTCCATCTGTGACGTTTCAAGCTCGCTGTGGAGTGAGTTTACGGCCCATTCTTACCCCCGTTACACTTGCTCAGGTTGACTTTCCCACGGAATCGACCATATATGTTGGTTATCTCCACCTGTGACTTGGCGCTCCGGTACCGGTTGCCGTGTGGTACCGCTTGCCGTGTGGTACCGCTTGCCGTGTGGTACCGCTTGCCGTGTGGTACCGCTTGCCGTGTGGTACCGCTTGCCGTGTGGTACCGCTTGCCGTGTGGTACCGCTTGCCATGTGGTACCGCTTTCCGTGTGGTACCGCTTGCCGTGTGGTACCGCTTGCCGTGTGGTACCGCTTGCCGTGTGGTACCGCTTGCCATGTGGTAAAAGAGAGAACAGTCTATGACTAGGGTGACTGGAGTCTTTTGACAATTTTTAGGGCCTTCCTCTGACACCGCCTGGTATAAATGTCCTGGATGGCAGGAAGCTCGGCCCCAGTGATATACTTTAGTGCCTTGTGGTCGGAGGTCGAGCAGTTGCCATACCAGGCAGTGATGCAACCAGTCAGGAGGCTCTCGATGGTGCAGTTATCAGGCCTACCACTGTTGTCATCGGCAAACTTAATGATGTGTTGGAGTCGTGCCTGGCTGTGCAGTCATGAGTGAACAGGGAGTACAGGAGGGGACTGAGCATGGACACCTTGCTCAGAACATGAGAACATATAAAAGCTGGTGGTTCCTTTTAACATGAGTCTTCAATATTGGTTGTAGTTATTATAGGAATTATGACGCGTCGACTATGTCTCTCTATACCATTTGTATTTCATATACCTTTGACTATTGGATGTTCTTATAGGCACTTTAGTATTGCCTGCCTAATCTCAGGAGTTGATAGGCTTGAAGTCATAAACAGTGCTGTGCTTCAAGCATTGCTAAGAGCTGCTGGCAATTGCAGTAAAGTGCTGTTTGAATGAATGCTTACGAGCATGCTGCTGCCTACCACCGCTCAGTCAGACTGCTCTGTCAATTATCAAATCATAGACTTAACTATAATATAATAAACACACAGAAATACAAGCCTTAGGTCATTAATATGGTCAAATCCAGAAACTATAATTTCGAAAACAAAATGTTTATTCTTTCAGTGAAATACGGAACCGTTCCATATTTTATAAAACGGGTGGCATCCATAAGTCTAAATATTGCTGTTACATTGCACAACCTTCAATGTTATGTCATAATTACAGTTGAAGTCAGAAGTTTACATACACCTTAGCCAAATACATTTAAACTCAGTTTTTCACAATTCCTGACATTTAATCCTAGTAAAAAATCCCTGGTCAGTTAGGATCACCACTTTATTTTAAGAATGTGAAATGTCAGAATAATAGTAGAGAGAATGATATATTTCAGCTTTTATTTCTTTCATCACATTCCCAGTGTGTCAGAAGTTTACAGACACTCAATTAGTATTTGGTAGCATTGCCTTTAAAATTGTTTAACTTGGGTCAAACGTTTCGGGTAGCCTTCCACAAGCTTCCCACAATAAGTTGGGTGAATTTTGGCCCCTTCCTCCTGACAGAGCTGGTGTAACTGAGTCAGGTTTGTAAGCCTCTTTGCTCACACACACTTTTTCAGTTCTGGCCACACATTTTCTATAGGATTGAGGTCAGGGCTTTGTGATGGCCACTCCAATACCTTGACTTTGTTGTCCTTAAGCCATTTTGACACAACTTTGGAAGTATGCTTGAGGTCATTGTCCATTTGGAAGACCCATTTGTGACCAAGCTCTAACTTCTTGACTGATGTCTTGAGATGTTGTTTCAATATATCCACAATTTTCCTGCCTCATGATGCCATCTATTTTGTGAAGTGCACCAGTCCCTCCTGCAGCAAAGCACCCCCACAACATGATGCTGCCACCCCCGTGCTTCACGGTTGGGATGGTGTTCTTCGGCTTGCAAGCCTCCCCCCTTTTTCCTCCAAACATAACGATGGTCATTATAGCCAAACAGTTATATTTTTGT
Source organism: Salvelinus namaycush (assembly GCF_016432855.1). NCBI lineage: Eukaryota > Metazoa > Chordata > Actinopteri > Salmoniformes > Salmonidae > Salvelinus > Salvelinus namaycush. The sequence continues at coordinate 73,697,464 of NC_052308.1, read as the reverse complement.
TTCATCAGACCAGAGGACATTTCTCCAAAAAGTATGATCTTTGTCCCCATGTGCAGTTGCAACCTGTAGTCTGGCTTTTTATGGCGGTTTTGGAGCAGGGGCTTCTTCCTTGCTGAGCGACCTTTCAGGTTATGTCGATATAGGACTCGTTTTACTGTGGACATAGATAATGTTGTACCCGTTTCCTCCAGCGCCTTCACAAGGTCCTTTGTTGTTGTTCTGGGATTGATTTGCACTTTTCGCACCAAAGTACGTTCATCTCTAGGAGACAGAACGCGTCTCCTTCCGTAGCTGTATTTTTTAAATTATTTTTATTTTACCAGGTATGTTTAGTGAGAACACATTCTCATTTACAGCAACAACCTGGGGAATAGTTACAGGGGAGAAGAGGGGGATGAATGAGCCAATATGACTGCTGCGGGGTCCCATGGTGTTTATACTTGCGTACTATTGTTTGTACAGATGAACGTGGTACCTTCAGGCGTTTGGAAATTGCTCCCAAGGATGAACCAGACTTGTGGAGGTCTACAATTTTTTTCTGAGGTCTTGGCTGATTTCTTTTGATTTTCTCATGACTGTTATACAAGCTGTACACTCACTACTTTACATTGTAGCAAAGTGTCATTTCTTCAGTGTTGTCACATGAAAAGATATACTCAAACATTTCCAAAAATGTGAGGGGTGTACTCACTTTTGTGATATACTGTACATATGAGATGAGTAATGTAGGGTATGTAAACATTATATTAAGTGGCATTGTTTAAAGTGGCTAGTGAAACATTTTTACATATATTTCCATCAATTCCCATTATTAAAGTGGCTGGAGTTGAGTCAGTATGTTGGCAGCAGCCACTAAATGTTAGTGGTGGCTGTTTAACAGTCTGATGGCCTTGAGATAGAAGCTGTTTTTCAGTCTCTCGGTCCCTGCTTTGATGCACCTGTACTGACCTCGCCTTCTGGATGATAGCGGGGTGAACAGGCAGTGGCTCGGGTGGTTGTTGTCTTTGATGATCTTTATGGCCTTCCTGTGACATCGGGTGGTGTAGGTGTCCTGGAGGGCAGGTAGTTTTCCCCCGGTGATGCGTTGTGCAGACCTCACTACCCTCTGGAGAGCCTTACTGTTGTGGGCGGAGCAGTTGCCGTACCAGGCGGTGATACAGACCGACAGGATGCTCTCGATTGTGCATCTGTAGAAGTTTGTGAGTGCTTTTGGTGACAAGCCGAATTTCTTCAGTCTCCTGAGGTTGAAGAGGCGCTGCTGCGCCTTCTTCACAACGCTGTCTGTGTGGGTGGACCAATTCAGTTTGTCCGTGATGTGTATGCCGAGGAACTTAAAACTTACTACCCTCTCCACTACTGTCCCGTCGATGTGGATAGGGGGGTGCTCCCTCTGCTGTTTCCTGAAGTCCACAATCATCTCCTTTGTTTTGTTGACGTTGAGTGTGAGGTTATTTTCCTGACACCACACTCCGAGGGCCCTCACCTCCTCCCTGTAGGCCGTCTCGTCGTTGTTGGTAATCAAGCCTACCACTGTAGTGTCGTCCGCAAACTTGCGTCTATGTGTGGAGTAAAGGTGGTCTAGAGTTTTCCTCTGGTTGCACATTTTACGCGCTGGTAGAAATGAGGTAAAACAGATTTGAGTTTCCCTGCATTAAAGTCTCCAGCCACTAGGAGCGCCACCTCTGAATGAGTGTGTTCCTGTTTAAAGTCTCCAGCCACTAGGAGCGCCACCTCTGGATGAGTGTGTTCCTGTTTGCTTATGGCCATATTTATACTGAACCTTTATATAACTGGACAGCCTACATCAGACGACGCTGGGCCAATTCTGCGTTGCCCTACGGGACTCCCAACAATAGCTGGTTGTGATATGATGACTCGGTGAAACAGTTTTTAATGTCCCGTTGGTAGGATATATACGTAATCGTACTTCGTATTTTATTGATTGATTGTACGTTGGCTAATAGGACAGATGTTAAAGGTAGATTACCCTCTTGGCGACGGATCCTTACAAGGCACCTGGACCTTCGTCCCTGATACCTCCGTTTCTTTCTCATGCGAATGACGAGGATGAGGGCCTTGTCCGGCTTCTGAAGTAAATCCTTCATTGAAGAAAAAGTATTTCTCCAGTACGGGGTGAGTAATCGCTGTCCTGATATCTAGAAGCTATTTTCGGTCATAAGACACAGTGGCAGAAACATTATGTACAAAATAAGTTACAAATAACGAGAAGAAGCATACACAATCGCACAATTGGTTACGGGATCGTAAAATGGTGTAGTTAACAAGCAATACTTCTCACTATTTAAAGAGAATTTCCCCTCTCTGATGCAAAAACTCAAGGCAAACATACAATTTTGGAGAACTCTCCCAAATTTCTTTGCTCGGAAGAATGAATGCCATTAAAATGGTCTTCCTCCCACAACTGCTCTACCTATACCAGAACATCCCAGTATTCATACCTAAGTCATTTCATAAACAACTGCTCTACCTATACCAGAACATCCCAGTATTCATACCTAAATCCTTTCATAAACAACTGGACTCAATTATCAATCCTTCATCTGGGATTGTAAAACACACAGGATAGGTAAACAACACCTCTGTAAATCCAAGATGGAAGGAGGATTATAAAACACACAGGATAGGTAAACAACACCTCTGTAAATCCAAGATGGAAGGAGGATTATAAAACACACAGGATAGGTAAACAACACCTCTGTAAATCCAAGATGGAAGGAGGATTATAAAACACACAGGATAGGTAAACAACACCTCTGTAAATCCAAGATGGAAGGAGGATTATAAAACACACAGGATAGGTAAACAACACCTCTGTAAATCCAAGATGGAAGGAGGATTATAAAACACACAGGATAGGTAAACAACACCTCTGTAAATCCAAGATGGAAGGAGGATTATAAAACACACAGGAAAGGTAAACAACACCTCTGTAAATCCAAGATGGAAGGAGGATTATAAAGCACACAGGATAGGTAAACAACACCTCTGTAAATCCAAGATGGAAGGAGGATTATAAAACACACAGGATAGGTAAACAACACCTCTGTAAATCCAAGATGGAAGGAGGATTATAAAACACACAGGATAGGTAAACAACACCTCTGTAAATCCAAGATGGAAGGAGGATTATAAAGCACACAGGATAGGTAAACAACACCTCTGTAAATCCAAGATGGAAGGAGGATTATAAAGCACACAGGATAGGTAAACAACACCTCTGTAAATCCAAGATGGAAGGAGGATTATAAAACACACAGGATAGGTAAACAACACCTCTGTAAATCCAAGATGGAAGGATGATTATAAAACACTCAGGATAGGTAAACAACACCTCTGTAAATCCAAGATGGAAGGAGGATTATAAAACACACAGGATAGGTAAACAACACCTCTGTAAATCCAAGATGGAAGGAGGATTATAAAACACACAGGATAGGTAAACAACACCTCTGTAAATCCAAGATGGAAGGAGGATTATAAAACACACAGGATAGGTAAACAACACCTCTGTAAATCCAAGATGGAAGGAGGATTATAAAACACACAGGATAGGTAAACAACACCTCTGTAAATCCAAGATGGAAGGAGGATCGTCTCTCCCAAATGTTATATTTTACTACTGGGCTGCTAACCTCCGTGCTGTGACGTTTTGGCTGGATGACACACATCCGTCATCCAGTTGGCTGAGTACGGACCGTGAGGATTGCCACCCCTTCTCTATTGGGCTGCTAACCTCCACGCTGTTACGTTTTGGCTGGATGACACACATCCGTCATCCAGCTGGTTGAGTACGGACCGTGAGGATATCCACCCCTTCTCTATTGGCGCTGGGATTGTGTCGCCTGTCAATCTGGAGATGTCACATTATAGTAACAATCCTATTATACATAGCACAGTCCGTATCTGGAGATGTCACGTTATCGTAACAATCCTATTATACATAGCACAGTCCGTATCTGGAAGCAAATTATAGTCTACTTTGACATGAGACCAATATCATTCATGCTCCCCGTTGTCAGGAATTCCTCCTTTTCTCCCTCTAACCTTGGTAACAACTTTGAGCGATGGGGAGAGTTGGGGATAAATACCATAGGGGATCTATATATAGAAGGGACCTTTGCCTCCTTTGAGTTGCTGAGGGAAACGTATCATCTTCCCAGAAGTAACTTTTTCAGATACCTACAGATCAGAGACTATGCCATCTCCTTCAGCGCCATTCTTCATATGATCTATTACATCATAAAACACTCTTCAACCCGAATGATCTATTACATCATAAAACACTACTCAACCCGTATGATCTATTACATCATAAAGCACTACTCAACCCGTATGATCTATTACATCATAAAACACTACTCAACCCGTATGATCTATTACATCATAAAACACTACTCAACCCATATGATCTATTACATCATAAAACACTACTCAACCCATATGATCTATTACATCATAAAACACTACTCAACCCATATGATCTATTACATCATAAAACACTACTCAATCTATATGATCTATTACATCATAAAACACTACTCAACCCATATGATCTATTACATCATAAAACACTACTCAACCCATATGATCTATTACATCATAAAACACTTTTTAACCCATAGGATCTATTACATCATAAAACACTACTCAACCCATATGATCTATTACATTATAAAACACTTTTCAACACATATGATCTATTCCATCATAAAACACTACTTAACCCATATGATCTATTACATCACAAAACACTTTTCAACACATATGATCTATTACATCATAAAACACTAAACCCATATGATCTATTACATCATGAAACACTACTCAACCCATATGATCTATTACATCATAAAGCACTACTCAACCCGTATGATCTATTACATCATAAAACACTACTCAACCCGTATTATCTATTACATCATAAAACACTACTCAACCCATATGATCTATTACATCATTAAACACTACTCAACCCATATGATCTATTACATCATAAAACACTACTCAATCCATATGATCTATTACATCATAAAACACTACTCAACCCATATGATCTATTACATCATAAAACACTCTTCAACCCGAATGATCTATTACATCATAAAGCACTACTCAACCCGTATGATCTATTACATCATAAAACACTACTCAACCCGTATGATCTATTACATCATAAAACACTACTCAACCCATATGATCTATTACATCATAAAACACTACTCAATCCATATGATCTATTACATCATAAAACACTACTCAACCCATATGATCTATTACATCATAAAACACTCTTCAACCCGAATGATCTATTACATCATAAAGCACTACTCAACCCGTATGATCTATTACATCATAAAACACTACTCAACCCGTATGATCTATTACATCAAAAAACACTACTCAACCCATATGATCTATTACATCATGAAACACTACTCAACCCATATGATCTATTACATCATGAAACACTACTCAACCCATATGATCTATTACATCATAAAGCACTACTCAACCCGTATGATCTATTACATCATAAAACACTACTCAACCCATATGATCTATTACATCATAAAACACTCTTCAACCCATATGGTCTATTACATCATAAAACACTACTCAAACCCATATGATCTATTACATCATAAAACACTACTCAACCCATATGATCTATTACATCATAAAACACTTTTCAACCCATAGGATCTATTACATCATAAAACACTACTCAACCCATATGATCTATTACATTATAAAACACTTTTCAACACATATGATCTATTACATCATAAAACACTACTTAACCCATATGATCTATTACATCACAAAACACTTTTCAACACATATGATCTATTACATCATAAAACACTAAACCCATATGATCTATTACATCATGAAACACTACTCAACCCATATGATCTATTACATCATAAAACACTCTTCAACCCGTATGATCTATTACATCATAAAACACTACTCAAACCCATATGATCTATTACATCATAAAACACTACTCAACCCGTATGATCTATTACATCATAAAACACTACTCAACCCGTATGATCTATTACATCATAAAACACTAAACCCATATGATCTAGTACATCATAAAACACTACTCAACCCGTATGATCTATTACATCATAAAACACTACTCAACCCATATGATCTATTACATCATAAAACACTAAACCCATATGATCTAGTACATCATAAAACACTTTTCAACCCATATGATCTATTACATCATAAAACACTTTTCAACCCATATGATCTATTACATCATAAAACACTACTCAACCTATATAGATCTATTACATCATTAAAACACTACTCAACCCACATGATCTATTACATCATAAAACACTATTCAACCCACATGATCTATTACATCATAAAACACTACTCAACCCACATGATCTATTACATCATAAAACACTTTTCAACCCATATGATCTATTACATCATAAAACACTTTTCAACCCGTATGATCTATTACATCATAAAACACTTTTCAACCCATATTGTCTATTACATCATAAAACACTAAACCCATATGATCTATTACATCATGAAACACTTTTCAACCCATATGATCTATTACATCATAAAACACTACTCAACCCATATGATCTATTACGTCATAAGTCTAATAAAACGTATACAAATATGTCACAGTGAATTCATGACATGTGGATGAACAAGCCTTTACATACTATATAATATGGCTATATATAGACTGAACAAAATATAAACGCAACGATTTACAGTACATATACGTCAGTCAATGTCAATACATTCATTAGGCCCTGATCTGCGGACTTCACATGACTGGGCATAGGCCCACCCACTGGGGAGCCAGGCCCAGCCAATCAGAATTTGTTTTCCCCCTCAAAATGGCTTTATTACAGAGAGACGTTCTACTGGGTTCCATCAGCTGTCCAGGTGGCTGGTCTCAGTCTCCCGCAGGGGAAGAAGCCGGATGTGGAGGTCCTGGGCGGGCGTGGTTACATGTGGTCTGCATTTGTGAAGCCGGTTGGACGTACTGCCAAATTCTCTAAAATGACGTTGGAGGCGGCTTATGGTAGAGGAATTTACAGTACCAGTCAAAAGTTTGGACACGCTGTGGCGAAATCCTGCACTTAAGTGCGCTGCCACTTTAAGAGCGCATGAGCAGTAGGAAGGAGGAGATAAAAGAGCTCGTTAAGCTCTATTGGAGGGGAGCTATTGATTGGCGCGACAGTTTTTGTTGTGTGCTATGCTGCAGAGGTTTTTTATTTGTCTTCAGCGTATGTGGTTGTACAGTGTTTGGATCAATCCTCGGTGTGATTGCTCGACGATGTGGTTGTTCTCATTTGGGACCACGATGGTTATGGATCAAATGGATTAGTAGCAACATTTGTTGCGAAGCGTTCAACTACTACCCAACATACCATCGGACAGTCAGACCGGATACCTGCAACCTCAAGACCACAGCTAAGCACTCTCTTGTTCCCTTTCTCTCTTTCTCTTCACGCTATGTTCCAGTGCTTTACACTGCAACCGACTCTATTTCCTAAGTACATTGAAGTTTCATTGGAGCTGGACTAGTGTGTATATGAACACCACACATTCATACCCTCTGCACTCCTTCCCAGGAAGAAAATACAAACTATTGCAAATCCTCTGTGTGATGACTGGGTTCATTTGTTATTGTATGAAGTTGCTGTTTATTGGCTCTGCCATTATTGTTATATGGGGTATGTTTGGTGGGGTTACCAAGAATTGTGGAAGGACTGTGATGTGATGTGTATTCTTTTTCTCTCCGCTGGCTATCTGGTCAACAGGCTACACTCTAGGCAGTCTCTTCTGTTGATGTGTGTGGGTCTGGTAGTGGTACTCGCTGTTCTACTATTCTTTTCTTTCGGCAGGGTTAATACCTGCCTGGCGCCCGAACAAAATCTTCTTTACCTTTCTCTAATTAATACCGCTATAGAAGTGGCGCCCGAACAAGGACTTGAACAGAAACACCCCTGACCCCATCCACACAAAGTTGAAATCATGTCTTTTGTTGGAACCCCATACTGTGTCAATGTGGACACACTTAATGGTCATCGTGTTCAAGATTCTTTCATTGTGGAAGGATTCGATGAACTAATGGAGTTGGATAGCACTGACCCTAATCCCCAGGTTTCTGGCTCGCTAATAATCTCTCCACCATTACCCTCCCCTCAACCTCTTCCTGTTACCCTGCCCAGAGAGACTGGGAGAGGTGTCTCTGTGATCACTGGACGACTGGAACATCAATGGACACACACCAATCATAGTTTGACAATGCAGGAGAATGCCATTCGCAAACTCAGTGAATGTGTGGAGGCTCATCAGACAGATGTGCAGCGGAGGTTGGATTACCTTCCCTGTCAAATGGAGGAAAACCAACATCAAATTGTTCAGATACAGAAATATTCACACGATTCTCTGAAACAGGATATTCAGGGACAACTGAACCAGTTCAAAACGCAAATGGAATCTAACCATCAGCAAGTCCTAATCTATCTTGAGGAGGAACAAAAACAGAGAGCAGAGGAGTCTGCCTCTGTTGTGAAGGGAGTGTGTTCTTATCTGAAGGAAGTTATGGAGGACATGAAGAACTCTCTCACAGGGGAACTACGATTGTTGATTGAACAAACTATAAAGGACACCGTTAATGAGATGGGAAAAGCACAGAAGGCCACAGACCTTCAAATGGAAGAGCTGCACAAGGAGGAAATGAAAGGCTTTTCCCTTCTGGACAAATCTTCTGTACCTCCCTTAGGTTTTACCTCTGCCACTGGCTTGGTCAGTACCGGAATAGGAACAGGTAGCACTACAAAACCCCCTATGAAGATACTGTTAAACAGAACTCCCGCTGAAACTGTCATGCCTCCTCTAGAGCGCTCCCTCCCTATCAAACTACTTTTCCCCACTTTTGGCAGCCCAGAAGATGATGTTGATCCACTGTTTTTCTTATCTAAGTGTAATGATTTTCTTTCTATCCGGCCCCTTACTGACTGGGAGGTTCTTGCCACCCTCCGCAGTGTTCTCCATGGTACAGCAAGAGACTGGTGGGAGATAGCCCGTGAACATGTGTCAACCTGGGAGGAGTTTCAAAAAAGATTCCTCTCAGCCTTCCTCTCAGAGGATTATGGGGATGAACTGGCGGAACGTGTTCGTAACAGAGTCCAGGGTGAAGCAGAGCCAATACGGGACTTTGCCTTCTCCTATCGAGTTCTATGTAGGAGATGGAAGGCTGACATTACTGAGCCGGAGATGGTCAAACTCATTCTCAAGAACATGATTCCCCGCCTTGCTAGTCAACTTCGAGAACGTGTGCAGAATGTGGATGATCTGGTGCGTCTGGGGACTCAGTTTGAGAAGGACTGGAAGCACCACCTTCAAACTAAAACCCCTGTTCCTTCATCCCAGTATACCCATAGCTCTCCTAGGGCTAAACCATCTCAGATATTTGTACCCAAGAGCCAAGACAAAAGTCCAGTGATGTGTTGGAGGTGTAAAGTCCAACATCCTCCAGGTTCTTGCCCGCTCTATGTCCAGCGTCAGGATGCTGGAAAAGGTCAGAAAGGACAGAAGACCGACAGCCTAGACAGACGTGGTGGCTTGCATACCATTGGGTCAGCCTTAATGCCCATGAAGCCTTTAGAAATCACAACTAGCGGTCTTATTCCTATTCCGCAACAACTATTGGTGCCCCTGACTGTTAGGAACTGGAGAGGGAAGGCCATAATTGACACAGGAGCAACTTACACCCTGATGCAAGAGGCCCTGTGGCAGAAAATGGCATTACCTCATGAGGAGATACAAACATGGGAGAAGGGACCATTGTACTTGGCCAATGGAGAACCTACCACCCCTTTGGGCTGGATTAGTATAATAATACAACTGCATGAAAAGACTATTAAACTTCCTGTGGCTATTCTTGCAAATTCAAGCCTTGCATTTGCTGTAGTCCTTGGTCTAGACTTCCTGTTCTTCAGTGGACTGACCATCTCGATGTCCGAACCCTCCTATCGGCTGCACTCTGACTATTCCCAGCCTCATCCATTTCAACCTGGTAATGCACTGATTTCAGGCTGGAGCCTGCTGCATTATGCAGAGTCCGGACAAGGTCAAGTCAGAGACCGAGAAAATATGAAGAACAAAGCCAAACAACGACAGCTGAGAAACTATGATAAACATAGACGAGACGTGTGTTTCCCACCCCAGTCTCGTGTCTGGGTACGTTCCCATCATCTGTCGAAAGCATCTAAGAAGTTCACTGCCAAGCTAGCTTCGAGATGGAAAGGCCCATACCGTGTAGTGCAGCAGTTGGGACCAGTGAACTACTTGGTCTGTTTGGAGGACACTGGGGAAGATGTCAGGACGGTGCATGTTGTTGACCTAAAGCCCTGCTACCCTACGGCAGAAGAGCTGGATCGCCGGCAAAAGCAACACCTGCAGGAACATTAACTTGTCAAAGCCTGCATCCTCTCTGTTTCTACAGGCTTTGTTTTTTCATGGGGGGAGGAGTGTGGCGAAATCCTGCACTTAAGTGCGCTGCCACTTTAAGAGCGCATGAGCAGTAGGAAGGAGGAGATAAAAGAGCTCGTTAAGCTCTATTGGAGGGGAGCTATTGATTGGCGCGACAGTTTTTGTTGTGTGCTATGCTGCAGAGGTTTTTTATTTGTCTTCAGCGTATGTGGTTGTAGAGTGTTTGGATCAATCCTCGGTGTGATCGCTCGACGACGTGGTTGTTCTCATTTGGGACCACGATGGTTATGGATCAAATGGATTAGTAGCAACATTTGTTGCGAAGCGTTCAACTACTACCCAACATACCATCGGACAGTCAGACCGGATACCTGCAACCTCAAGACCACAGCTAAGCACTCTCTTGTTCCCTTTCTCTCTTTCTCTTCACGCTATGTTCCAGTGCTTTACACTGCAACCGACTCTATTTCCTAAGTACATTGAAGTTTCATTGGAGCTGGACTAGTGTGTATATGAACACCACACATTCATACCCTCTGCACTCCTTCCCAGGAAGAAAATACAAACTATTGCAAATCCTCTGTGTGATGACTGGGTTCATTTGTTATTGTATGAAGTTGCTGTTTATTGGCTCTGCCATTATTGTTATATGGGGTATGTTTGGTGGGGTTACCAAGAATTGTGGAAGGACTGTGATGTGATGTGTATTCTTTTTCTCTCCGCTGGCTATCTGGTCAACAGGCTACACTCTAGGCAGTCTCTTCTGTTGATGTGTGTGGGTCTGGTAGTGGTACTCGCTGTTCTACTATTCTTTTCTTTCGGCAGGGTTAATACCTGCCTGGCGCCCGAACAAAATCTTCTTTACCTTTCTCTAATTAATACCGCTATAGAAGTGGCGCCCGAACAAGGACTTGAACAGAAACACCCCTGACCCCATCCACACAAAGTTGAAATCATGTCTTTTGTTGGAACCCCATACTGTGTCAATGTGGACACACCTAATGGTCATCGTGTTCAAGATTCTTTCATTGTGGAAGGATTCGATGAACTAATGGAGTTGGATAGCACTGACCCTAATCCCCAGGTTTCTGGCTCGCTAATAATCTCTCCACCATTACCCTCCCCTCAACCTCTTCCTGTTACCCTGCCCAGAGAGACTGGGAGAGGTGTCTCTGTGATCACTGGACGACTGGAACATCAATGGACACACACCAATCATAGTTTGACAATGCAGGAGAATGCCATTCGCAAACTCAGTGAATGTGTGGAGGCTCATCAGACAGATGTGCAGCGGAGGTTGGATTACCTTCCCTGTCAAATGGAGGAAAACCAACATCAAATTGTTCAGATACAGAAATATTCACACGATTCTCTGAAACAGGATATTCAGGGACAACTGAACCAGTTCAAAACGCAAATGGAATCTAACCATCAGCAAGTCCTAATCTATCTTGAGGAGGAACAAAAACAGAGAGCAGAGGAGTCTGCCTCTGTTGTGAAGGGAGTGTGTTCTTATCTGAAGGAAGTTATGGAGGACATGAAGAACTCTCTCACAGGGGAACTACGATTGTTGATTGAACAAACTATAAAGGACACCGTTAATGAGATGGGAAAAGCACAGAAGGCCACAGACCTTCAAATGGAAGAGCTGCACAAGGAGGAAATGAAAGGCTTTTCCCTTCTGGACAAATCTTCTGTACCTCCCTTAGGTTTTACCTCTGCCACTGGCTTGGTCAGTACCGGAATAGGAACAGGTAGCACTACAAAACCCCCTATGAAGATACTGTTAAACAGAACTCCCGCTGAAACTGTCATGCCTCCTCTAGAGCGCTCCCTCCCTATCAAACTACTTTTCCCCACTTTTGGCAGCCCAGAAGATGATGTTGATCCACTGTTTTTCTTATCTAAGTGTAATGATTTTCTTTCTATCCGGCCCCTTACTGACTGGGAGGTTCTTGCCACCCTCCGCAGTGTTCTCCATGGTACAGCAAGAGACTGGTGGGAGATAGCCCGTGAACATGTGTCAACCTGGGAGGAGTTTCAAAAAAGATTCCTCTCAGCCTTCCTCTCAGAGGATTATGGGGATGAACTGGCGGAACGTGTTCGTAACAGAGTCCAGGGTGAAGCAGAGCCAATACGGGACTTTGCCTTCTCCTATCGAGTTCTATGTAGGAGATGGAAGGCTGACATTACTGAGCCGGAGATGGTCAAACTCATTCTCAAGAACATGATTCCCCGCCTTGCTAGTCAACTTCGAGAACGTGTGCAGAATGTGGATGATCTGGTGCGTCTGGGGACTCAGTTTGAGAAGGACTGGAAGCACCACCTTCAAACTAAAACCCCTGTTCCTTCATCCCAGTATACCCATAGCTCTCCTAGGGCTAAACCATCTCAGATATTTGTACCCAAGAGCCAAGACAAAAGTCCAGTGATGTGTTGGAGGTGTAAAGTCCAACATCCTCCAGGTTCTTGCCCGCTCTATGTCCAGCGTCAGGATGCTGGAAAAGGTCAGAAAGGACAGAAGACCGACAGCCTAGACAGACGTGGTGGCTTGCATACCATTGGGTCAGCCTTAATGCCCATGAAGCCTTTAGAAATCACAACTAGCGGTCTTATTCCTATTCCGCAACAACTATTGGTGCCCCTGACTGTTAGGAACTGGAGAGGGAAGGCCATAATTGACACAGGAGCAACTTACACCCTGATGCAAGAGGCCCTGTGGCAGAAAATGGCATTACCTCATGAGGAGATACAAACATGGGAGAAGGGACCATTGTACTTGGCCAATGGAGAACCTACCACCCCTTTGGGCTGGATTAGTATAATAATACAACTGCATGAAAAGACTATTAAACTTCCTGTGGCTATTCTTGCAAATTCAAGCCTTGCATTTGCTGTAGTCCTTGGTCTAGACTTCCTGTTCTTCAGTGGACTGACCATCTCGATGTCCGAACCCTCCTATCGGCTGCACTCTGACTATTCCCAGCCTCATCCATTTCAACCTGGTAATGCACTGATTTCAGGCTGGAGCCTGCTGCATTATGCAGAGTCCGGACAAGGTCAAGTCAGAGACCGAGAAAATATAAAGAACAAAGCCAAACAACGACAGCTGAGAAACTATGATAAACATAGACGAGACGTGTGTTTCCCACCCCAGTCTCGTGTCTGGGTACGTTCCCATCATCTGTCGAAAGCATCTAAGAAGTTCACTGCCAAGCTAGCTTCGAGATGGAAAGGCCCATACCGTGTAGTGCAGCAGTTGGGACCAGTGAACTACTTGGTCTGTTTGGAGGACACTGGGGAAGATGTCAGGACGGTGCATGTTGTTGACCTAAAGCCCTGCTACCCTACGGCAGAAGAGCTGGATCGCCGGCAAAAGCAACACCTGCAGGAACATTAACTTGTCAAAGCCTGCATCCTCTCTGTTTCTACAGGCTTTGTTTTTTCATGGGGGGAGGAGTGTGGCGAAATCCTGCACTTAAGTGCGCTGCCACTTTAAGAGCGCATGAGCAGTAGGAAGGAGGAGATAAAAGAGCTCGTTAAGCTCTATTGGAGGGGAGCTATTGATTGGCGCGACAGTTTTTGTTGTGTGCTATGCTGCAGAGGTTTTTTGTTTGTCTTCAGCGTATGTGGTTGTACAGTGTTTGGATCAATCCTCGGTGTGATCGCTCGACGACGTGGTTGTTCTCATTTGGGACTGCGATGGTTATGGATCAAATGGATTAGTAGCAACATTTGTTGTGAAGCGTTCAACTACAACCCAACATACCATCGGACAGTCAGACCGGATACCTGCAACCTCAAGACCACAGCTAAGCCCTCTCTTGTTCCCTTTCTCTCTTTCTCTTCACGCTATGTTCCAGTGCTTTACACTGCAACCGACTCTATTTCCTAAGTACATTGAAGTTTCATTGGAGCTGGACTAGTGTGTATATGAACACCACACATTCATACCCTCTGCACTCCTTCCCAGGAAGAAAATACAAACTATTGCAAATCCTCTGTGTGATGACTGGGTTCATTTGTTATTGTATGAAGTTGCTGTTTATTGGCTCTGCCATTATTGTTATATGGGGTATGTTTGGTGGGGTTACCAAGAATTGTGGAAGGACTGTGATGTGATGTGTATTCTTTTTCTCTCCGCTGGCTATCTGGTCAACAGGCTACACTCTAGGCAGTCTCTTCTGTTGATGTGTGTGGGTCTGGTAGTGGTACTCGCTGTTCTACTATTCTTTTCTTTCGGCAGGGTTAATACCTGCCTGGCGCCCGAACAAAATCTTCTTTACCTTTCTCTAATTAATACCGCTATAACGCCTACTCATTCCAGGGTTTTTCTTTATTTTTACTATGTTCTACATTGTAGAATAATAGTGAAGACATCAACTCTGAAATAACACATATGGAATCATGTAGTAAACAAAAAAGTGTTCAACAAATAAATATATTTTATATTTGAGATTCTTCAAATTAGCCACCCTTTGCTTCGATGACAGCTTTGCACACTCTTGGAATTCTCTCAACCAGCTTGATGAGGTAGGCACGTAGAATGCATTTTAATTAACAGGTGTGCCTTCTTAAAAGTAAATTTGTGGAATTTATTTTCTTCTTAATGCATTTGTGCCAATCAGTTGTGTTGTGACAAGGTAGGGGTGGTATACAGAAGATGCCCTATTTTGTAAAAGACCAAGTCCATATTATGACAATAACAGCTCAATTAAGCAAAGAGAAAAGACAGTCCATCATTACTTGAAGGTCAGTCAATCCAGAAAAGTTCAAGAACTTTTTAAATGTTTCTTCAAGTACAGTCGCAAAAGAGCTATGATGAAACTGGCTCTCATGAGGACCACCACAGGAAAGGAAGACCCATAGTTACCTCTGCTGCAAAGGAAAAGTTAATTAGTT
Source organism: Salvelinus namaycush (assembly GCF_016432855.1). NCBI lineage: Eukaryota > Metazoa > Chordata > Actinopteri > Salmoniformes > Salmonidae > Salvelinus > Salvelinus namaycush. The sequence continues at coordinate 73,682,038 of NC_052308.1, read as the reverse complement.
ACCAGCCTCAGAAATTGCAGCCCAAATAACTGCTTCACAGAGTTCAATTAAGAGACACATCTCAACATCAACTGTTCAGAGGAGACTGCGTAAATCAGGCCTTCATGGTCAAATTGCTGCAAACAAACCACCAACAAATGCTCAGCATATGTGGGAACTCCTACAAGACTGTTGGAAAAGCATTCCAGGTGAAGCTGGTTGAGAGAATGCCAAGCTGTCATCAACGCAAAGGGTGGCTACTTTGAAGAATCTAATATATATTTAGATTTGTTTAACACTTTTTTGGTTACTACATGATTCCATATGTGTTTTTCATAGTATTGATGTCTTCACTATTATTCCACAATGTAGAAAATAGTAAAAATGAAGAAAAACCCTTGAATGAGTAGGTGAGTCCAAACCTTTGACTGGTACTGTACATTAAATTCCCTGGCAACAGCTCCAGTGGACATTCCTGCAGTCAGCCAATTGCCCGCTCCCTCTGAGACATCTGTGGCATCGTGTTGTGTGACAAAACTGCACATTTTAGAGTGGCCTTTTATTGTCCCCAGCACAAGGTGCACCTGTGTAATGATAATGCTGTTTAATCAGCTTCTTGATATGCCACACCTGTCAGGTGGATGGATTATTTTGGCAAAGGAGAAATGTTCACTAACAGGGATGCAAAAGTTGTGCCCAATTCAAGAGAAATAAGCATTTTGTACGTATGGGGAAAAATTCTGCTATCTTTTTTTTCAGCTCATGAAACATGGGACCAACACTTTATATGTTGCGTTTATATTTTTGTTCAGTGTAGTTGCTATCAGTTTTAGAAACATATGATGTCATAGGTTATTCATCACATGAGAATGAACAAGCCTTTTCAGACTCTATGATATGGCTGTATATAGACTTACTATATATAGTAACTATCAGTTTTAGGAACATCTACCCCAAATATTTCACCTTATTTTTTACATTACCCAAAATATGACATCGGCGATAGTCAACATGTTGAAAATCTGTGAACGTCTAAATAAGAAATTGGTCCATTTAAACAGCATGTGTCGAACCCTTTCAACAACGGGGATGTGATGTGCTTTGTATCTTCGACGTAAAAACTAGTTTTGGACTTCCACACAAAATTCCTAATTTACTTATTTTTCAGTTTAAGGGTCGCATTCTGTATCATATCGTAGGTCGCATTCTGTATCATACAGCTATGAAAGTTAAATATTTAGAACCACCTGCTCGATTGGAATCTTGCGACGTCTGTGTTTTAAGTGTCCTAGAACTGTCTAGTTTTTTGTGTTCTGACTTGTAAAACAGGATGAATGAAATAAGTAATGTAAACATATTATCAGTAATTACCAGGAAGCTCTACAATATTTGTTTTAAAATGACACCAAGACTGTTAAAACTGGCATCAGGTTATTGAGGGATCTGATTATTATTTACCCTCGTAGCAAGGCCGTTTTATCATGTGGAGGTTTCATTCAGGTCTCTATTTAAATGAACACTCTGTCTTTAGCAGGAGAAAGACCAGACTCAGAAGAACCAGAGCCAGGGACGTCCAAACCAGCAAGAAGACACCAGTGTTCCCACTGTGGAAAGAGTTTTAACCAGAAAGGACACCTGAACCAACATGAGAGAATACACACAGGGGAGAAGCCTTACCACTGCTCCCAGTGTGGAAAGGGTTTTAACCAGAAAAGCTACCTGAAAAAACACGGGAGAATACACATAGAGGAGAAGCCTTACCACTGCTCCCAGTGTGGAAAGAGTTTTACCCACTTGTGTAATCTGAAAACACATGAGAGAATACACACAGGAGAAAAGCTGTACCACTGCTCCCAGTGTGGAAAGAGTTTTACCCACTTACGTAACCTGAAAACACATGAGAGAATACACACAGGGCAGAAGCCTTACTATTGCTCCCAGTGTGGAAAGAATTTTACTCACTTAAAAAACCTGAAAACACATGAGCAATTACACACAGGGGAGAAGCCTTACTGCTGCTCCCAGTGTGGAAAGCGTTTTAACCAGAAAAGCTACCTGAAAAAACACGAGAGAATACACACAGGAGAAAAGCCTTACCACTGCTCCCAGTGTGGGAAGGGTTGTAACCAGTTAGGTGACCTGAAACGACATGAGAGAATACACACAGGAGAAAAGCTGTACTATTGTTCCCAGTGTGGAAAAGGTTGTAACCACTTAGGTGACCTGAAACGACATGAGAGAATACACACAGGAGAAAATCTGTACTATTGTTCCCAGTGTGGAAAGGGTTGTAACCACTTAGGTGACCTGAAACGACATGAGAGAATACACACAGGAAAAAAGCTGTACCACTGCTCCCAGTGTGGAAAGAGTTTTACCCACTTACGTAACCTGAAAACGCACGAGATAATACATACAGGGGAGAAGCCTTACCACTGCTCCCAGTGTGGAAAGCGTTTTATCCACTTATGTAACCTGAAAACACATGAGCAGTTACACACAGGGGAGAAGCCTTACCACTGCTCCCAGTGTGGAAAGAGTTTTAATCAGAAAAGCTACCTTAAAAAACACGAGAGATCACACACAGGGGAGAAGCCTTACCACTGCTCCCAGTGTGGTAAGGGTTGTAACCAGTTAGGGGACCTGAAACAACATGAGAGAGTACACACAGGAGAAAAGTTGTACCACTGCTCCCAGTGTGGAAAGAGTTTTACCCAGTTAGGGGTCCTGAAACGGCATGAGAGAATACACACGGGAGAGAAGCCTTACCACTGCTCCGAGTGTGGAAAATGTTTTACCCAGTTAGGGGACCTGAAACGGCATGAGAGAATACACACAGGAGAAAAGCTGTACCACTGCTCCCAGTGTGGAAAGAGTTTTACCCAGTTATTGAACTTGAAAACACATGAGAGAATACACACACAGGGGAGAAGCCTTACCACTCCTCCCAGTGTGGAAATTGTTTTAATCAGTTAGGTAACATGAGAACACATGAGATAAAACACACAGGAGATAAGGATGTAGGCTACTGAACAGTAGGATAAATATATGCCTCTGAACAGTGGGACATAGGAGAGGTGCAAGCCCTATACGTGGTGGGAGAGTAGGCTGCAGAGACTTGGGAAATTCGTGTTAGGTATTGACTTTCCAGTGTTTTCACTACTGCATGTATTTTTATGTAAATAAACTGTTATCTCAGAATGATGTTGGGGTAATTAAGTACTGGTGCTATAATGTCTCGCGCCGCCTCCACTGGCCCTTAGGGATGTGTGTCATAGTATCATAGGGTATCATAGGGATGGGTATCATAGTATCATAGGGATAGGTATCACAGGATATCATAGGGCTGTGTATCATAGGATATCATAGGGATGGGTATCATAGGGATGGGTATCATAGGATATCATAGGGATGGGTATCATAGTATCATAGGGATGGGTATCATAGGGAATCATAGGGAATAATAGGGATGTGTATCATAGGGAATAATAGGGATGTGTATCATAGGGAATCATTGGGATGTGTATCATAGTATCATAGATATCATAGGGATGTGTATCATAGGGAATCATATGGATGTGTATCATCGTAGTGTGCTGAATAACTACTGAATAAGTAGTGGTCCTATAATGTAAACTCCAACAGGAAATAAATTCTAATGTATAACTTCAAGATAATTTTCACTCTGGTTTCAATTACATTTTCATCCAAACTAACAAGCAAATACTTTATGAATTTATTGTTACAAATCAACTTGCAAGGTTCCACAGATCAAAAGATCAAAGCCTTGCAGATTGATGGCTGGGGTCCATCCGATGATAAGAGTCTGGGAAGAGCAAAGCCTTGCAGATTGATGGCTGGGGTCCATCCGATGATAAGAGTCTGGGAAGATCAAAGCCTTGCAGATTGATGGCTGGGGTCCATCCGATGATAAGAGTCTGGGAAGATCCAATAGCCGTATTTGCCAAATTTGTTAGAAGTAGTGTAAGATAGTAGTTAATAGTGTAAGAATTTGAGTTGTATAATTTTGCCAAATCAAAATGTATTGGGGGTATGTGAGACAAGGAAGATGTACCATAGTTCAATCAATCAATCAATTTTATTTTATATAGCCCTTCGTACATCAGCTAATATCTCGAAGTGCTGTACAGACACCCAGCCTAAAACCCCAAACAGCTAGTAATGCAGGTGTAGAAGCACGGTGGCTAGGAAAAACTCCCTAGAAAGGCCAAAACCTAGGAAGAAACCTAGAGAGGAACCAGGCTATGAGGGGTGGCCAGTCCTCTTCTGGCTGTGCCGGGTGGAGATTATAACAGAACTATGCCAAGATGTTCAAAAATGTTCATAAGTGACAAGCATGGTCAAATAATAATCATGAATAATTTTCAGTTGGCTTTTCATAGCCGATCATCAAGAGTTGAAAAACAACAGGTCTGGGACAGGTAGCGGTTCCATAACCGCAGGCAGAACAGCTGAAACTGGAATAGCAGCAAGGCCAGGCGGACTGGGGACAGCAAGGAGTCACCACGGGCGGCAGTCCCGACGCATGGTCCTAGGGCCCAGGTCCTCCGAGAGAAAGAAAGAGAGAAGGAGAAAATTAGAGAGAGCCAAGATTTTCAAAATTTCCATAAATGACAAGCATGGTCAAATAATAATCAGGAATAAATCTCAGTTGGCTTTTCATAGCCGATCATTAAGAGTTGAAAACAGCAGGTCTGGGACAGGTAGGGGTTCCATAACCGCAGGCAGAACAGTTGAAACTGGAATAGCAGCAGGAATAGCAGCAAGGCCAGGCGGACTGGGGACAGCAAGGAGTCACCACGGCCGGTAGTCCCGACGTATGGTCCTAGGGCTCAGGTCCTCCGAGAGAAAGAAAGAGAGAAGGAGAAAATTAGAGAGAGCCAAGATTTTCAAAATGTTCATAAATGACAAGCATGGTCAAATAATAATCAGGAATAAATCTCAGTTGGCTTTTCATAGCCGATCATTAAGAGTTGAAAACAGCAGGTCTGGGACAGGTAGGGGTTCCGTAACCACAGGCAGAACAGTTGAAACTGGAATAGCAGCAAGGCCAGGCGGACTGGGGACAGCAAGGTGTCATCATGCCCGGTAGTCCTGACGTATGGTCCTAGGGCTCAGGTTCTCAGAGAGAAAGAGAGAACGAGAGAATTAGAGAGAGCATACTTAAAATTCACACAGGACACTGGATAAGACAGGAGAAGTACTCCAGGTAACCAACTGACCCTAGCCCCCCGACACAAACTACTGCAGCATAAATACTGGAGGCTGAGACAGGAGCGGTCAGGAGACACTGTGGCCCCATCCGAAGAAACCCCCGGACAGGGCCAAATAGGAAGGATATAACCCCACCCACTTTGCCAAAGCACAGCCCCCGCACCACTAGAGGGTAATCCTCAACCACCAACTTACAATCCTGAGACAAGGCCGAGTATAGCCCACAAAGGTCTCCACCACAGCACAAACCAAGGGGGGGCGCCAACCCAGACAGGAAGATCACGTCAGTAACTCAACCCACTCAAGTGACGCACCCCTCCTAGGGACGGCATGAAAGAGCACCAGCAAGCCAGTGACTCAGCCCCTGTAACAGGGTTAGAGGCAGAGAATCCCAGTGGAGAGAGGGGAACCGGCCTGGCAGAGACAGCAAGGGCGGTTCGTTGCTCCAGAGCCTTTCCGTTCACCTTCACACTCCTGGGCCAGGCTACACTCAATCATATGACCTACTGAAGAGATAAGTCTTCAGTAAAGACTTAAAGGTTGAGACCGAGTCTGCGTCTCTCACATGGGTAGGCAGACTGTTCCATAAAAATGGAGATCTATAGGAGAAAGCCCTGCCTCCCGCTGTTTGCTTAGAAATTCTAGGGACAATTAGGAGGCCTGCGTCTTGTGACCGTAGCGTACGTATTGGTATGTACGGCAGGACCAACTCGGAAAGATAGGTAGGAGCAAGCCCATGTAACGCTTTATAGGTTAACAGTAAAACCTTGAAATCAGCCCTTGCCTTAACAGGAAGCCAGTGTAGGGAAGCTAGCACTGGAGTAATATGATCAAATTTCTTGGTTCTAGTCAGGATTCTAGCAGCCGTATTTAGCACTAACTGAAGTTTATTTAGTGCTTTATCCGGGTAGCCGGAAAGTAGAGCATTGCAGTAGTCTAACCTAGAAGTAACAAATGCATGGATTAATTTTTCTGCATCATTTTTGGACAGAAAATTTCTGATTTTAGCAATGTTACGTAGATGGAAAAAAGCTGTCCTTGAAACAGTCTTGATATGTTCGTCAAAAGAGAGATCAGGGTCAAGAGTAACGCCGAGGTCCTTCACAGTTTTATTTGAGACGACTTTACAACCATCAAGATGAATTGTCAGATTTAACAGAAGATCTCTTTGTTTCTTGGGACCTAGAACAAGCATCTCTGTTTTGTCCGAGTTTAAAAGTAGAACGTTTTCAGCCATCCACTTCCTTATGTCTGAAACACAGGCTTCTAGCGAGGGCAATTTTGGGGCTTCACCATGTTTCATTGAAATGTACAGCTGTGTGTCATCCGCATAGCAGTGAAAGTTAACATTATGTTTTCGAATAACATCCCCAAGAGGTAAAATATATAGTGAAAACAATAGTGGTCCTAAAACGGAACCTTGAGGAACACCGAAATGTACAGTTGATTTGTCAGAGGACAGACCATTCACAGAGACAAACTGATATCTTTCCGACAGGTAAGATCTAAACCAGGCCAGAACTTGTCCGTGTAGACCAATTTGGGTTTCCAGTCTTTAGTTGTTTATTATATTGTGATTGTCTTGTATATATATATATATATATATATTAGGGATCGATTGTTTATATATTAAGGGTATGTTGTTTATTATATTGTGATTGTCTTGTGTATATATATATATACATATATATATTAGGGATTGATTGTTTATATATTAAGGGTATGTTGTTTATTATGTTGTGATTGTCTTGTGTATATATATATATATTAGGTATTGATTGTTTATATATTAAGGGTATGTGAGACAAGGAAGACGTACCATAGTTGTTTATTAGGAAAGGAAATTGTATTAATTATCAGATGTTGTGAAACAAACAACAATTGTGTCTGTCGTTGTCTGTTGTCATTACAATCGCCGCCTAACCTTGTTGTATTTCCCCTTCCCCTTTTGAAAAGGACCACCATGTAAATATCTGTTAAGCATTATTGTGTTATCCTTCATGATTTTCTTAAATTGTATGTGGAGGCGTCACCAGCTGGAGCGCCCTTATTGTATGTATTTTACAAACTGTCAAATAAATTCAATCAATATACATGTTCATATTAAGCTTATACTTCTGTGTACAGGAAAGTATTATTTGTAAGATGGAAGAGAAAATATATCAGCTTATTGATAAATTATTATGACGTTCTTTCCAATACAAAGTGTAGTAACTATTGTTTCCAAACTGCGGTACCCACTCCAGCCAGCAGATGGCGATTTGCGTCTTTCAGCTGACTCTTCTTGCGTGACGTATAATCTTGTGGACTGAACGCTTCTTCAGGAACAACAACACGGCTACTCTTTCAACCACCTCGGTAGCTTGCTAGCTAATTTAAATGCGAAACATTGACGCTTTAGACCATGTTTATGTACATTAGCTAATCTCAGTGTTTTAAACACAATTCTGTTGACGTTTCTACTGGTTAACTTTAAGGTAATTTGGTTGTTCAATTTGCAAACTTGTTAAAGATTGATACTGAGCATAGCACTAGGCTAGTCGCTAATGTTAACTAGCTAGCTAACATCCCGGACCATGAGCTCACTAAACTACTCGCCCCTTGCTAAAGAAGAGGAGGTCTACTGGACGGAGAAAGAAGCTCTGGGGCTTAACATTGTCGTGAAAGAAGAAGAAGAAGAGGGTGTTACAGTGAAAGAAGAGAAATCTCCGTTTGGAGAGGAAGAGGGGATGGAGGCTCTCACAGTGGAAGAAGAGGAGGAAGAAGCTTTCAGAATGAAAAAGGAGGAAGAGGAGAATATCACACTGAAAGAAGAGGATGAGGGTATTACAGTGAAATATGAGAAAGAACATATTGTAGTGGAAGAGGGGATAGAGGCTGTCACAGTGGAAGAGGAGGAGGTAGACATTTTCAGAATGAAAGAGGAGGCAGAGGAGGCTGTGAAAGAGGAGGAGGATGTTGCTGTGAAAAAAAATAAAGAACCTTTAGGAGTGGGAGAGGGGATAGAGGCAGGCAGAGTGGAAGAGGAGGATGTTATAGGGGAAAAAGAGGAAGAACCTTTTAGAGAGGAAGAGGAGGCTGTCTCAATAAAGGTGAAGAAGGAGGTCATTTTGGGAGTGAAAGAGGAGGAGACAGAAGATCGGATTACCACCAGTGAGTACTGTCTTAAACAGGGACACAAACTCTGCCATTGTTGAACTAATGTGGGGTTTTAAAATTCAATATTGGTGCATAATTTATACTTAAAAGGAATGCAAAACTCACCCAATTCGTGGAACGACCCTTTTACATTTGCATCACAAAAAATATTTAATAAAATCATGATGGAAGTGGCCATTTTAGGCCCTTTTTAGACATATTAATGCCTCTTGTTAGACCCTATGATTGTAATAGAAGATCATAAGTTTACAATCTGTTTGATGTTCTCGTTCACACAGGAGAGAGACATGACTATTGTGGATCCTCTGGGGAGCCTCAACAACATCCTGATGCTGACGAGGCAGAGAAGAGTCTCTCCAGATCACAACACCAGATGGTACAGCTTGGTTTGGTCTAGCATACAGCTTGCTCTATCGGGGTCTGGGCTGGGTTTCTGTAAAGCACTTCATGACAGCGGTGACATCAGCATCCATAATGGTCTGTGTCCCCTCTTTAGGGTTACCAGGACAACGCTAGCCCTTCCGTCCTCCCGGAGTCCCCGTGTTGTGCCTCTTCTGGTAGCGCCTTACTGCTGGGTATGAAGAGGTTGTCTGTGCTGCTGGTGGACTGCAGGAAAACAACGGGGCTGAGTGGAACTGTGAGAGGAGGAGAGAAGAAAGGATCAGATTTGACTCATCAAAGTAAGTGCTGTAGTTTAGTTTGAACAAATAAAATAGATCTGCCCTCTGGTATCTGTTACCAGGACAACCAGTCTTGAAGGAGTTCCCACATATGCTAAGCACATGTTGGCTACTTTTCCTTCACTCGGCGGTCCAACTCATCCCAAACCTTCTCAATTGGGTTGAGGTCGGTTGATTGTGGAGGCCAGGTCAACTGCTGCAGCACCACATCACTCTCCTAATTGGTCAAGTAGCTCTGGGTGGCGGGTGCTCAGACGATGTGGAAGTCCTGGGCTGGCGTTGTTATACATGGTCTGCGGTTGTGAGACCGGTCGGATGTACTGCCAAATTCTCTAAAACAACGTTGGAGGCGGCTTGTGGTAGAGAAATTAACATTACATTCTCTGGTAACAGCTCCAGTGGATATTCCTGCAGTCAGCATGCCAATTGCACGCTCCCTCAAAACTTGAGACATCTGTGGCATTGTGTTGTGTGACAAAACTGAACATTTTAGTGGCCTTTTATTGTCCCCAGCACAAGGTGCACCTGCGTAATGATCATGCTGTTTGATCAGCTTCTTGATATGCCACAGCTGTCAGGTGAATGGATTATCTTGGCAAAGGAGAAATGTTCACTGACAGGGATGTTATCAAATTTGTGAACCAGATTTGAGAGAAATTATCTTTCATGCGTGTGGAAAAATTCTGGCATGTTTTATTTCAGCTCATGAAACATGGGACCAACACTTTACATATTTATATTTTTGGAACATCTACCCAAAATATTTCATTCTTTTTTTACTTTACTCAAAATATCATGACATTAATGATAGTCAAAATGTAAAAAAAAAATGGTGAACTTCGAAATAAATAAAAATTGCCTTTTTTTTCCACCTTTATTTATCCAAGTTCTCATTTACAACTGCGACCTGGCCAAGATAAAGCAAAGCAGTGCTACAAAAACAACACAGAGTTACACATAAACAAACGTATAGTCAACAACACAAAAGAAAAGGTCTATGTACAGCGTGTGCAAATGTAGTAAGATTAGGGAGGTAAGGCAATAAATAGGCTATAGGCCAATTTAGCATTAACACTGGAGTGATAGATGTGTAGATGATGATGTGCAAGTCGAGATACTGTGGTGCAAAAAAATAACAATATGGGGATGAGGTAGTTGGGTGTGCTATTTACAGATGGGCTGTGTACAGGTAAGCTGCTCTGACAACTGATGCTTAAAGTTAGAGAGGGAGATACAAGTCTCCAGCTTCAGTGATTTTTGCAATTCGTTCCAGTCATTGGCAGCAGAGAACTGGAAGGACAGGCGGCCAAAGTAGGTATTGGCTTTGGGTGTGACCAGTGAAATATACCTGCTGGAGTGCGTGCTACTGGTGGGTGAGCTGATGGTGACCAGTGAGCTGAGATAAGGCGGGGCTTTACCTAGCAAAGACTTATAGATGACCTGAAGCCAGTGAGTTTGGTGACGAATATGTAGAGAGGGCCAGGCAACGAGAGCATACAGGTTGCAGTGGTGGGTAGTATATGGGGCTTTGGTGACAAAACGGATGGCACTGTGATAGACTACATCCAATTTGCTGAGTAGAGTGTTGGAGGCTATTTTGTAAATGACTTCGCCGGTGTCAAGGATCGGTAGGATAGTCAGTTTTACGAGGGTATGTTTGGCAGCATGAATGAATGAGGTTTTGTTGCGAAATAGGAAGCCGATTCTAGATTTAATTTTGGATTGGAGATGCTTAATGTGAGTCTGGAAGGAGAGTTTACAGTCTAACCAGACACTTAGGTATTTGTAGATGTCCACATATTCTAATTCAGAACCGTCCAGAGTAGTGATGCTAGTCAGGCGGGTGGGTGCGGGCAGCAATCGGTTGAAGAGCATGCATTTAGTTTTACTAGCATTTAAAAACAGTTGGAGGCCACGGAAGGAGTGTTGTATGGCATTGAAGCTCATTTGGAGGTTTGTTAACACAGTGTCCAAAGAAGGCCCAGATGTATACAGAATGGTGTCGTCTGCGTAGAGGTGGATCAGAGAATCCCCAGCAGCAAGAGCGACATCATTGATACAGTTGAAGTCGGAAGTTTACATGCACTTATGTTGGAGTCATTAAAACTCGTTTTTCAACCACTCCACAAATTTCTTGTTCACAAACTATAGTTTTGGCAAGTCGGTTAGGACATCTACTTTGTGCATGACACAAGTAATTTTTCCAACAATTGTTTACAGACAGATTATTTCACGTTTAATTCACTGTATCACAATTCCAGTGCCTTTAAACAGCTTGGAAAATTCCAGAAAATGATGACATGGCTTTAGACGCCTCTGATTGGCTAATTGACCTCATTTGAGTCGCTTGGAGGTGGACCTGTGGATGTTTTCAAGGCCGTCCTTCAAACTCACTGCCTCTTTGCTTGACATCATGGGAAAATCTAAAGAAATCAGCCAAGACCTCAGAAAGAAAATTGTAGACCTCCACAAGTCTGGTTCATTGTTGGGAGTAATTTCCAAACGCCTGAAGGTACCACGTTCATCTGTATAAACAATAGTACGCAAGTATAAACACCATGGGACCACGCAGCCGTCATATTGGCTCATTCATCCCCCTCTTCTCCCCTGTAACTATTCCCCAGGTTGTTGTGGTAAATGAGAATGTGTTCTCAGTCAACATACTTGGTAAAATAAATAAATACAGCTACGGAAGGAGACGCGTTCTGTCTCCTAGAGATGAACGTACTTTGGTGCGAAAAGTGCAAATCAATCCCAGAACAACAACAAAGGACCTTGTGAAGATGCTGGAGGAAACAGGTACAAAATGACCTATATCCACAGTAAAACGAGTCCTATATCGACATAACCTGAAAGGTCGCTCAGCAAGGAAGAAGCCACTGCTCCAAAACTGCCATTAAAAAGCCAGACTCCGGTTTGCAACTGCACATGAGGACAAAGATCATACCTTTGGTCTGATGAAACAAAAATAGAACTGTATGGCCATCGTTATGTTTGGAGGAAAAAGGGAGATGCTTACAAGTCGAAGAACACCATCCCAACCACGAAACACGGGGGTGGGAGCATCATGTTGTGGGGGTGCTTTGCTGCAGGAGGGACTGGTGCACTTCACAAAATAGATGGCATCATGAGGAAAGAAAATTATGTGGATATATTGAAGCAGCATCTCAAGACATCAGTCAGGAAGTTAATGCTTGGTCACAAATGGGTTTTCCAAATGGACAATGACCCCAAGCATACTTCCAAATTTGTGGTAAAATGGCTTAAGGACAACAAAGTCAAGGTATTGAAGTGGCCATCACAAAGCCCTGACCTCAATCCCATAGAATATTTGTTGGCAGAACTGAATAAGCATGTGCGAGCAAGGAGGCCTACAAACCTGTCTCAATTACAATTTTGGCCCTGTCAGGAAGGAATGGGCCAAAATTCACCTAACTTATTGTGGGAAGCTTGTGGAGGCTCCCCGAAACTTTGACCCAAGTTAAACAATTTAAAGCCAATCCTACCAAATACTAATTTAGTGTATGTAAACTTCTGATCCACTGGGAATGTGTTGAAAGAAATAAAGCTGAAATAAATCATTCTCTCTATTATTATTCTGACATTTCACACCTAAAATAAAGTGGTGATCCTAACTGACATAAAACAGGGAATTTTTACTGGGATTAAATGTCAGGAATTGTGAAAAACTGAGATTAAATGTATTTGGCTAAGGTGTATGTAAACTTCCGACTTCAACTGTATATACAGAGAAATTGAACCCTGTGTCACCCCCATAGAGACTGTCAAAGATTTTAGAAAGGCAGGGCAGGATGGGAATGGGTCTATAACAGTTTGGGTCAAGAGTGTCTCCCCCTTTGAAGAGGGGGATGACCGCGGCAGCTTTCCAATCTTTGGGGATCTCAGACAATACGAAAGACAAGTTGAACAGGTTAGTAATAGTTGGGGTTTGCAACAAGTACGAAAGAGGTTCCAGATTGTCTAGCCCAGCTGATTTGTAGGGATCCAGATTTTGCAGCTCTTTCAGAACATCAGCTGTCTTGATTTGGGTGGGGGGGGGGGGTGCTTAGGCAAGTTGCGGCAGGTGGGGCAGAGCTTTTGGCCGGGGTAGGGGTAGCCAGGTGGAAAGCATGGCCAGCCGTAGAAAAATGCTTATTGAAATTATCGATTATTGTAGATTTATCGGTGGTGACAGTGTTTCCTAGCTTCAGTGCAGGGGGCAGCTGGGAGGAGGTGCTCTTATTCTCCATGGACTTTAGTGTCCCAAAACGTTTTGGAATTAGTGCTACAGGGCGCAAATTTCTGTTTGAAAAAGCTAGCCTTTGCTTTCCTAACTGAGTGTTGTGGTGGTATTTTTCTGGTTTACCATAATGAGGAGTGTTACAAACTTCACACATCAGTTAGAGTTATACTTAAACTACATCTTTAATATTAAGAGCTTTGCAATAGCATTTTACTTTCAATGATGCGCTATCTCTAATGAACCATTGAAAGTGTCAACAGAAAAGTACAAAGATCTTTTATAGCCAAGATACACCCCTCTCAACTTCCATGACGAACCACATATCTTATGAAAAGTTCACGAAGAAAGACTTTTACTTGAGAGAGAGAGGAGTAGCACATAGCCAGATAGCATTCGCTATAAATTATCGTTCAGTTTGGTCTCTAAAATTAGGTTCTAATCTCGTTCCTGGTAGCACAAAAACATTACCTCATGTTATCTGGAATGCTCTTTAGGTTTTATCACCCAAAGACATCGTAAATCTCCTCTGTCAGTGCTATATCTCATAGAGGCCCATCCTCAGTGGAACACACAATAGTTAACAGAACACTCCATTCTGTCGAATAAAATAACCATTATAACGCAATACAAGCATTATAACATAATCTTGCAATTTTCCACGACACTGTGTATATTGGTTCCTGACTTCCCTGAAAAGTTGCATATCGCTGTCTATTCGATGCTAATGCAGAACGCCACAGGATGTTTTTGTGCTGGTCAAGGGCAGTCAAGTCTGGGGTGAACCAAGGGCTATATCTGTTCTTAGTTCTACATTTTTGGAATGGGGCATGCTTATTTAGGATGGTGAGGAAATTACTTTTAAAGAGAAACCAGACATCCTCTACTGACGGGATGAGGTCAATATCCTACCAGGATACCCGGGCCTGCTGGAGCGTTTGACAGTGATGAGGGATGGTCGTTTGACCGCGGACCCATTACGGACGCAGGCAATGAGGCAGTGATCGCTAAGATCCTGGTTGAAGACGGCAGAGGTGTATTTAGAGGGCAAGTTAGTCAGGATGATATCTAAGAGGGTGCCCATGGTTACAGATTTAGGGTTGATGGTAGGTTCCTTGATGATTTATGTGAGATTGAGGGCATCTAGCTTAGATTGTAGGACGGCCGGGGTGTTAAGCATATCCCAGTTTAGGTCACCTAACTGTACGAACTCTGAAGATAGATTGGGGGGAAATCAATTCACATATGGTGTCCAGGGCACAGCTGGGGGCTGAGGGGAATCTATAACAAGCGGCAACAGTGAGAGACTTGTTTCTGTCACTTTAACCATACCTACATGTACATACTACCTCAATAAGCCTGACTAACCGGTGTCTGTATATAGCCTTGCTACTGTTATTTTACACATATCTTTTTTTTCGCACTATTGGTAAGTAAGCATTTCACTCTAGGGTCTACACCTGTTGTATTCAACGCACGTGACAAGGATGTGAGTACAGTGGATGTGAGTACAGTGGAGGTTAACCTAGGCATTGAGTGACGATGAGAGAGGTTTTGTCTCTAGAGGCACCAGTTAACCCAGGTGAGGTCACCGCATGTGTGGGGGGTGGGACAAAAGGGCTATCTAAAGCATGTTGGGCGGGGCTGGGGGCTCTACAGTGAAATAAAACAATAATAACTAACCTAAACAGCAATAGACAAGGTATATTGACATTAGGAAGAGGCATGTGTAGCCGACTGATCATAGGGTCCAATGAGCAGCAATAGGTGAGTCAAGGAGCCGTTCGGTAGTTGCTACTACGCTAGGCGAGCTGGAGACACGGTGATTCAGACAGCTAGCGGGCCGGGGCTAGCAGATGGGTCTTCGGCGATGTCGGGCGATTACGTCGGCAGACCAGTCGTGATGGATCGGCGGGGCTCCGTGTCGGCAGTAATGGGTCCAGGCCAATTGGCAAAAGAGGTATTGTAGCCCAAGAATTAGCTGGTGGACCTCTTCGGCTAGCCGGGAGATAGGCCTAGCTCGAGGCTAGTTCAAGTCTAAGTGGTGCTTGCTTCGGGACAGAGACGTTTACCAGGAGTAGCTACTCGGATTGCAGCTAGCTAGCTGCGATGTGTAAAGGTTCAGAGCGGTAGGAATCCGGTGATGTGGTAGAGAAAAAGCAGTCCGATACGCTCTGGGTTGATATCGCGCTGTGCAGACTGGCAGGTATTGACCAGGCTGAAGCTGGCTGGTGTCCCAGTTAACAGTGAAGACCGCTAGTAGTGGCTAACTGACTAGTAGCTAGTAGCTAGTTAGCTGGCTAGCTTCTGATGGGGGTTCCGGTTCTAAAGTATAAAAATAGCAGATCTGTACCACATTGGGGGAGGCGGGTTGCAGGAAAGTTAATTCAGTCCGTAAATGGAAAGTGAGATTACAATATATACGAAATGAAAACAATATATACAAATATTTACATGGGACAGGACGGGACAAGACAAAACACACGTCCGACTGCTACGCCATCTTGGAATGTGTCGACCCTATCGACAACGGGGAGATGTTACTGATGTGCTTTGTGTCTGTCTCCAATGTAAAAATGAAACTTCCACACAAAATGACTTCTTTACTTAATTTAGGTTCAAGGAAGTGTGTAGGTCACATTCTGTATCATACAGCTATGAAGGTTATATATTTAGAACCACCTGCTGATTGGAATCCAGTCTGTGTCTTCAGTGTTCTAGAACTGTTTAGTGTTTTGTGGTCTGACTTATATAACAGAAAGAATAATAAGTAATGTAAAACATATTATCAGTTATTACCAGGAAGCTCTACATCATTTGTTTTAAATTATGAAATGTTTGAAAACTGGCATCAGGATATTGAGGGATGTGATTTGGATTAAACCTCAGCAAGGCAGTTTTATCATGTGGAGATTTCATTCTGTCATCTCTTTAAAATTAACACTGTCTTTTGCAGGAGGAAAACCAACCTTGGAGGAACCAAAGACGTCCAACCCAGCAAGACGACACCTCTGCTCCCATTGTGGAAAAAGTTTTAACCAGTTAGTTAGCTTGAAAAGACATGAGAGGGTACACATAAGAACGAAGCCACTCCATTGCTCCCAGTGTGGAAAGAGTTTTAAGCGGTTAGACACCCTCAAAGCTCATGAGCGAATACACACAGGGGAGAAGCCATGCCATTGCGCTCAGTGTGGAAAGAGTTTTACCCAATTAGGAAGCCTGAAAGAACACATGAGACTGCACACAGGGGAGAGGCCTTACCACTGCTCCGAGTGTGGAAAGAGTTTTAATCAGTCAGGAAGCCTGAAAGCTCATGAGCGAATACACACAGGGGAGAAGCCTTACCACTGCTCCCATTGTGCAAAGCGTTTTATCCAATTAGGAAGCCTGAAAGAACACATGAGAGTGCACACAGGGGAGAAGCCTTACCACTGCTCCCATTGTGCAAAGCGTTTTATCCAATTAGGAAGCCTGAAAGAACACATGAGAGTGCACACAGGGGAGAAGCCTTACCACTGCTCCCAATGTGCCAAGCGTTTTACCCATTTAGGAAACCTGAAAGAACACAAGAGACTGCACACAGGGGAGAAGCCTTACCACTGCTCCCGGTGTTCAAAGCGTTTTACCCATTTAGGAAACCTGAAAGCTCATGAGCGAATACACACAGGGGAGAAGCCTTACCATTGTTCCCACTGTGGAAAGCGTTTTAACTATTCAGGAAAGCTGAAAGAACACATGAGACTGCACACAGGGGAGAAGCCTTACAAATGCTCAGACTGTGGGAAGACATATTACTCATCACAGTGACTTAAACATCATGTGCGAATCCACACAGGAGAGAATAATTACTTCTCCTAGTGTGTAAATTTATATTTCACATCACATTAACTTAAAATTAATCAGAGAACATACACAGTGCTCCCACTGTCTTATATTGTTGTCTTATATTGTTGCCTGAGAATGTGTTTATTTTATTAAATGAAATGGTACAAAGTATACTCAAATGTATGTTTTTGTAATAAAACATGAATTGAATATGGAGTATGTCAGTTTGAATATAGAGTAGATCAGATTCCATGTGTTTAAATGGTCATTTCTTAAACTCTGACTGTGTGTGTTTATCTGGGTGTGTCTTTCCTCCAGCACTACAGATAGTACAGTGATATTTGGATGTAATGCATTTGCTCCATTGTTTAAATTTGCATTGTTGGCCCACTGATGATTTAATGAAATGAAAATGTTCACAGACTCTGTAATGCAAAATGTTAATTGTATGTGTCCACATATCTGAGTATGTGACTAACCTTGTGAAACTGTCCTATTATAATCTCCTGTTCTTGGGAGTATCATCCTGTGTTGCAAACCAGCTGCACCTGTGTCCTTGTATGAATAAAGTCCCTCCTAGGAACAGGAAACTATAAAGATATGTGCTCATCACCCAATGCTTCAGGAATTAGACTGTCTACACTGCGCTGTGTAACTGTTATTCTCTCTGA
The DNA here is from genome assembly GCF_016432855.1 of Salvelinus namaycush. Lineage (NCBI taxonomy): Eukaryota > Metazoa > Chordata > Actinopteri > Salmoniformes > Salmonidae > Salvelinus > Salvelinus namaycush. The sequence goes on along the minus strand of NC_052308.1, from coordinate 73,664,249 downwards.
GCTCAGAAATAAAGAATCTTGGTTTGACTTGGACTCCAGCAGGTCCTTATTTTATAATATCCACCACAACTCTCCCACGGATTGCTGTTTATCATTGTCTCAATGAAGAGTTCTTTGTTCTACTATCCTGGGGGCATTTACAAGCCTCCCACTGGTTGAATGAATGTTGTTTCCACGTCATTTCAACAAAACAAATCCATGTGATGTTAGATCAATGCAGAAAACTGATTGGATTTGTAAAAAGCCGTCAACATCAGGAATCTTTATTTATTTTTCACCCAACTTGTAAGCTAAATCCAATGACAGGTGACATTTTGTGTTGATTTCATGTTGAATTCACGACTCAAAGAAATGTAAATAGAAACTAGATGTTGAACTGATGTCTGTGCCCAGTGGGCTGGTTTGAATAAGTGGCAGGTGTTGGATCAATATCCACCTTAGTAGCTAAGTTTCCGTGCAATTTGCGACAGATTTTCATGTGAATATTCTTAAATATGTACAAAACAATATATGCATTTTCCCACCAGAAATGTTTCTTTCAAACAGACTAATTGCAGACTTTGTGTGACAAATAAAACAACTTTTGCTGTTAAAATCCCATATACCGTATGAAAAATACACGTTAAATGGGTTTCCATCACATTTTCAACTCTACTGAGGGTTTAAAAAGCTGTTGTATTATATAGCAAACGTGCTCTTGTCCCGTGCACTGTAGTCAGCAGCTCACAGATACAGTGCTGGTAGGCTACCTACATGATGAGATTATTATGGATGAGAGAGATATTATTTTATTTGTCAAATGGAAACCAAGCATCAATCATCATGTCACCAGAATAAGACCATCAAAATGTATTGGAAAGGAGCATCAAGCTCATCACATGCAGTTTCACCACCCTGTGAAGTTCATAACTTATTTAATCTGTAGCCTAATAAACTGCATGGGTTCCCAAGTCGTAGAGGGAGGACCACACAACATATCATCACGTGACTCCAAGTTAAAACCTCTAACGAGTCACAAACCCGGATCCGGGATCCCCCCCATCAAAAAAAGCTGACTAGCATAGCATAGCCTAAAGCCACAGGGATATCATATAATAAAATGTTCATGAAATCACAAGTCCAAGACACCAAATGAAAGATACACATCTTGTGAATCCAGCCATCATTTCTGAATTTTAAAATGTTTTACAGACACAAGACACAATATGTATTTATATTAGCTAACCACCATAGCAAAAGACACAACTTTTTTTTTCCACCAGTTTTTTTTCCTGCATAGGTAGCTATCACAAATTCGACCAAATAAAGATATAAATAGTCACTAACCAAGAAACAACTTCATCAGATGACAGTCTGATAACATTTATTGTATAGCATATGTTTTGTTCGAAAAATGTGCATATTTCAGGTATAAATCATAGTTTTACATTGCAGCCACCATCACAACTCTCACCAAAGCAACTAGAATAACTACAGAGAGCAACGTGAATTACCTAAATACTCATCATAAAACATTTATGAAAAATACACAGCGTACAGCAAATGAAAGACAAAGATCTTGTGAATCCAGCCAATATTTCAGATTCTTTAAGTGTTTTACAGCAAAAACACAATTTAGCATTATATTAGCTTACTACAATAGCCAACCACACAGCAGCATTGATTCAAGCCAACAATAGTGATAACGAATAAACCAGCAAAAGATATTTATTTTTTCACTAACCTTCTCAATCTTCATCAGATGACAGTCCTATAACATCATATTACACAATACATATATTGTTTGTTCGAAAATGTGCATATTTAGCGGCACAAATCGTGGTTATACAATGAGAATAGTAGCCAAGCTGCCAACAAAATGTCGGGAGAAATCTTGGGAGAGGCACCTAATCTAATCAATAACTAATCATAAACTTGACTAAAAAATACAGGTTGGACAGCAAATGAAAGATACATTAGTTCTTAATGCAACCGCTGTGTTAGATTTTTTAAATTAACGTTACTACGACATACAGCGTGCGTTACAGCGAGACCGTGCCGAAATTAATGGCGGAATTATTGTTTAACATTTTTTAACATAAATACGAATTAACAGCATAAAGACTTCTTACTATTTGTTGAGCTTCCATCAGAATCTTGGGCAAGTTGTCCTTTGTCCATAATAATCGTTGCTCGGCTGTAGAATGTCGTCTTCAACCGTGTAATTAGCAGCAAACATTAGCTATGTGGCCCAGACATGCCCAACTCTTCAAAACGCAGCACAAAGAAAATTCAGAAAAATCGCAATATACTCATATAAACTGATATAACTCGGTTTAAAATAACTACGTTATGATGTTTCTAACACCTATATCGAATAAAATCAGAGCCGGATATATCTAACGCCGATAACGTGAGCTTTTCAGAATGCCATCCTGAGGTCTGCTTTGCGCCATGACGAACGTTGAAAAGGGTGCACCCCTCGTTCCAAGACCATTTATACGGCCTCAGATCTACCTAGCAACACCATTCAAATCCTCACTGCTTACTGACATCTAGGGGAAATTGTATGCAGTGCATGTCGACCAATAGAATAATTGCAAATTAATTAACTGACCCTGGAACAGAGTGCCTGATTTCAGATTTCTCACTTCCTGATAGGAAGTTTGCTCCAACTTGAGTTCTGTTTTACTCACAGAAATAATTCAAACGGTTTTAGAAACTAGAGAGTGTTTTCATTCCAATAGTAATAATAATATGCATATTGTACGAGCAAGAATTGAGTATGAGGCAGTTTAATTTGGGAATGTTTTTTTACAAAGTGAAAACAGCGCCCCCATATTGACAAGAAGTTTTAACTGAGACGTGATGGTTATTATATAAATATTTGCACATAAAGGAGTTTCCATCGCCATTTCTCATTCATACATCTTTACTGACACAAAAAGACCCCACCATGTAAAACGAACTAACAAATTGTCTGTCTGCATTAATAAAATTGTACAGGCATATCCTGTTTCCATTATCCCGGTCATTACTTTTGAAATGGTTGGATCAATATCCACCTTCATGATATGGATGAAGCCTGATTTGGAATGTCTGAGTAGTTCTATATGATGTCATAATACACCCCTCTGATAGTGATACATTTCCTCCATTGTTTCCATGTCAGTTGGTTTCCCACTCTGATGATTTATATCTGACAGAGGGGCTTTAAAGGAATAGTATGGTCACATTTACAGGTTGTGGCTCAGTATTCTTAGTATGATGTGAAAAAAGAACAATCAACTATTTATTGATAATGTATATTCCTATTCAGCTTCTACATCTGCACAGAGAAAAACAGTATCTTAAAGGTGATTAAATATATATATAAATTGTACACTTCTATTTTCACAATTTGAATTATTATTCATCAAAAACTATACCAACAATACACTGCGGCTTTGACATCAAGAAGAGATTGGGCTGATGGGTGGTGGTGCTACTATACAGGTAAGGCTGTCCAATATGAATGTTCAATACACACAATAGGTTGATCAGTAGCCAGTTAGCTAGCTGCTACAGTCCAATATGAATGTTCAATACACACAATAGGTTGATCGGTAGCCAGTTAGCTGTGCTGCTACAGTCCAATATGAATGTTCAATACACACAATAGGTTGACTGTTGACCAATATGAATGTTCATAATGAGGGAAAAATAAAGGTGGGCTCTCCTGTCAACATGGGGCTCCTGCTGCAGGTAGCCTAGCGGTTACTAGTGTTGGGCCAGTAACCGAAAGATCTCTGGTTTGAATCCCAAAGACAACTAGGTGAAAAATCTGTCAATTTGCCCTTGAGGACCGCAGCAACAGGAGCCTCATGTTTCTCCCATTCTTCTCTGCAGATCCTCTCAAACTCTGTCAGGTTGGATGGGGAGTGTCACTACAAAGCTATTTTCAGGTCTCTCCGGAGATGTTAAATCGGGTTCAAATCCGGGCTCTGGCTGGGCCCCTCAAGGACATTCAGAGACTCCCAAAGCCACTCCTGCATTGTCTTGGCTTTGTGCGTAGGGTCGTTGTCCTATTGGAAGGTTAACCTTTGCCCCAGTCTGAGGTCCTGAGTGCTCTGGAGCAAGTTTTCAAAAATTATCTCTCTGTATTTTGCTCCGTTCATCTTTCCCTCGATCCTGACGAGTCTCCCAGTCCATGCCGCTGAAAAACATACCCACAGCATGATACTACCAACCCAATGATTCACCTTAGGAATGGTGCCAGGTTTCCTCCAGACGTGACCCGTGGCATTCATCAGACCAGAGAATTTTTTTACTCATGGTCTGATAGTCCTTTAGGTGCCTTTTGGCAAACTCCAAGCTGGCTTTCATGTGCCTTTTACTGAGGAGTGGCTTCCGTCTGGCAACTCTACCATAATGTCCTGCTTGGTGGAGTGATGCAGAGATGGTTGTCCTTCTGGAAGGTTCTCCCATCTCCACAGAGGAGCTCTGTCAGAGTGACCATTGGGTTCTTGGTCACCTCCCTGACCAAGGCCCTTCTCCCCCAATTGTTCAGTTTGGCCAGGCAGCCAGCAGTAGGAAGGGTTTTGGTGGTTTCAAACTTCTTCCTTTTAAGATGATGGGGACCTTCAATGCTGCAGAAATGTTTTGGTACACTTCCCCAGATCTGTGCCGTGACACAATCTTGTCTCGAAAGGAGTATATCACATCAAATACAGGCTACTTAAAGTTCATGAGAGAACACACATATGCTCGTACACTTGTCTCATTTTTACAAAAATAGAATTGTGCTTTTGGTCATGCAATATTTTCTTTATATATATATACTGGTCATACCAAACATTTGGAGAGAAATAAACGTCCTAATATAGACTAGGAACCTCCTCCTTTTCCCTCAGAAGAGCCTCAATTTGTCGGGGCATGAACTCTTCAAAGTGTCCAAAGCCTTCCACAGGGATGTTGGCACATGTTGACTCCAATGCTTCCCACAATTGTGTCATGTTGGCTGGATGTCCTTTGGGTGCAGTGAAGGCTCCTCAGGGAAGGATGGTCTTCCCCTTCCTCCTCTGAGGAGCCTCCACTGCACCCAAAGGACATCGAGCCAACATGACATAATTGTGGGATGGGATTTTCAGTGAGTTTCAGAAGAAAATAAATTGCTAAAACATAAAAAATTATCCTTTTTGGATAAAACTATACTAAATATAATCACATCACCATCATCATTGAATAAAAAAATAATTGAATAAAACATACTATTTTGCGTCCTCCTCTGGGTACATTGACTTCAATACAAAACCTAGGAGGCTCATGGTTCTCAAGGCTTCCATAGACTTAAACAGTAATTATGACAACTTCCGGAGGACATCCTCCAACCTATCAGAGCTCTTTCAGCATGAACCTTCTCCGCTGTGCAATGCGGTTTCCGAGCTGGTCATGGGTGCACCTCAACCCCGCTCAAGGTACTAATCGATATTATAACCGCCATCGAGAAGAGACAATACTGTGCAGCCGTATTCATGGGTTGGCACCCCCCATTGGGTTGTGCCATGGCGAAGATCTTTGTGGGCTATACTCGGCCTTGTCTCAGGATGGTAAGTTGGTGGTTGAAGGTATCACTCTAGTGGTGCGGGGGCTGTGCTTTGGCAAAGTGGGTGGGGTTATATCCTGCCTGTTTGGCCCTGTCCGGGGGTATCATCGGATGGGGCCACGGTGTCTCCTGACCCCTCCTGTCTCAGCCTCCAGTATTTATGCTGCAGTAGTTTATGTGTCGGGGGGCTGGGGTCAGTCTGTTATATCTGGAGTATTTCTCCTGTCTTATCCGGTGTCCTGTGTGAATTTATGTATGCTCTCTCTCTCTCGCTTTTTCTTTCTCTCTTTCTCTCGGAGGAGGACCTGAGCCCTAGGACCCCACCTCAGGACTACCTGGCCTGATGACTCCTTGCTGTCCCCAGTCCAGCTGGCCGTGCTGCTGCTCCAGTTTCAACTGTTCTGCCTGCGGCTATGGAACCCTGACCTGTTCACCGGAGGTGCTACCTGTCCCAGACCTGCTGTTTTCAACTCTAGAGACAAACGTTTCTTAAACAGAAAAAAACGGGATAAACATACCTGAATTTGTCAAATAAAATCAAACTTTATTTGTCAAATGCGCCGAATACAACAAGTGTAGACCTGACAGTGAATTGCTTACTTACAAGCCCTTAACTAACAGTACGGTTCAAGAAGAGTTAAGAAAATGAGCAAATGACCAAAAGTAAAAAATAATAAAAAGTAACACAATAAAATAACATTAACAAGGCTATATACAGGGGGTACTGGTACCGAGTCAATGTGCGGGGGTACAGGTTAGTCGAGGTAATTTGTACATGTAGGTCGGGGTGAAGTGACATTTCATAGATAATAAACAGCAACTAGCAGCAGTGTACAAAACAAATGGAGGTGAGGTCAATGTAAATAGTCCAGGTGGCCATTTGATTAATTGTTCAGCAGTCTTATGACTTGGGGGTAGAAGCTGTTAAGGAGCCTTTTGGTTCTAGACTTGGTGCTCCGGTACCGCTTGACGTGCGGGAGCAGAGAAAACAGTCTATGACTTGGGTGACTGGAGTATCTGACAATTTTTTGGGCTTTCTTTATAATTGTCCTGGATGGCAGGAAGCTTGGCCCCAGTGATGTTCACTACCCTCTGTAGTGCATTACGGTCAGATGCCGAGCAGTTGCCATACCAGGCGATGATGCAACCGGTCAGGATGCTCTCGATGGTGCAGCTATAGGTCTTTTTGAGGATCTGGAGACCCATGCCAAATCTTTTCAGTCTCCTGAGGTGGAAAAGTTGTTGTCGTGCCCTCTTCACGACTGTCTCGGTGTGTTTGGACCATGATAATTAGTTGGTGATGTCTTCAAGACTGTCTCTCACCTAAAAAACCTATCTCGACCTGTGTGCACCTACGTTCTATACTTTCATTCATAGGCTAGGTTGTAGCAATCTCATGATGGGTATAGGGAAAATGTTAGTATCATGTAGTAGCCTAAACCTATTGCTGTTACATTGAACAGGGTGAATGGAATATGAATGACAGTTATCCAATATGCTGTAATAGAATTAAGGCCATGCTCATGAAAAAACAAATCGTTCTGCCTCATCTTAAACACCACTGTTTGGGTGGTGGATGATTATTGGTACACATGGGAAACCGTTGAGCTGGAAAACCCCAGCAGCGTTGCAGTTCTTGACACAAACCGGCGCCTGGGACCTACTACCATCCCCCGTTCAAAGACACTTAAATATGTTGTCTTCCCCATTCACCGTCTGTATGGCACACATACACAAGCCATGTCTCATTTGTCTCAAGGCCTAAAATGCCTTATTTAACCCGTCTCCTCCCCTTCATCTACACTGATTGAAGGGGATTTAACTAGTGACATCAATAAGGGATCATAGCTTCCAGCCCCAGCTAACACACCAGACTCCAATAATCACCAAATCATAATCTTCAGTTTAGGATGCAGTTAGATTAATCAGCTGTGTTTGCTAGCGATGGACAAAAAGTGTGACACCAATCAGGCCCCCGAGGACTGGAGTTGCCCACCCCTGGTTTACAGGATGATTTGTATCTTAAAGAGCGTGGCTTTAATGGAATAGTACCGTCACATCTAGATAAAAACGAATGTGAAAGATTAACAGAGCAAATGTTTATTAAAACACTACCTATTCATAGAAGTATGTATTCATCATTTATAATATATCAGCTTATTGTTAAATTATTCTGACGTTTTTCCAATACAAAAGTGTAGTAACTGTTGTTTCCAAACTGCGTTACCCACTCCAGCCAGCAGATGGCGATATGCGTCTTTCAGGTGATGCTTCTTGCGTGACGTATAATTTACTGGACGGGACACTTCTTCAGGAACAACAACGCGGCTACTCTTTCAACCACCTCGGTAGCTTGCTAGCCAACATAAAACTGAAAGATTGACGCATTAGACCATGTTAATGTACATTAGATAATCTCAGTGTTGTTAACGCAGTTCAGTTGACGTATCAACTGGTTAACTTTAACCTGATGTGCTTGTTCAATTTGCAAAGTTGTTAAATATTGATACTGAGCCTAGCGTTAGAGTAGCCGCTAATTCTAACATCCCAGACCATGAGCTCACTAAACTACTCCTCCCCCGTTAAAGAAGATGAGGTCTGCTGTATGCAGAAAGAAGCTCTGAGGCTGAACATTGTCGTGAAAGAAGAAGAGGATGTTATAGAGGAAACAGAGGAAGAACCTTTTAGAGAGGAAGAGGATGCTATCTCAATAAAGGTGAAGAAGGAAGACGTCTTGGGAGTGAAAGAGGAGGAGACAGAATATCAGATTAACATCAGTGAGTACTGTCTTAAAAACAGAGTCACACACTATGCCGTTGTTGAACTAATGTGTGGTTTTTAAGGGGCATTCTACTGAAGTTCTACACTTGAATATGTTGTTCAGTACTGTAGGAATTGTTAAAGGGGCCATCTGCCTTTGTTAGTTTTTATCTGCCATTGGTACATATATTTTGGGGACTTTTAAATTAGATTTATTAAATTATCCATGTGGTCTACATTAAAGTGCATCTCATCTAGTATAACAGGCTTTTAAAATGCAATGTTGGAGCATAATTTATACTTAAAATATCAAAGGTATGCAAAAGGAACCCATTTAGTGGAACGACCCTTTAACATTTGCATTTTAGGCCCTGTTTAGAGAGATTAATGCCTCTTGTAAGACCCTATGATTATAATAGACGGTCGTAAGTTCACTATCTGTTTGATGTTCTCATTCACACAGGAGAGAGACATGACTATTGTGGATCCTCTGGGGAGCATCAACAACATCCTGATGCTGAGGAGGCAGAGAAGAGTCTCTCCAGATCAGACCACCAGATGGTACAGCTTGGTCTGGTCTAGCATACAGCTTGCTCTATCGGGGTCTGGGCTGGGTTTCTGTAAAGCACTTCATGACAACAGTGGCTTCAGCATCCATAATGATATGTGTCTGTGTCCCCTCTTTATGGTTACCAGGACAACGCTAGCCCTTCCTCCCTCCCGGAGTCCCCGTGTCGTGCCTCTCCCAGTAGCGCCTTACTGCTGGGTATGAAGAGGTTGTCTGTGCTGCTGGTGGACTGCAGGAAAACAACGGGGCTGAGTGGAACTGTGAGAGGAGGAGAAGAGAAGAAAGGACCAGATTTGACACATCAAAGTAAGTGCTGTGGTTTAGTTTAAACAAATAAAATAGATCTGCCCACTGGTATCTGTTACCAGGACAACCAGCAGAGTTCTGTTAGTTGACAGGAAGATAGACTGGTGGATATGGATGTTATGAATATCATAACACTGAAAAAGGATTCTGCCAATGAAAAGAGAGAAACTAATAGACCATATAAAACCTTGATGAAAGTTAGCTTTAAAGAGAAAGTTTCAAGATGATCCAATGTAAACTGCTTGTTTTACAAAAACTTTTCCTTAAAACATTATGGATGTTACATTGCTTGTCCCAGTCAACCCCCCCCTATCTTTACAAGACTGTAGAACAGGCAAACTAAACTCAAGACACTGTTAATTAATTAACTAATACTGGAGGAAAGCTGTGATCAGGCTGCCCACTCAAGAGAAAGCTTCAAACTGTAACCAGTGCCGTCAACCTTGTTCAGGTTATCAATCAACCTACCAGGGTAGTTACAAACAGTAGAGGAATGAAATCATCAACATATTTTGATCATATCTTTACTAATGCTGCAGAAATGTGTTTTAAAGCAGTTTCCAGATCCATCAGATGTAGTGATCACAATATAGTAGCCATGTCTAGGAAAACCACAGTTCCAAAGGCTGGGCCTAATATTGTGTATAAGAGGTCATACAATTTTTTGTAGTGATTCCTATGTTGTTGATGTAAATAATATTTGTTTGTCCGTGGTGTGTAATGATAAGCAACCAGACGCTGCTGTTAAAACTGTAAAAACTGTTAAATCCACGTGGATTGATGAGGAATTTAAAAAATGGTATGATGAAGAGGGAGGCAAAAGAGGTGGCATATAGGCCTGGCTGTATAACTGATTTGCAAACGTATTGCAAATTGAGAAATCATGTGACTAAACTGAATAAAAAAAAGAATAAGAAACTACACTATGAAACAAAGATAAATGACATGAAGAATGATAGTAAAAAATCTTTCGAGCATCTTCAATTAAATTTTTGGGGAAAAAATCAACAATGACATGTCACCGGTGTCTGACAACGTGGATGGAAAATTGAGGATAATTGCGGCTGATATTGCCACTCCTATTTGCCTTGTCTTTAATGTAAGCCTACTAGAAAGTGTGTGCCCTCAGGCCTGGAGGGAAGCTAAAGTCATTCCACTAACCAAGAATAGTAAAGCTCCCTTTACTGGCTTAAATAGCCGACCAATCAGCCTATTACCAACCCTTACATTTTTGGAAAAAAATTGTTTGGCCAGATACAATGTTATTTTACAGTAAACAAATTGAGACTTTCAGCTTATAGGGAAGGACATTCAATAATCACAGCACTTACAAATGACTGATTGGTTGAGAGAAATTGATGATGATAAAAATATTGTTTGGGCTGTTTTGTTAGACTTAATTGCGACTTTTGAAATTATCGATCATAGTCTGCTGCTGAAAAAAACGTATGGCTTTACACCCCCTGCTATTTTGTGGATGAAGAGTTTTTTAAAAAGCTAACCTTTATTTAACTAGGCAAGTTGGTTAAGTACAAATTCTTATTTTCAATGACGGCCTAGGACTGCCTTGTTCAGGGGCAGAACGACAGAGTTTTACCTTGTCAGCTCGGGGATAAGATCCAGCAACCTTTTGGTTACTGGCCTAACGCTCTAACCACTAGGCTACCTGCCGCCCCAGAGCTACCTGTCTAACAGAACACAGAGAGTGTTCTTTAATGGAAGCCTGTACAACAAAATCAAGGTGGAATCAGGAATTCCCCAGGGCAGCTGTTTGGCACCTACTTTTTTCAATCTTTGCCAACGACATTTGAGTAAAGCCAGTGTGTCTATGTATGCGGATGACTCAACACTGTACACGTCAGCTACTACAGCGACTGAAATGACAGCAACACTTAACAAAGAGCTGCAGTTAGTTTCAGAATGGGTGGCAAGGAATAAGTTAGTCCTAAATATTTCAGATTACCTTAAATTACATGGGCTACTATGCTAATTCTGTAGCGGTATTGTTAGAGGGTGGTAAAGATAAAGTTTTGTTGGGGCGCCAGGCAGGTATTAACCCTAGGTATTAAAGATAGTTAATACCTATTATAACATTATTATTATTAAAACCGAAAGGATAAGAGTAGAATAGATAGAGTAGCGCTTCCAGACACATTCTAAACATGATGGAGTCTTAAAGGAGGACTGTAGCATCTAATGATGAAACATTATGGAGTCTTAAAGGAGGACTGTATCATCATGAGGTAGTCACCTGAAATGCATTTCAATTAACATGTGTGCCTTTTTAGAAGTTAAGTTGTGGAATTTCTTTCCTTAACCTGTTTGGGATAGGGGGCAGTATTTTCACATCCAGGTTGAAAGCGTGCCCAAAGTAAACTGCCTGCTACTCAGGCCCAGAAGCTAGGATATGCATATAATTGGTAGATGTGGATAGAAAACACTCTAAAGTTTCTAAAACTGTTAAAATAATGTAGGTGAGTATAACAGAACTTATTTTGCAGGTGAAACCCCGAGGACAAACCATCCAGGAGGATTTTCTTTTTTTTGAGTTGACTCTGTTTTCAATTGTTTTTCTGTGGCACTTGGTTGCAGTTCCTATTGCTTCCTGTAGATGTCAATTGTCTTTAGAAATTGGTTGATGTTTTTCTTAAGAGAAATGAAGAAGTACGGCTATTCAGAACGAGGGTCCAGCCTAGTGCTCTCTAATGTTTTGATGCGCGCTCCAGGTCACACGCTTCACGTTGTTTTTATCCGGTATTGAACACAGTTTATCCCATCTTAAATTTTATTGATTATTTACCTTTTAAAATACCTGAAGTGTGATTAGGAAAGTTGTTTGAAATGTTTGGACAGCGTTTACAGGTAACTTATTTGATATTTTGTAGTTATGTTGGGCGAGTTGTAACCGGTGTTCCAAATAAATGGACATTTTGGAGATATAACGACGGAATTAATCGAACAAAAGGACCATTTGTGATGTTTATGGGACATATTGGAGTTCCAACAGAAGAAGCTCTTCAAAAGTAAGGCATGAATTATATCGTTATTTCTGAGTTTTGTTTCGCGCCTGGCGGGTTGAAATATGATTGTCATGTGTTTGTTTGATGGGGTGCTGTCCTCAGATAATCGCATGGTTTGCTTTTGCCGTAAAGCCTTTTTGAAATCTGACACGGTGGCTAGATTAACAAGAAGTTAAACTTTAATTTGGTGTATTGCACTTGTGAATGCATGAAAGTTAAATATTTCTAATAAAAAATATATATATTTCGCGCTCTGCAATTTCACCGGATGTTGTCGAAACGTTCCGCTAGCGGAATCCCTAGCCATAACAGGTTTTAATGTGTTTGAGCCAATCAGTTGTGTTGTGACAAGGTAGGGGTGGTATACAGAAAATAGCCCTGTTGGGTAAAAGACGAAGTCCATATTATGTCAAGAACAGCTCAAATAAGCAAAGAGAAACAACATTCCATCATTACTTTTAGGACCATCACAGGAATGGAAAGCCCAGAGTTACTTCTGATGCATAAGTTCATTAGAGTTACCAGCCTTAGAAATTAAAGCCCAAATAAATGCTTCACGAAGTTCAAGCAACAGACACATCTCAACATCATCGGTTCAGAGTAGACTACGTGAATCAGGTCTTCATGGTCCAATTGCTGCATGGACACCACTACTAAAGGACACCAATAAGAAGAAGAGACTTGCTTGGGCCAAGAAACACGAGCAATGGACATTAGAACGGTGGATATCTGTCCTTGGGTCTGATGAGTCCAAATTTGAGATTTTTGGTTCCGAGCGTCATGTCTTTGTGAGACGCGGAGTAGATGAACAGATGATCTCCGCATGTGTGGTTCCCACCGTGAAGCATGGAGGAGGAGATGTGATGGTGTGCGGGTGCTTTGCTGTTGACAATGTCAGTGATTTATTTATTCAAGTCACACTTAACCAGCATGGCTACCACATCATTCTGCAGCGATACGCCATCCCATCTGGTTTGGGCTTAGTCCCACTATCATTTATTTTTCAACAGGACAATGACCTTGGTCAACACACCTCCAGGCAGTGTAAGAGCTATTTGACCAAGAAGGAGAGTGATGGAGTGCTGCATCAGATGACCTGGCCTACTCAATCCCCCGACCTCAACCAAATTGAGATGGTTTGGGATGAGTTGGATTGCAGAGTGAAGGGAAAGCAGCCAACAAGTTCTCAGCATATGTGGGAACTCCTACAAGACTGTTGGAAAAGCATTCCAGGTGAAGCTGGTTGAGAGAAAGCCAAGAGTGTGCAAAGCTATCAAGGAATCTAATATAAGCTATTTTAAAGAATCTAATATATATTTTGATTTGTTTAACACTTGTGGTTACTACATGATTCCATGTGTTTTTTAATAATTTTGATGTCTTCTCTATTATTCTACAATGTAGAAAATAGTAAAAATAAAGAAAAACCCTTGAATGAGTAGGTGAGTCCTAACTTTTGACTGGTACTGTACATTAAATTCCCTGGCAACAGCTCCAGTGGACATTCCTGCAGTCAGCATGCCAATTGCCCGCTCCCTCAGAGATCTGTGGCATTGTTGTGTGACAAAACTGCACATTTTCGAGTGGCCTTTTATTATCCCCAGCACAAGGTGCACCTGTGTAATAATCAAGCTGTTCAATCAGCTTCTTGATATGCCACACCTGTCAGGAGGATGGATTATCTTGGCAAAGAATAAATGTTAACTAACGGATGTAAAAAATTCTGCAATCTTTTTTTATCAGCTCATTAAACATCCAACACTTTACATGTTGAGTTTATATTTATGTTAATTGTATTAACTGTCAGTTTTAGGAACATCTACCCAAAATATTTCACCTTATTTTTTACTTTACCCAAAATATGACATCGGCGATAGTCAAAATTTTGAAAATCTGTGAACGTCTAAATAAGAAATTGGTCCATTTAAACATCATGTGTCGAACCCTTTCAACAACGAGAAGATGTTACTGATGTGCTTTGTGTCTTCGACAGTCGGAAGTATCGACGTAAAAAACAGTTTTGGATTATCACACAAAATTACCTATTTAGTTATTTTATGTTGAAGGAAGTGTGTAGGTCACATTCTGTATCATACAACTATGAAGGTTATATATTTAGAACCACCTGCTGATAGGAATTCAGCGATGTCTGTGTTAGTGTCATAGAACTGTCTAGTTTTTTGTGTTCTGACTTGTAAAACAGGATGAATAAAATAAGTAATGTAAACATATCAGTAATTACCAGGATGCTCTACAACATTTGTTTTAAAATCACACAAAGATTGTTAAAACTGGCCTCAGGTTATTGAGAGATCTGATTCAGGATGTACCCTCATAGCATGGTTGTTTTATCATGTGGAGGTTTCATTCAGGTCTCTATTTTTTTTTAAACACTGTCTTTGGCAGGAGAAAGACCAGACTCAGAAGAACCAGAGCCAGGGACGTCCAAACCAGCAAGACGACACCAGTGCTCCCACTGTAGAAAGGGTTGTAACCGGTTATGGGACCTGAAACAACATGAGAGAATCCACACAGGGGAGAAGCCTTACCACTGCTCCCAGTGTGGAAGGAGTTTTAGCCATAAAGGAAACCTGAACCAACACGAGAGAATACACACAGGGGAGAAGCCTTACCACTGCTCCCAGTGTGGAAAGAGTTTTATCCATATAGGTAACCTGAAAATACACGAGAGAATACACACAGGGGAGAAGCCTTACCACTGCTCCCAGTGTGGAAAGAGTTTTAAAGATTTAGGGAACCTGAAAAGACATGAGAGAATACACACAGGGGAGAAGCCTTACCACTGCTCCCAGTGTGGAAAGAGTTTTAACGATTTAGGGAACCTGAAACAACATGAGAGAATACACACAGGGGAGAAGCCTTACCACTGCTCCCAGTGTGGAAAGAGTTTTAAAGATTTAGGGAACCTGAAACGACATGAGAGAATACACACAGGGGAGAAGCCTTACCACTGCTCCCAGTGTGGAAAGCGGTTTAACCAGAAAGGACACCTGAATGAACATGAGAATACACACAGGGGAGAAGCCTTATCACTGCTCCCAGTGTGGAAAGAGTTTTATCCATTTAGGTAACCTGAAAAAACATGAGAGAATACACACAGGGGAGAAGCCTTACCACTGCTCCCAGTGTGGAAAGAGTTTTAACCACAAAAGCAACCTGAACCAACACAAGAAAATACATAGAGGGGAGAAGCCTAACCACTCCTCTCAGGGTGCAAAGCTTTTGCCCATTTTAGGAAGCCTGAAAGAACACATGAGACTGCACATGTGGAGAAGGCTTACAAAAGCCCAGACTATGGGAAAACATATTACTCATAACAGTCACTTAAACGTCATTAGAGAATCCACACAGGAGAGAGAAATTACTTCTCTTAGCGTGTATATGGATATTTAATATCTGACTGATAATGTGTTTATCTGTTTTTACCATATGAAATTGCTTCTTCCAATTATTGATGTACCTGTTAAAAAACTGACTGTTAGAACTGTTAAGGCTCCATGGATTGATGAGGAATTGAACATCTGTATGGTTGAAGGAGATGGGTGCACATCTGGCTGGCTTATGTACTGCAAATTGAGGAATGATGTGACCAAACTCAACAAAAATAATAAACTTTATTATGAATCCTAGATCAATGATATAAAGAATGATGGAAAAAACTTTAATAAAAACATAATGAAAGAAAAGCAGTGCAAGTATTGAATGTTGTAAAGTTATTGTGGGAGAGGTGGAAAAATTGTTATCGATCAATAATGACAAATCTCCTGGCATTGACAACTGAGATGGAAAGCTACTGAGGACGGTAGCTGACTCTATAGCCACTCCTATCTGTCATATTTTTAATCTGAGCCTAGAGGAAAGTCTTTGTCCTCAGGCCTGGAGGGAAGACAAAGTAGTTCCACTACCCAAGAGTGGTAAAGCGGCCTTTACTGTTTCTAACAGCAGACCTATAAGCTTGCTGCCAGCTCTTAGCAAGCTGTTGGGAAAAAATTTGTTTGACCAAATAAAATGCTATTTCTCTGTAAACAAATTAACAACAGACTTTCAGCATGCTTATAGAGAAGGGCACTCAACATGTACTGCACTGACACAAATTACTGATGAATGGTTGAGAGAAATTGATAACAAGAAGATTGTGGGAGCTCTATCGTTAGATTTCAGTGCAGCCTTTGGTGTTAATGACCATAACCTGTTGTTTAAGAATGTCTGTGCTGTGGCTTTTCAACCTCTGCCATAATGTGGATTCAGAGCTATCTATCTACTAGAACTCAGAGGGTTTTTAATGGAAGCTTCTCTATTGTCAAACATATAAAGTGTAATGTACCTCAGTGCAGCTCTCTAGGCCCTCTACTCTTTTCTATTCTTACCAATGACCTGCCACTGGCATTAAACAAAGCATGTGTGTCCATGTATGCTGATGATTCAACCATATAAGCATCAGCAACCACAGCTAATGAGGTCACTGAAACCCTTAACAAAGAGTTGCAGTCTGTTTTGGAATGGGTGGCCAGTAATAAACTGGTCCTGAACATCTCTAAAACTAAGCATCATCATTCCTTAAGTTCTAGACCGCAGCTGAATCTGGTAATGAATTGTGTTGCTGTTGAACAAGTTGAGGAGACTAAATTACTTGGCATTACCTTAGATTGTAAACTGTCATGGTCAAAACATATAGATTCAATGGTTGTAAAGATGGGGAGAGGTCTAGCCGCAATAAAGAGATGCTCTGCTTTTTTGACACCACACTCCAAAAAAGAAAGTTCTGCAGGCTCTAGTTTTGTCTCATTTTGATTATTGTCCAGTCGTGTGGTCCAGTGCTGCAAGGAAAGACCTAGTAAAGCTGCAACTGGCCCAGAACAGAGCGGCACGTTTTGCTCTTAATTGTAATCAGAGGGCTGATATTAATACTATGCATGCCAGTCTCTCTTGGCTAAGAGTTGAGGAGAGACTGACTGCATCACTTCTTCGTTTTATGAGAAACATGAATGTGTTGAAAATCCCAAATTGTTTGTGTAGTCTGGAAGGGAATTCTGCCCTATGTGCACACAAGAGACCACAGGAAAACTTATTTGATCAGAGGTTAGTTTGTTTAATAAGGATTGCAACACGGAGTTTACACTTACAGCAATTTGCAAGCAACACTCAGTTCAAAAGATGGTGTTTTCCCTTTTTATCCCCTACTGAGGATCACCCCGCCCAGGGTGATGTCCCTTAACTTTAATACCATATAAGCTCATAATTAATAGTTGCTAATACAAAGATGTCTCTGCTAGGCGGAGTTCAGCTTATTGCGTTATTGGCAGTTAGTTTCCCAATCACTCTTCCCCTTATTGCTATCATGTAAGACTGGAAGTAAGACTGGAACATAGTATCAACAGGAACTCTTAGTTCCCTTTATCCATCTGTTACCTAAAATATAGTTTCAACATCTGACTTTGTACAGTTGACCTTTTCATTCACTTGCAAGCTGTCAACCACTGATTCTTAATCTCAAGCTAAAGCAAAACATGAATCATTGTACTTTTGTCATCACAGATGTTCCTATAATGTACAGATATCATCAAAGTTCTTACAAGTCAACTTACACACAGCTCTGACACACACACTTATCCCACCAGACATGCCACCGGGGGTCTTTTCACAGTCCCCAAGTTTCCAGAACAAATTCAAGAAAGCGTACAGTATTATATAGGGCCCTTATTGCATGGAACTTCCTTCCATCTCATATTGCTCAAATAAACAGCAAACCTGGTTTCAAAAAACAGATAAAGCAACACCTCACGGCACAACCCCTCTCCCCTATTTGACCTAGATAGTTTGTGTGTATGTATTGATATGTAGGCTACGTGTGCCTTTTACAAAATGTATGTAGTTCTGTCCTTGAGCTGTTCTTGTCTATTGATGTGCTGTATTATGTGTCATGTTTTGTGTGGACCCCAGGAAGAGTAGCTGCTGATTTTGCAACAGCTAATGGGGATCCTAATAAAATACCAAACTCTGTTATTCTCTCTGAGCTCAGAAATAAAGAATCTTGGTTTGACTTGGACTCCAGCAGATCGTTATTTTATAATATCCACCACAACTCTCCCACGGATTGCTGTTTATCATTGTCTCAATGAAGAGTTCTTTGTTTTACTTTCCAATAAACATTCCACTTTCTTGGGGGCATTTACAAGCCTCCCACTGGTTGAATAAACGTTGTTTCCACGTCAAAATAAAAAACATCTTTAACATTGATGAACCTTCACTATCTTCATCCCTAAACTAGCAACAATAACTATTGTCTATTGTTATTCTCAGTAACCTTTCTGGCCATATGAAATCCTAGCTAAATACAATGTTCCCTAGCGGTTTTCATGTCTTTGGTTATGCAAACATTTGTTTATTTAATTATATTTCTCATTGAGATTAATATTTTTTAAATTCTGTATGGGTCACGCATTGCTTTGGTCATATGTTCCCTTATGGGTCAATGGTTTTAATTAGAATATAGCAATTATGCTCTCTCCTCAATCACTTACAGTTTCTTTGGAAAGTATTCAGACCCCTTGACTTTTTCCCATTTTGTTATGTTACAGCCTTATTAAAAAATGTATTAAATGAAACAATTTCCTCAGCAATCTACACACAATACGCATTACTTCCCACTGGTTGAATAAACGTTGTTTCCACGTCATATTAAGTTAAAAAACATCTTGAACATCTTGAACATTGATGAACCTTCAAAGGAAAGGGTAAAAATGATCTGTTTAGGTTGTTTGTAAAACATATGTTTTGAAAGACACCTGGGGGTCCAGGTTGTTAGTTATTTTGTGTACATATAGTTCCCCTGTGTGCAAGAGCCCCCCTAGATTCACATCTTCTTGACGTTTAACATTCCCAGCCAAGGGGTGAGACAGAGGGAGAGATTTAAATTCATTGAAAGTAAATTACATTTTATTTCAAACCTTTTATTTTATTCAAAAACTTTAGTACAGTCATTTAAACGTACATATTACAATTATTAAAGTTTACTATGTAATATTAAATACAAAATTATGTCACTAATGTTTTGTTACTAAAGAACTTTATATAAATCATACATGTTATTATTACATGTAGCAACACCACATGACAACAACATGGTGGCAACACAACATAACAACAACATGGTAGCAACACAACATGGTAGCAAAACAACATGGTACCAACACAACATGGTAGCATCACAACATGGTAGCAACACAACATGACAACATGGTAGCAACACAACATAACAACAACATGGTAGCAACACAACATGGTAGCAAAACAACATGGTAGCAACACCACATGACAACAACATGGTAGCAGGACAACATGGTAGCAGCACCACATGACAACAACATGGTCCTAACACAACATGGTTGCAACACCACATAACAACAACATGGCAGCAACACAACATGGTAGCAACACCACATAACAACAACATGGTAGAAGCACCACATAACACCAACAAGGTGGAAAAACCTCATGACAACAACATGGTAGCGACACCACATAACAACAACATGGTAGCAACACCACATAACAACAACATGGTAGCGACACCACATGACAACAACATGGTAGCAACACAACATGGTAGAAACACAACATGGTAGAAACACCACATGACAACAACATGGTAGCAACACAACATGGTAGCAGAACCACATGACAACAACATGGTCCTAACACAACATGGTAGCAACACAACATAACAACAACATGGTAGCAACACAACATAACAACAACATGGCAGCAACACAACATGGTAGCAACACCACATAACAACAACATGGTAGCAACACAACATGGTAGCAAAACAACATGGTAGCAACACCACATGACAACAACATGGTAGCAGGACAACATGGTAGCAGCACCACATGACAACAACATGGTCCTAACACAACATGGTTGCAACACCACATAACAACAACATGGTAGCAACACCACATAACAACAACATGGTAGCGACACCACATGACAACAACATGGTAGCAACACAACATGGTAGAAACACAACATGGTAGAAACACCACATGACAACAACATGGTAGCAACACAACATGGTAGCAGAACCACATGACAACAACATGGTCCTAACACAACATGGTAGCAACACAACATAACAACAACATGGTAGCAACACAACATAACAACAACATGGCAGCAACACAACATGGTAGCAACACCACATAACAACAACATGGTAGCAACACAACATGGTAGAAGCACCACATGACACCAACATGGTAGCGACACCACATAACAACAACATGGTAGCAACACCACATAACAACAACATGGTAGCAACACAACATGACAACAACATGGTAGCAACACAACATGGTAGCAACACAACATGGTAGCAACACCACATGACAACAACATGGTAGATGCACCACATGACACCAACAAGGTAGCAAAACCACATGACAACAACATGGTAGCGACACCACATAACAACAACATGGTAGCAACACCACATGACAACAACATGGTAGCAACACCACATGACAACAACATGGTAGCAACACCACATGACAACAACATGGTAGCAGCACCACATGACAACAACATGGTAGCAACACCACATGACAAACAACATGGTAGCAACACCACAAGACAAAAACATGGTAGCAACACCACATGACAACAACGTTGTAGCAACACAACATGACAACAACATGGTAGCAACAGAACATGAAAACAACATGGTAGCAACACCACATAACAACAACATGGTAGCAACACCACATGAAAACAACATGGTAGCAACACCACATAACAACAACATGGTAGCAACACCACATAACAACAACATGGTAGCAATACAACATGGCGGAAACACAACATGGCGTAAACACAACATGGTAGCAACACCACATGACAACAACATGGTAGCAACACAACATGGCGTAAACACAACATGGTAGCAACACCACATGACAACAACATGGTAGCAACACAACATGGTAGCAACACAACATGGTACCAACACAACATGGTAAAAACACCACATAACACCAACATGGTACCAACACCACATAACAACAACATGGTAGCAACACAACATGACAACAACATGGTAGCAACACAACATGGTAGCAACACAACATGGTACCAACACAACATGGTAAAAACACCACATAACACCAACATGGTACCAACACCACATAACAACAACATGGTAGCAACACAACATGGTAGCAAAACAACATGGTACCAACACAACATGGTATCGCATCACAACATGGTAGCAACACAACATGACAACATGGTAGCAACACAACATAACAACAACATGGTAGCAACACAACATGGTAGCAAAACAACATGGTAGCAACACCACATGACAACAACATGGTAGCAGGACAACATGGTAGCAGCACCACATGACAACAACATGGTCCTAACACAACATGGTTGCAACACCACATAACAACAACATGGCAGCAACACAACATGGTAACAACACCACATAACAACAACATGGTAGAAGCACCACATAACACCAACAAGGTGGAAAAACCTCATGACAACAACATGGTAGCGACACCACATAACAACAACATGGTAGCGACACCACATAACAACAACATGGTAGCAACACCACATAACAACAACATGGTAGCGACACCACATGACAACAACATGGTAGCAACACAACATGGTAGAAACACAACATGGTAGAAACACCACATGACAACAACATGGTAGCAACACAACATGGTAGCAGCACCACATGACAACAACATGGTCCTAACACAACATGGTAGCAACACAACATAACAACAACATGGTAGCAACACAACATAACAACAACATGGCAGCAACACAACATGGTAGCAACACCACATAACAACAACATGGTAGCAACACAACATGGTAGAAGCACCACATGACACCAACATGGTAGCGACACCACATAACAACAACATGGTAGCAACACCACATAACAACAACATGGTAGCAACACAACATGACAACAACATGGTAGCAACACAACATGGTAGCAACACAACATGGTAGCAACACCACATGACAACAACATGGTAGATGCACCACATGACACCAACAAGGTAGCAAAACCACATGACAACAACATGGTAGCGACACCACATAACAACAACATGGTAGCAACACCACATGACAACAACATGGTAGCAACACCACATGACAACAACATGGTAGCAACACCACATGACAACAACATGGTAGCAGCACCACATGACAACAACATGGTAGCAACACCACATGACAAACAACATGGTAGAAACACCACATGACACCAACAAGGTAGCAAAACCACATGACAACAACATGGTAGCGACACCACATAACAACAACATGGTAGAAACACCACATGACAACAACATGGTAGCAACACAACATGGTAGCAGCACCACATGACAACAACATGGTCCTAACACAACATGGTAGCAACACAACATAACAACAACATGGTAGCAACACAACATAACAACAACATGGCAGCAACACAACATGGTAGCAACACCACATAACAACAACATGGTAGCAACACAACATGGTAGAAGCACCACATGACACCAACATGGTAGCGACACCACATAACAACAACATGGTAGCAACACCACATAACAACAACATGGTAGCAACACAACATGACAACAACATGGTAGCAACACAACATGGTAGAAGCACCACATGACACCAACAAGGTAGCAAAACCACATGACAACAACATGGTAGCGACACCACATAACAACAACATGGTAGCAACACCACATGACAACAACATGGTAGCAACACCACATGACAACAACATGGTAGCAACACCACATGACAACAACATGGTAGCAACACCACATGACAACAACATGGTAGCAACACCACATAACAACAACATGGTAGCAACACAACATGGTAGCAACACAACATGGTAGCAACACCACATGGTACCAACACAACACGGTAAAAACACCACATAACACCAACATGGTACCAACACCACATGACAACAACATGGTAGCAACACAACATGGTAGCAACACCACATGACAACAACATGGCAGCAACACAACATGGTACAAACATTATTTGGCACAGACCAGAGCACAAAGGCAAGAAGGTAGAGACAACAATACATCACGCAAAGCAGCCACAACTGTCAGTAAGAGTGTCCATGATTGAGTCCTTGAATGAAGAGATGGAGATAAAACTGTCCAGTTTGAGTGTTTCTTGCAGCTTGTTCCCGTCGCTAGCTGCAGCGAACTGAAAAGAGGAGCGACCCAGGAATGTGTGTGCTTTGGGGACCTTTAACAGAATGTGACTGGCAGAACGGGTGTTGTATGTGGAGGATTAGGGCTGCAGTAGATCTCTTAGATAGGGGTGAGTGAGGCCTAAGAGGGTTTTATAAATAAGCATTAAACCAGTGGATCTTGCGACTGGTATACAGAGATGACCAGTTTACAGAGGAGTATAGAGTGCAGTGAGGTGTCCTATAAGGAGCATTGGTGGCAAATCTGATGGCCGAATAGTAAAGAGCATCTTGCCGCTCAATGTATCCTACCATGACTATATCCAACCCACCTCCATGTGCTGCCACTATCATGTATCCTACCATGACTATATCCAACCCACCTCCATGTGCTGCCACTATCATGTATCCTACCATGACTATATCCAACTCTACTCCATGTGCTGCCACTATCATGTATCCTACCATGACTATATCCAACCCTACTCCATGTGTTGCCACTATCATGTATCCTACCATGACTATATCCAACTCTACTCCATGTGCTGCCACTATCATGTATCCTACCATGACTATATCCAACTCTACTCCATGTGCTGCCACTATCATGTATCCTACCATGACTATATCCAACCCAGCTCTATGTGTTGCCACTATCATGTATCCTACCATGACTATATCCAACCCAGCTCTATGTGTTGACACTATCATGTATCCTACCATGACTATATCCAACCCAGCTCCATGTGTTGACACTATCATGTATCCTACTTGGCTGAAGCTTTGATCCAGTGGAAGAGGTATTGAGGAGCAGGTAGGTTAAAGGTCACTTCAGGATACAGCTGTTACTCTACACTATCCCTAGATAATCCAGTAATGAGAGAAAATGTATAGAATATTTAGGGCCCTATAACATCTCTATCTATATATAACATCTGTATCAAATCCATTGTCTTTTCTTTTTTTAACCTAATTCCATTTTCTCCGTTTTTCCAGGTTTCTGATTTGTCCCTGTTTTTCTGTTTTTCTCTCTAAATCACACTGTTAATAGAAAAACAACAACATTGGATGTTCTAAGTCCACAACAATACTTAAACCACATCAGGAGACCACTTTTGAAGTCTGAGAAAAATCTAAGAAATGTTCATTTTTGTGTGTAGATACCCTTTAATTCAAGTGGCACCAGCAAGAGCCTTGCTTGGTTGGTGGTGTCTCTGTAGCACACATGTGATTGCAGAGTTTGCTGAACAAATCACAACAGGATTGATGCAAATAATCATGATATCATTCTGCCAGGTAGGCATAGACTACTTTATAGTTAACATTTAATTGACAAGGTTTTTGGGAAAGCTTTTCCATCAACCAGAAGATGGTTGTCATTAGCATAATCGCCCAACAGCTAAACATAATGGTAGACAAATGCACTCAGACAGGGGCATTTCCGGGCTGTTTCCTCTTCAGAAAGTTGAAGGAAAATACAAATCACTGAGGCAAATTTAGACGACTTGCAGGCAGTGGGTTCAGAATAACTATGACATGAAAACTCTTTAATCTGTCACCTAATCCTACCTAATGGGCAGGTCAGCCCTGGAGTAAAGTATTGGCTGTAAGAAGTAAGAGAAAACATAACATCTGTTTTTTTATTTATTATTACATCTCATGACATATCTTGCAAGAATAAACATTGTAATTAATATTTTTCCAATCTGCGTTACCCACTCCAGTCAGCAGATGGCGATTTGAGTCTTTCAGGTGATGGTGCTTGCGTGACGTATAATCTAGTGGACGGAACTGGAGGCTTCTTCAACAGCGACAAAAGGCTTCTGATTCAACCAACGTGCTGATTTGCTAGCGAACCTAAAACCGAAACATTGAAGCGCTTCAGACCAATCTTGTGTATTTTACTCTTAGTGTTTTGAATATAATTCTGTTTACTTGTCTACTAGTTCATTTAAACGTAATTTGCTTGTTAAATTAACAAATGTGGTAAACTGATAATGCACTAGGCTAATCGACCGGAACATGAGCTCACTAAGCTCGACGGAGAAAGAAGCTCTGATGAAAGGAGAGGAAGAAGCTTTCAGGATGAAAAAGGAGGAAGAGGAGGCTTTCACATTGAAAGAAGAAGAGGATGATATTACAGTGAAAGAGGAATATGGGAAAGAGGTTGTCAGAGTGGAAGAGGAGGAGGTAGAAGCTTTCAGAATCAAAAAGGAGGAAGATGCCATAACATTGAAAGAAGAGAATGTAGTGAAAGAAGAGGAAGAACCTTTTAGAGTAAAAGAGGAAGAGGAGGCTATCTCAATAAAAGAGGAGGAAGACGTTTTGGGAGTGAAAAAGGAGGTGGCTGAAGATCGGATTACAAACAGTGAGTACTGTCTTAAAAACAGGGGCACTATGAAGTTCTTGATTTAATGTATTGTTTTAACGGGGCATTCTAAATCAAATCAAATGTATTTATATAGCCCTTCGTACATCAGCTGATATCTCAAAGTGCTGTACAGAAACCCAGCCTAAAACCCCAAACAGCAAGCAATGCAGGTGTAGAAGCACGGTGGCTAGGAAAAACTCCCTAGAAAGGCCAAAACCTAGGAAGAAACCTAGAGAGGAACCAGGCTATGAGGGGGGGCCAGTCCTCTTCTGGCTGTGCCGGGTGGAGATTATAACAGAACATGGCCAAGATGTTCAAATGTTCATAAATTACCAGCATGGTCAAATAATAATCACAGTAGTTGTCGAGGGTGCAGCACCTCAGGAGTAAATGTCAGTTGGCTTTTCATAGCCGATCATTAAGAGTATCTCTACCGCTCCTGCTATCTCTAGAGAGTTGATAACAGCAGGTCTGGGACAGGTAGCACGTCCGGTGAACAGGTCAGGGTTCCATAGCCACAGGCAGAACAGTTGAAACTGGAGCAGCAGCACGGCCAGGTGGACTGGGGACAGCAAGGAGTCATCATGTCAGGTCGTCCTGAGGCATGGTCCTCGGGCTCAGGTCCTCAGAGAGAGAGAAAGAAAGAGATAATTAGAGAGCAGCATAAATACTGGAGGCTGAGAACGGAGGGGTTAGGAGACACTGTGGCCCCATCCGATGATAGCCCCGGACAGGGCCAAACAGGAAGGATATAACCCCATCCATTTTGCCAAGGCACAGCCCCCACACCACTAGAGGGATAGCTTCAACCACCAACTTACCATCCTGAGACGAGGCCGAGTATAGCCCACAAAGATCTCCACCACGGCACAACCCAAGGGGGGCGCCAACCCAGACAGGAAGATCACGTCAGTGACTCAACCCACTCAAGTGACACACCCCTCCTAGGGACGGCATGAAAGAGCACCAGTAAGCCAGTGACTTAGCCCCTGTATTAGGGTTAGAGGCAGAGAATCCCAGTGGAGAGAATTGGAATTGACCCTATACATTTGCAACACAAACAATATTTGACAAAATCATGATAAAAAAGGCCATTTTAGACATATTCATGCCTCTTGATTGTAATAGATGGTCATAAGTTTACGTCTGTTTGCTGTTCTCGTTCACACAGGAGAGAGACGTGACTATCGTGGATCCTTTCGGGAGCCTCAACAACATCCTGATGCTGACGAGTCAGAGAAGAATCTCTCCAGATCAGAACACCAGATGGTACAGCTTGGTTTGTTCTAGCATACAGTTTGCTCTATCGGGGTCTGGGCTGGGTTTCTGTAAAGCACTTCATGACAACAATGACATCAGCATCCATAATGATATGTGTCTGTGTCCCCTCTTTATGGTTACCAGGACAACGCTAGCCCTTCCTCCCTCTCGGAGTCCCCGTGTCATGCCTCTCCCGGTAGCGCCGTACTGCTGGGTATGAAGAGGTTGTCTGTGCTGCTGGTGGACTGCAGGAAAACAACGGGGCTGGGTGGAACTGTGAGAGGAGGAGAAGAGAAGAAAGGATCAGATTTGACACATCAAAGTAAGTGCTGAAGTTTAGTTTGAACAAATACAATAGATCTGCCCACTGGTATCTGTTACCAGGACAACCAGCAGAGTTCTGTTTGTTGACAGGAAGATAGACTGGTGGATATGGATGTTATGAATATCATAACACTGAAAAAGGATTCTGCCAATGAAAAGAGAGAAACCAATAGACCATATTAAACCTTGATGAAAGTTAGCTTTAGAGAGAAAGTTAAAAGATGATCCAATGTAAGATGCTTGTTTTACAAAAACTTTTCCTTAAAACATGGATGTTACATTGCCTGTCCCAGTCAACCCCCCTATCTTTACAAGACTGTAGAACAGGAAAACTAAACTCCAGACACTGGTAATTAATGAACTAATACTGGAGGGAAGCTGTGATCAGGCTGCCCACTCAAGAGAAAGCTTCAAACTGTAACCAGTGCCGTCAACCTTGTTCAGGTTATCAATCAACCTACCAGGGTAGTTACAAACAGTAGAGGAATGAAATCATCATGTTTTGATCATATCTTTACTAATGCTGCAGAAATGTGTTTGATAGCACTATCCAGATCCATCAGATGTAGTGATCACAATATAGTAGCCATGTCTAGGAAAACCACAGTTCCAAAGGCTGGGCCTAATATTGTGTAAAAGAGTTCATACAATAAGTTTTATAGTGATTCCTATGTTGTTGATGTAAATAATATTTTTTGGTCCGTGGTGTGTAACGATGAGCAACCAGACGCTGCCCTTGACACATTTGAAAATGCTTATCCCAGTTACTAATAAGCATGCACCCATTAAGAATATTACTGTAAACACTGTTAAATCCACGTGGATTGGTAAGGAATTAAAAAATGGTATGATGAATTGGCTAAAGAGATGGCAAATAGGTCTGGCTGTATAACTGATTGGCAAACGTATTGCAAATAGAGAAATCATGTGACTAAATAAAAAGAAGAAGAAACTACACTATGAAACAGATAAATGACATGAAGAATGATAGTAATAAAAAAAAATGGAGCATCTTCAATTAAATTTTGGGCAAAAAATCAATGTCACCGGTGTCTGACAACGTGGATGGAAAATTGAGGATAATAGCGGCCGATATTGCGACTCCTACAGTATATCCCAAAAGTGAGTACACCCCTCACATTTTTGTAAATATTTGGGTATATCTTTTCATTTGACAACACTGAAGAAATGACACTTTGCTACAATGTAAAGTAGTGAGTGTACAGCTTGTATAACAGTGTACATTTGCTGTCCCCTCAAAATAACTCAACACACAGCCATTAATGTCTAAACCGCTGGCAACAAAAGTGAGTACACCCCTAAGTGAAAATATCCAAATTGGTCCCAAAGTGTCAATATTTTGTATGGCCACCATCATTTTCCAGCACTGCCTTAACCCTCTTGGGCATGGAGTTCACCAGAGCTTCACAGGTTGACACTTGAGTCCTCTTCCACTCCTCCATGACGACATCACAGAGCTGGTGGATGTTAGAGACCTTGCACTCCTCCACCTTCTGTTTGAGGATGCCCCACAGATGCTCAATAGGGTTTAGGTCTGGAGACATGCTTTGCCAGTCCATCACCTTTACCCTCAGCTTCTTTAGCAAGGCAGTGGTTGTCTTGGAGGTGTGTTTGGGGTCGTTATCATGTTGGAATACTGCCCTGCGGCCCAGTCTCCGAAGGGAGGGGATCATGCTCTGCTTCAGTATGTCACAGTACATGTTGGCATTCATGGTTCCCTCAATGAACTGTAGCTCCCCAGTGCCGGCAGCACTCATTCAGCCCCAGACCATGACACCCTCACCACCATGCTTGACTGTAGGCAAGACACACTTGTCTTTGTACTCCTCACCTGGTTGCCGCTACACACGCTTGACACCATCTGAACCAAATACTTTTATCTTGGTCTCATCAGACCACAGGACATGGTTCCAGTAATCCATGTCCTTAGTCTGCTTGTCTTCAGCAAACTGTTTGCGGGCTTTCTTGTGCATCATCTTTAGAAGAGGCTTCCTTCTGGGACCACAGCCATGCAGACCAATTTGATGCAGTGTACGGCGTATGGTCTGAGCACTGACAGGCTGACCCCCCACCCCTTCAACCTCTGCAGCAATGCTGGCAGCACTCATACGTCTATTTCCCAAAGACAACCTCTGGATATGACGCCAAGCACGTGCACTCAACTTCTTTGGTCGACCATGGCGAGGCCTGTTCTGAGTGGAACCTGTCCAGTTAAACCTCTGTATGGTCTTGGCCACCGTGCTGCAGCTCAGTTTCAGGGTCTTGGCAATCTTCTTATAGCCCAGGCCATCTTTATGTAGATCAACAAATATTTTTTTCAGATCCTCAGAGATTTCTTTGCCATGAGGTGCCATGTTGAACTTCCAGTGACCAGTCAGTATGAGGGAGTGTGAGAGCGATGACACCAAATTTAACACACCTGCTCCCCATTCACACCTGAGACCTTGTAACACTAAAGAGTCACATGACACCGGGGAGGGAAAATGGCTAATTGGGCCCAATTTGGACATTTTCACTTAGGGGTGTACTCACTTTTGTTGCCAGCGGTTTAGACATTAATGGCTGTGTGTTGAGTTATTTTGAGGGGACAGCAAATTTACACTGTTATACAAGCTGTACACTCACTACTTTACATTGTAGCAAAGTGTCATTTCTTCAGTGTTGTCAAATGAAAAGATATACCCAAATATTTACAAAAATGTGAGGGGCGTACTCACTTTCGTGATATACTGTATTTGCCTTGTCTTTAATGTAAGCCTACTAGAAAGTGTGTGCCCTCAGGCCTGGAGGGAAGCTAAAGTCATTCCACTAACCAAGAATAGTAAAGCTCCCTTTACTGGCTTAAATAGCCGACCAATCAGCGTATTACCAACCCTTACATTTTTTGGAAAAAATAGATTGGCCAGATACAATGCTATTTTACAGTTAACAAATTGAGACTTTCAGCTTATAGGGAAGGACATTCAATAAGCATAGCACTTACAAATGACTGATTGGCTGAGAGAAGTTGATGACGATAGAAATATTGTTGGGGCTGTTTTGTTAGACTTCATTGCGACTTTTGACAGTATCGATCGTAGTCTGCTGCTGAAAAAAACGAATGGCTTTACACCCCCTGCTATATTGTGGATAAAGAGCTTAAAAAAAAAATGTAACCTTTATTTAACTAGGCAAGTTGGTTAAGAACAAATTCTTATTTTCAATGACGGCCTAGGAACAGTGGGTTAACTGTCTTGTTCAGGGACAGAACGACAGAGTTTTACCTTGTCAGCTCGGGAATTCGATCCAGCAATCTTTTGGTTACTGGCCTAACGCTCTAACCACTAGGCTACCTGCCGCCCCAGAGCTACCTGTCTAACAGAACACAGAGAGTGTTCTTTAATGGAAGCCTGTAAAACAAAATCAAGGTAGAATCAGGAATTCCCCAGGGCAGCTGTTTGGCACCTGCTTGTTTCAATCTTTACCAACAACATGCCAACGACATTTGAGTAAAGCCAGTGTGTCTATGTATGCGGATGACTCAACACTGTACACGTCAGCTACTACAGCGACTGAAATGACAGCAACACTTAACAAAGAGCTGCAGTGAGTTTCAGAATGGGTGGCAAGGAATAGTTATTTAGTCCTAAATATTTCAGATGACCTTAAGTTACATGGCCTACTATGCTAATTCTATAGCGGTATTGTTAGAGGGGGGTAAAGATAAAGATTTTGTTGGGGCGCCAGGCAGGTATTAACCCTAGTTATTAAAGTTAGTTATTACGTATTATAACATTATTATTATTCTTATTAAATATTATTCAAACCGAATGAATGAGAGTAGGATAGATAGAGTAGCGCTTCCAGACACATTCTAAACATGATAGGGTCTTAAAGGAGGACTTTAGCATCTAATGATGAAACATGATGGAGTCTTAAAACTTCTTATGGCTGCAATCCCGGTAACGGGATGATATGACAACAGCCAGTGAAAGTGCAGGGCGCCAAATAAAAAAAACTGAAATCTCATAATTAAAATTCCTCAGACATTCATGTGTCTTATATCATTTTAAAGGTAATCTTGTTGTTAATCCCACCAAAGTGTCCGATTTCAAATAGGCTTTTTAGCGAAAGCACTACAAACGATTATGTTAGGTCACCACAAAACCACAATAATCACAGCCATTTTTCCCAGCTAAAGATAGCTTCACAAAAACCTGAATACAGATAAAATGAATCACTAACCTTCGATTATTTTCATCAGATGACACTCATAGGACTTCATGTTACACAATACATCCATGTTTTGTTTGATTAAATTCATATTTATATAAAAAAATCTGAGTTTACATTGAGGTGACTAGATTCACTAGTTGCAAAAACATCAAGTGACTTTGCATAGCCACATCGTTTCAACAGAAATACTCATCATAAATAGATGATAATACAAGATATACACATGGAATTATAGATATACCTCTCCTTAATGCAACCGCTGTGTCAGATTTAAAAAAAGCTTTGCGGAGAAAGCAAACCATGCAATAATCCGAGTACGGCGCTCAGACACAAGCCATGCAGATACCCGCCATGTTGTTGAGTCAGAAATAGCGTTTTAAATATTCGCTTTGATGATCTTCATCAGAATGCACTCCCAGGAATCCCAGTTCAACAATAAATGTTTGTTTTGTTCGATAAAGTCCAACATTTATGTCCAAATACCTCCTTTTGTTAGCGCGTTTGGTAAAAAAATCCAAACTTACGAGGCGCGGGCAAGTCCAGGCGAACGTTCCGATGAAAAGTTCAAAAATGTATATTACAGTTCGTAGAAACATGTCAAACGATGTATAGAATCAATATTTAGGATGTTTTTAACATGAATCTTCAATAATGTTCCAACCAGAGAATTCCTTTGCCTTTAGAATTGCAATGGGACGCAGGTCGCTCTCACGTGTAGGCGCGTGATCAGCTCATGCCACTCTGGCAGACCTCTGGTTGAAACAGCTCTCATTCCCCCCTCCTTCACAGTAGAAGCCTCAAACAATGTTCTAAGACTGTTGACATCTAGTGGAAGCCTTAGGAAGTGCAATATGACCCCATAGACACTGTACATTCGATAGGCAATGAGTTGAAAACTACAAACCTCAGATTTCCCACTTCCTGGTTGGATTTTTCTCATGTTTTCGCCTGCCTTTTGAGTTCTGTTATACTCACAGACATAATTCAAACAGTTTTAGAAACTTCAGAGTGTTTTCTATCCAATACTACTAATAATATGCATATATTGGCTTCTGGGCCTGAGTAGCAGGAAGTATACTCTGGGCACGCTTTTCATCCGAACGTGAAAATACTGCCCCCTTATCCCAAACAGGTTAAGTACTGCAGTGCATCTCCTCCTCATGGACTGCACCAGATTTGACAGTACTTGCTGTGAGATGTTACCCCACTCTTCCACCAAGGCACCTGCAAGTTCCCGGACATTTCTGGGGGGAATGGCCCTAGCTCTCACCCTCCGATCCAACAGGTCCCAGACGTGCGCAATGGGATTGAGATCCGGGCTCTTCGCTGGCCATGGCAGAACACTAACATTCCTGTCTTGCAGGAAATCATGCACAGAAGGAGCAGTATGGCTGGTGGCATTGTCATGCTGGAGGGTCATGTCAGGATGAGCCTGCAGGAAGGGTACCACATGAGGGAGGAGGATGTCTTCCCTGTAACGCACAGCGTTGAGATTGCCTGCAATGACAACAAGCTCAGTCTGATGATGCTGTGACACACCGCCCCAGACCATGACGGCCCCTCCACCTACAAATCGATCCCGATCCAAAGTGCAGGCCCCGGTGTAACGCTCATTCCTTCGACGATAAACGCGAATCCGACCATCACCCCTGGAGACAAAACCGCGACTTGTCAGTGAAAAGCACTTTTTGCCAGTCCTGTCTGGTCCAGTGACGGTGGGTTTGTGCCCAGAGGCGACGTTGTTGCCGGTGATGTCTGGTGAGGACCTGCCTTTCAACAGGCCTACAAGCCCTTAGTCCAGCCTCTCTCATTCAATTGCGGACAGTCTGAGCTAGAAGTCGACCGATTAAGCGGAATGGCCAATTAAATTAGGGCCAATTTCAAGTTTTCATAATCGGAAATCGGTATTTTTGAGCGCCGAATTATTATAATAATTTTTTTCTTCTTTAATTTAATACCTAAAAATGTATACCTTTAATTAACTAGGCAAGTCAGTTAAGAACACATTCTTATTTTCAATGACGGCCTAGGAATGGTGAGTTAACTGCCTTGTTCAGGGGCAGAACGACAGATTTCCACCTTGTCAGCCCGGGGGATCCCAATCTTGCAACCTTACAGTTAACTAGTCCAACGCAACAACGACCTGCCTCTCTCTCGTTCCACTCCACAAGGAGACTGCCTGTTACACAAATGCAGTAAGCCAAGGTAAGTTGCTAGCTAGCATTAAATTATTTGTAAGTCGCTCTGGATAAGAGCGTCTGCTAAATGACTTAAATGTAGATGTAAATTAAACTTATCTTATAAAAAAAACAATCAATCATAACCACTAGTTAACTACACATGGTTGATGATATTACTAGGTATTATCTAGCGTGTCCTGCGTTGCATATAATCTGACTGAGCATACAAGCATACAAGTATCTAAGTTTCTGACTGAACGGTGGTAGGCAGAAGCAGGCGCATAAACATTCATTCAAAAAGCACTTTCGTGCGTTTTGCCAGCAGCTCTTCGTTGTACGTCAAGCATTGCTCCAAGATGGCGTAGCAGTCGGACGTGTGTTTGTCTTGTCCCGTCTTGTCCCGCGTAAATAGTCCTCGTATTTTTCGTATACATTTCGTATATATTTTAATTTCACTTTCCATCTAGGAACTGAATATACATTCCCGCAACCCGCCTCACCCAATGTGGTACGGATCTGCTATTTTTTATACTTTAGAACCGTAACCCCAATCAGAAGCTAGCCAGATAACTAGCTACTAGCTAGTAGTCAGTTAGCCACTGCTGCGGTCTTCACCCTTAGCTCGGGCCAATACCTGCCAGTCTGCAGGCGCGATATCAACCCAGAGCATATAGGACTGCTTTTTCTCTACCACATCACCGGATTCCTGACGCAAGCTCTGGACAATTACACCGGATCATCGTAGCTAGCTAGCTGCAACCGAGTGGCTACTACTGGCTAACACCTCTGTCCCGAAACAAGCACCAGTTAGCCTTGAGCTAGCCTCGAGCTAGGCCCATCTGCCGGCTAGCCGAAGAGGTCTACCAGCGAATTCTTGGGCTACAATACCTCTTTTGCCAATTGGACTGGACCCTTATTGCCGACACGGAGCCCCGCCGATCCATCACGACTGGTCTGCCGACGTAATTGTCCGAGGTGGTTTCAACAGGCTTTTCCACTGCGACGTTTCTTAATACCCATCTGCTAATTATTAGCTGTCTTATCGGCTGCTATCTGAATAAGTATACCGGACAATTTTTTTCTTTTTTTTTCCTGGGTCACTATATCTATTTTGCCAATTGGATCGATCCCCTCTACCACACGGAACCCCACTAATCTACCGACGGAAACGAACGAGGTGACAAAAAAAAAAAAAAAAAAAAAAACAGACCTCCATCCTATGTTATCTTGCTACGGATAGCCAGCTACCCGGCCAGCTGTCTGGATCGCCGTGACCCCAACCAACCTCTACTCACTGGACCCTTATGATCACTCGATTAAGCATGCCTCTCCTTAATGTAAATATGCCTTGTCCATTGCTGTTCTGGTTAGTGTTTATTGGCTTATTTCACTGTAGAGCCTCTAGCCCTGCTCACTAGATATCCAACCTTTCAGTTCCACCACCCACATATGCGATGACATCACCTGGTTTCAATGATGCTTCTAGAGACAATATCTCTCTCATCATCACTCATTACCTAGGTTTACCTCCACTGTATTCACATCCTACCATACCTTTGTCTGTACATTATTCCTTGAAGCTATTTTATCGCCCCCAGAAACTTCCTTTTACTCTCTGTTCTAGACGTTCTAGACGACCAATTCTCATAGCTTTTAGCCGTACCCTTATCCTACTCCTCCTCTGTTCCTCTGGTGATGTAGAGGTGAATCCAGGCCCTGCAGTACCTAGCTCCACTCCTATTCCCCAGGCGCTCTCTTTTGATGACTTCTGTAACCGTAATAGCCTTGGTTTCATGCATGTTAACATTAGAAGCCTCCTCCCTAAGTTTGTTTTGTTCACTGCTTTAGCACACTCTGCCAACCCAGATGTTTTAGCCGTGTTTGAATCCTGGCTTAGGAAGACCACCAAAAATTCTGACATTTTCATCCCTAACTACAAGATTTTCAGACAAGATAGAACGGCCAAAGGGGGCGGTGTTGCAATCTACTGCAAGGATTGCCTGCAGAGTTCTGTTTTACTATCCAGGTCTGTTCCCAAACAATTTGAACTTCTACTTTTAAAAATCCACCTCTCTAAAAACAAGTCTCTCACTGTTGCCGCCTGCTATAGACCACCCTCTGCCCCCAGCTGTGCTCTGGACACCATATGTGAACTGATTGCCCCCCATCTATCTTCAGAGCTTGTGCTGCTAGGCGACCTAAATTGGAACATGCTTAACACCCCAGCCATCCTACAATCTAAGCTTGATGCCCTCAATCTCACACAAATTATCAATGAACCTACCAGGTACCACCCCAATTCCGTAAACACGGGTACCCTCATAGACATCATCCTAACCAACTTGCCCTCCAAATACACCTCTGCTGTTTTCAACCAAGATCTCAGCGATCACTGCCTCATTGCCTGTATCCGTAATGGGTCAGCGATCAAACGACCTCCACTCATCACTGTCAAACGCTCCCTGAAACACTTCAGCGAGCAGGCCTTTCTAATCGACCTGGCCGAGGTATCCTGGAAGGATATTGATCTCATCCCGTCAGTAGAGGATGCCTGGATATTTTTTTAAATGCCTTCCTCACCATCTTGAATAAGCATGCCCCATTCAAGAAATTTAGAACCAGGAACAGATATAGCCCTTGGTTCTCTCCTGACCTGACTGCCCTTAACCAACAGAAAAACATCCTATGGCGTTCTGCATTAGCATCGAACAGCCCCCGTGATATGCAACTTTTCAGGGAAGCTAGAAACCAGTATACACAGGCAGTTAGAAAAGCCAAGGCTAGCTTTTTCAAGCAGAAATTTGCTTCCTGCAACACAAACTCAAAAAAGTTCTGGGACACTGTAAAGTCCATGGAGAATAAGAACACCTCCACCCAGCTTCCAACTGCACTGAAGATAGGAAACACTGTCACCACCGACAAATCCACTATAATTGAGAATTTCAACAAGCATTTTTCTACGGCTGGCCATGCTTTCCACCTGGCTACCCCTACCCCGGTCAACAGCACTGGCCTCCCCTCTGCTATTCGCCCACGCCTTCCCCATTTCTCTTTCTCCCAAATACAGTCAGCTGATGTTCTGAAAGAGCTGCAAAATCTGGACCCTTACAAATCAGCCGGGCTAGATAATCTGGACCCTTTCTTTCTAAAACTATCTGCTGAAATTGTTGCCACCCCTATTACCAGCCTTTTCAACCTCTCTTTCGTGTCGTCTGAGATTCCCAAAGATTGGAAAGCAGCTGCGGTTATCCCCCTCTTCAAAGGGGGGGACACTCTTGACCCAAACAGCTACAGACCTATATCTATCCTACCCTGCCTTTCTAAGGTCTTCGAAAGCCAAGTCAACAAACAGATTACCGACCATCTCGAATCCCACCATACCTTCTCCGCTATGCAATCTGGTTTCAGAGCTGGTCATGGGTGCACCTCAGCCACGCTCAAGGTCATAAACGATATCTTAACCGCTATCGATAGGAAACAGTACTGTGCAGCCATATTCATTGACCTGGCCAAGGCTTTTGACTCTGTCAATCACCACATCCTCATCGGCAGACTCGACAGCCTTGGTTTCTCTAATGATTGCCTCGCCTGGTTCACCAACTACTTCTCTGATCGAGTTCAGTGTGTCAAATCGGAGGGTCTGTTGTCCGGACCTCTGGCAGTCTCTATGGGGGTGCCACAGGGTTCAATTCTTGGACTGACTCTCTTCTCTGTATACATCAATGATGTAGCTCTTGCTGCTGGTGAGTCTCTGATCCACCTCTACGCATACGACACTATTCTGTATACTTCTGGCCCTTCTTTTGACACTGTGTTAACAACCCTCCAGGCGAGCTTCAATGCCATACAACTCTCCTTCCGTGGCCTCCAATTGCTCTTAAATACAAGTACAACTAAATGCATGCTCTTCAACCGATCGCTGCCTGCACCTGCCCGCCTGTCCAACATCACTACTCTGGACGGCTCTGACTTAGAATATGTGGACAACTACAAATACCTAGGTGTCTGGTTAGACTGTAAACTCTCCTTCCAGACTCACATCAAGCATCTCCAATCCAAAGTTAAATCTAGAATCGGCTTCCTATTCCGCAACAAAGCATCCTTCACTCATGCTGCCAAACATACCCTTGTAAAATTGACCATCCTACCAATCCTCGACTTCGGTGATGTCATTTACAAAATAGCCTCCAAAACCCTACTCAATAAATTGGATGCAGTCTATCACAGTGCCATCCGTTTTGTCACCAAAGCCCCATATACTACCCACCACTGCGACCTGTACGCTCTCGTTGGCTGGCCCTCGCTTCACACTCGTCGCCAAACCCACTGGCTCCAGGTCATCTACAAAACCCTGCTAGGTAAAGTCCCCCCTTATCTCAGCTCGCTGGTCACCATAGCAGCACCTACCTGTAGCACGCGCTCCAGCAGGTATATCTCTCTGGTCACCCCCAAAACCAATTCTTCCTTTGGCCGCCTCTCCTTCCAGTTCTCTGCTGCCAATGACTGGAACGAACTACAAAAATCTCTGAAACTGGAAACACTTTTCTCCCTCACTAGCTTTAAGCACCAGCTGTCAGAGCAGCTCATAGATTACTGCACCTGTACATAGCCCATCTATAATTTAGCCCAAACAACTACCTCTTTACCTACTGTATTTATTTATTTTGCTCCTTTGCACCCCATTATTTCTATCTCTACTTTGCACCTTCTTCCACTGCAAACCAACCATTCCAGTGTTTTTTTTACTTGCTATATTGTATTTACTTCGCCACCATGGCCTTTTTTATATTTTTATTTATTAATATATTTTATTTGCCTTCACCTCCCTTATCTCACCTCACTTGCTCACATTGTATATAGACTTATTTTTCACTGTATTATTGACTGTATGTTTGTTATACTCCATGTGTAACTATGTGTTGTTGTATGTGTCGAACTGCTTTGCTTTATCTTGGCCAGGTCGCAATTGTAAATGAGAACGTGTTCTCAATTTGCCTACCTGGTTAAATAAAGGTGAAA
The DNA here is from genome assembly GCF_016432855.1 of Salvelinus namaycush. Classification (NCBI taxonomy): domain Eukaryota; kingdom Metazoa; phylum Chordata; class Actinopteri; order Salmoniformes; family Salmonidae; genus Salvelinus; species Salvelinus namaycush. The sequence goes on along the minus strand of NC_052308.1, from coordinate 73,625,370 downwards.
TAAAGAAATAAAAATAAAAAATTGCGCTGTTTATAACTTCAAGCCTATCAACTGCCGAGATGAGGCTGGTGTAACCGAAGTGAAATGGCTAGCTAGTTAGCGCTAATAGCGTTTCAAACGTCACTCGCTCTGAGCCTTCTAGTAGTTGTTCCCCTTGCTCTGCATGGGTAGCGCTGCTTCGATGGTGGCTGTTGTCGTTGTGTTGCTGGTTCGAGTCCAGGGAGGAGCGAGGAGAGGGACGGAAGCTATACTGTTACACTTGCAATACTAAAGTGCCTATAAGAACATCCAATAGTCAAAGGTTAATGAAATACAAATGGTATAGATGGAAATAGTCCTATAATTCCTATAATAACTACAACCTAAAACTTCTTACCTGGGAATATTGAAGACTCACGTTAAAAGGAACTACCAGCTTTCATATGTTCTCATGTTCTGAGCAAGGAACTGAAACGTTAGCTTTCTTACATAGCACATATTGCACTTTTATTTTCTTCTCCAACACTTTGTTTTTGCATAACTTGATGCTAAATTGATTGTATTGATGTATTATCACCTCTTTAAGGAATACCTAGGATAGGATAAAGTAATCCTTCTGACCCCCCCCCCCCCCCCCCCCCCTTAAAAGATTTAGATGCACTGTTGTAAAGTGGCTGTTCCACTGGATGTCATAAGGTGAATGCACCAATTTGTAAGTCGCTCTGGATAAGAGCGTCTGCTAAATTACTTAAATGTAATGTAAATGTATTATGTTAAGTTAAAATAAGTGTTCCTTCAGTATTGTTGTAATTTTCATTATTACAAATAAATAAATAAAAATCGGCCGATTAATCGGTATCGGCTTTTTTTGGTCCTCCAATAATCGGTATCGGCGTTGAAAAATCATAATCGGTCGACCTCTAGTCTGAGCACCGATGGAGGGATTGTGCGTTCCTGGTGTAACTTGGGCAGTTGTTGTTGCCATGCTGTACCTGTAGGTGTGATGTTCGGATGTACCGATCCTGTGCAGGTGTTGTTACACGTGGTCTGCCACTGCGAGGACGATAGGCTGTCCGTCCTGTCTCCCTGTAGCGCTGTCGTAGGCGCTCACAGTACGGACATTGCAATTTATTGCCCTGGCCACATCTGCAGTCCTCATGCCTCCTTGCAGAATGCCTAAGGCACGTTCACGGAGATGAGCAGGGACCCTGGGCATCTTTTTTTGTGTGTGTTTTTCAGAGTCAGTAGAAAGGCCTCTTTAGAGTCCTAAGTTTTCATAACTGTGACCTTAATTGCCTACCGTCTGTAAGCTGTTTGTGTCTTAATGACCGTTCCACAGGTGCATGTTCATTAATTGTTCATGGTTCATTGAACAAGCATGGGAAACAGTGTTTCAACCCTTTACAATGAAGATCTGTGACGTTATTTGGATTTTTACAGATATTCTTTGTAAAGCAGGGTCCTGAAAAAGACCCATATTTTTTTTTGCTGAGTTTATTTTGTACATGATTTATGTTGAAAAGTGTGTTTTTCTCAGACATAAATAAACAACTCCAGGTGAAAGACAAAGGCCAAAGCTGTAATAAAATAAGAAATTAACTGGCAAAGCAGCAGAGCGAGGCCCGCATCCAGTAACGTCACGAGTCACGTTTTGCAGCTGTTTCAGTACAGCACTACAGGGAGAGGGAAAACTCCACTGGACTAGTTTCAATGTATGGAATCACTTCAGAGTTTCTGGATTTTGGGTAAACTTCTCTTTTAAAGCATCAGACTCCATAGTAATTCATCTTTAGAAGCTACAGACCTCCTTTAAGACTCCATAATGTTTAATCATTAGATGCTACAGTCCTCCTTTAATGCAGCTGGTGGCCACACCAGATACTGACTTACTTTTTATTTTGACCCCCCCCCCACTTTCTAAAATGTCCATTTATTTGGCACGCTTGATCCATAAAAACACCGGTTCTAATTTGCGCAAAGTGACTACAAAGTATCGCCAAAAGTTACCCGTAAACTTTGCCAAAACATTTCAAACTACTTTTGAAATACAACTTTAGGTATTCTTTAACGTAAATAATCGATAAAATTGAAGAGGGGATGATCTGTGTTCAATACAGGAGGAAAACAAACTGTAGCTAGCTTTCTGGTCACGCGCCTCTATCTAACAGTACACTTCAAGTTACCCTCGTTCTGGCTGGCCGTACTTCTTCATTACACAAAGGAAAAACCTCAACCAATTTCTAAAGACTGTTGACATCCAGTGGAAGCGGTAGGAACTGAAAGAAGGTCCCTTAGAAATCTGGATTCCCAATGAAAATAATTGAAAAGAGAGTGACCTCAAAAAAAAAACAATCGGAATGGTTTGTCCTCTGGGTTTCGCCTGCTAAATAAGTTCTGTTATACTCATAGACAGGATTCAAACAGTTTTAGAAAAGTTTTTTTTATCCAAATCTACTAATAATATGCACATCTTATCTTCTGGGAATGAGTTGAATTTGGATATGCTTTTCATCCAAACGTGAAAATGCTGACCCCTATCCTAGAGAAGTTTTTAACGAATGCACTGTGTGTGTGTGTATACTGAACCAAAATATAAACAACGATTTACAGTTTATATGAGTCAGTGATTGTAAATAAATAAATGAGGCCCTAATCTATGGACTTTACATAACTGGGCAGGGGCGCAGCCATTGGTGGGCCCTGGAGGGCATATGCCCACCCATTGGCTGGGCCTGGCTCCGCAATCAGAATTAGTTTTTCCCCACAAAAGGGCTTCATTAGAAAGAGAAATACAACTCGGGTGGCTGGTCTCAGACGATGTGGAGGTCCTGGGCTGGCGTCGTTATATGTGGTCTGTGGTTGTGAGGCCAGTTGGATGTACTGCCAAATTCTCTAAAATGACGTTGGAGGCGGCTTCTGGTAGAGAATTTAACATTCAATTATCTGGTAACAGCTCCAGTGGATATTCCTGCAGTCAGCATGCCAATTGCACGCTCCCTCAAAACTTGAGACATCTGTGGCATTGTGTTGTGTGACAGAACTGCACATTTTAGAGGTGTGACAGAACTGCACATTTTATTCTCCCCAGCACAAGGTGCACCTGTGTAATGATCATGCTGTTTAATCAGCTTGATATGCCACACCTGTCAGGTGGATGGATTATCTTGGCAAATAATAAATGTTAACGAACAGGGATGTAAAAAATTCTGCAATCTTTTTTTTCAGCTCATGAAACATCCAACACTTTACATGTTGCGTTAATATTTTTGTTTTTTGTAGTTACTCTCAGTTTTAGGAACATCTTCCCAAATATTTCACTTTATTTTTTACTTTACCCAAAATATGACATCAGCGATAGTCAAACTGTTCAAAATCTGTGAACGTCTAAATAAGAAATTGGGCCATTTCAACAGCAGGTGTCGAACCCTTTCGACAACGGGGAGATTTTACTGATGTGCTTTGTGTCTTCGACGTAAAAACAAGTTTTGGACTTCCACTTAAAATTACTTATTTACTTATTTTATGTTTAAGGAAGTGTGTACAGTTGTGGCCAAAAGTTTTAAGAATAACATAAATATGAATTTTCAGTCTGCTGCCTCAGTTTGTATGATGGCAATTTGCATATAATCCAGAATGTTATGAAGAGTGATCAGATGAATTGTAATTAATTGCAAAGTCCCTCTTTGCCATGCAAATGAACTGAATCCCCCCCAAAACTGGAAGCTTCAAAAGGAGGGTGGTGCTTGGAATCATTGTTCTTCCTCTGTCACCCATGGTTACCTGCAAGGAAACACGTGCCGTCATCATTGCTTTGCACAAAAAAGGCTTCAAATGCAAGGCTATTGCTGCCAGTAAGATTGCACCTAAATCAACACTTTATCGGATCATCGATAACTTCAAGGAGAGCGGTTCAATTGTTGTGAAGAAGGCTTCAGAGCGGTTTAATTGTTGTGAAGAAGGCTTCAGGGCACCCAAGAAAGTCCAGCAAGCGCCAGGACCGTCTCCTGAAGTTGATTCAGCTGCGGGATCGGGGCACCACCAGTACAGAGCTTGCTCAGGAATGGCAGCAGGCAGGTGTGAGTGCATCTGCACACATACTGATATTCTGCAAAAGGTACAGGTATTGGACTGCTGAGTACTGGGGTAAAGTCATTTTCTCTGATGAATCCCCTTTTCGATTGTTTTGGGCATCTGGAAAAAACCTTTCTCTGAGAAGACAAGGTGAGCGCTTCCATCAGTCCAGTGTCATGCCAACGTTAAAGCATCCTGAGACCATGTGTGGGGTTGCTTTTCAGCCAAGGGTGGGGGCTCACTCACAATGTTGCTTAAGAACACAGCCATGAATAAGGAATGCTACCAACACATCCTCCGAGAGCAACTTCTCCCAACCATCCAGGAACAGTTCGGTGACGAACAATGCCTTTTCCAGCATGAAGGAGCACCTTGCCATAAGGCAAATGTGATAAGTGGCTCGGAACTAAGTGGCTCGGGGGAACAAAACATCAATATTTTGGGTCCATGGCCAGGAATCTCCCCAGACCTTAATCCCAATGAGAACTTGTGGTCAATCCTCAAGAGGTGGGTGGACAAACAAAAACCCACAAATTCTGACAAACTCCAAGCATTGATTATGCAAGAATGGGCTGCCATCAGTCAGGATGTGGCCCATAAGTTAATTGACAGCATGCCAGGGTAGATTGCAGAGGTCTTGAAAAAGAAGGGTCAACACTGCAAATATTGACTCTTTGCATCAACTTCATGTCATTGCCAATAAAAGCCTTTGACACTTATGAAATGCTTGTAATTATACTTCAGTATTTCATAGTAACATCTGACAAAAATATCTGAAGACACTGAAGCAGCAAACTTTGTGGAAATTAATATTTGTGTCATTCTCAAAACTTTTGGCCACGACTGTAGGTCGCATTCTGTATCATACAGCTATGAAAGTTATATATTTAGAACCCCCTGATCGATTGGAATTAAGCGACGTCTGTGTCTTGAGTGTCCAAGAACGGTTTAGTTTTTTGTGTTCTGACTTGTAAAACAGAATGAATAAAAAAGTTATGTAAACATTATCAGTAATTACCAGGAAACTCTACAACATTTGTTTGAAAATCACACCAAGATTGTTACAACTGGCCTCGGGCTATTTAGGGATCTGATTACGATTTACCCTCGTAGCAAGGCCTATTTATCATGTGGAGTTTTCATTCAGGTCTCTTTTTAAAAAAACGCATTGTCTTTGGTAGGAGAAAGACCGGACTCAGAGGAACCAGAGCTAGAAACGTCCAAACCAACAAGAAGACACCAGTGTTCCCACTGTGGAAAGTGTTTTAACCAGTTAGGGAACCTGAAAAAACATGAGAGAATACACACAGGGGAGAAGCCTTACCACTGCTCCCTTTGTGGAAAGAGTTTTAACCAATTAAGCAGCCTGAAAGCTCATGAGATAATACACACAGGGGAGAAATCTTACCACTGCTCAGAGTGTGGAAGGTGTTTCAACCAGTCAGGGGGTCTGAAAAAACATGAGAGAATACACACAGGGGAGAAGCCTTACCACTGCTCCCAGTGTGGAAAGTGTTTCAGCTGGTCATGGGATCTGAAAAAACATGAGAGAATACACACAGGGGAGAAGCCTTAACACTGCTCCCAGTTTGGAAGGAGTTTTAACCAGAAAAGCATCCTCAACCAACATAAGATAATACACAACGGGGAGAAGCCTTACCACTCCTCCCAGGTGCAAAGCTTTTCCCCATTTAGGAAGCCTGAAAGAACACATGAGACTGCACATAGAGGAGAAGGCTTACAAAAGCTCAGACTGTGGGAAAACCATATGAAATTGCTTCTTCCAATTATTGATAAACATGTACCTGTTAAGAAACTGACTGTTAGAACTGTTAAGGCTCCATGGATTGATGAGGAATTTAAAAACTGTATGTTTGAAAGAGTTGGGCCAAAAGGAGTGGCTAATAAGTCTGGCTGCACATCTGGCTGGTTTACGTACTGCAAATTGAGAAATGATGTGACCAAACTCAACAAAATAATACACTTTATTAGGAAGCCAATATCAATGATATAAAGATTGATGGAAACAAACTTGTAAAAAATCATAATGAAAGAAAAGCAGTGCAAGTATTACATTTTGTAAAGTTGGTGTGGGAGAGGTGGAAAAATTGTTATCGATCAATAATGACATTGACAACTTAGATGGGAATCTACTGAGGACAGTAGCTGACTCTAGCCACTCCTGTCATATTTTTAATCTGAGCCTAGAGGAAAGTCTTTGTCCTCAGGCCTGGAGGAAAGCCAAAGTAATTCCACTACCCAAGAGTGGAAAACACGGCCTTTACTGGTTCTAACAGCAGACCTATAAGCTTGCTGCCAGCTCTTAGCAAACTGTTGGAAAAAATCGTGTTCGACCAAATACAATGATATTTCTCTGTAAACAAATTAACAACAGACTTTCAGCATGCTTATAGAGAAGGGCACTCAACATGTACACCGACACAAATGACTGATGATTGGTTGAGAGAAATTGATAACAGATTGTGGGAGCTCTATTGTTAGATTTCATTGCAGCCTTTGATATTATTGACCATAACCTGTTGTTTAAGAATGTCTGTGCTATGGCTTTTCAACCTCTGCCATAATGTGGATTCAGAGCTATCTATCTAGTAGAACTCAGAGGGTTTTTAAAGGAAGCTTCTCTAATGTCAAACATATAAAGTGTGATGTACCGCAGGGCAGCTCTCTAGGCCCTCTACTATTTTCTATTCTTACCAATGACGTGCCACTGGCATTAAACAAAGCATGTGTGTCCATGTATGCTGATGATTCAACCATATAAGCATCAGCAACCACAGCTAATGAGGTCACTGAAACACTTAACAAAGAGTTGCAGTCTGTTTTGGAAGGTGTGGCCAGTAATAAACTGGTCCTGAACATCTCTAAAACTAAGAGCATTGTATTTGGTACAAATCATTCCTTAAGTTCTAGACCTCAGCTGAATCTGGTAATGAATTGTGTTGCTGTTGAACAAGTTGAGGAGACTAAATTACTTGGCATTACCTTAGATTGTAAACTGTCATGGTCAAAACATATAGATTCAATGGTTGTAAAGATGGGGAGAGGTCTAGCCGCAATAAAGAGATGCTCTGCTTTTTTGACACCACACTCCAAAAAGCAAGTTCTGCAGACTCTAGTTTTGTCTAATCTTGATTATTGTCCAGTCGTGTGGTCCAGTGCTGCAAGGAAAGACCTAGTAAAGCTGCAGCTGGCCCAGAACAGAGCGGCACGTTTTGCTCTTAATTGTAATCAGAAGACTGCTATAGATACTATGCATGTCAGTCTCTCTTGGCTAAGAGTTGAGGAGAGACTGAGTGCATCACTTCTTCTTTTTATAAGAAACATGAATGTGTTGAAAATCACAAATTGTTTGTGTAGTCTGTAAGGGAATTCTGCCCTATGTGCACACAAGAGACCACAGGAAAACTTATTTGATCAGAGGTTAGTTTGTTTAATAAGGATTGCAACCCGGAGTTTACACTTACAGAAATTTGCAAGCAAGACACTCAGTTCAAAAGATGGTGTTTTCCCTTTTTATCCCCTACTGAGGATCACCCCACCCAGGGTGATGTCCCTTAACTTTCATACCATATAAGCTCATAATTAATAGTTGCTAATACAAAGATGTCTCTGCTAGGCGGAGTTCAGCTTATTGCGTTATTGGCTGTTAGTTTCCCAATCACTCTTCCCCTTATTGCTATCATGTCAGACTGGAAGTAAGACTGGAACATAGTATCAACAGGAACTCTTAGTTCCCTTTATCCATCTGTTACCTAAAATATAGTTTCTACACACAGACATCTGACTTTGTACAGTTGACCTTTTCATGCACTTGCAAGGTGTCAACCACTGATTCTTAATCTCAAGCAAAAGCAACACATGAATCATTGTACTTTTGTCATCACAGGTGTTCCTATAATGTACAGATATCATCAAAGTTCTTACAAGTCAACTTACACACAGCTCTGACACACACACTTATCCCACCAGACATGCCACCGGGGGTCTTTTCACAGTTCCCAAGTTTCCAGAACAAATTCAAGAAAGCGTACAGTATTATATAGGGCCCTTATTGCATGGAACTTCCTTCCATCTCATATTGCCCAAATAAACAGCAAACCTGGTTTCAAAAAACAGACCAAGCAACACCTCACGGCACAACGCCTCTCCCCTATTTGACCGAGGTAGTTTGTGTGTATGCATTGATATGTAGGCTACGTGTGCCTTTTACAAAATGTATGTAGTTCTGTCCTTGAGCTGTTCTTGTCTATTGATGTGCTGTATTATGTGTCATGTTTTGTGTGGACCCCAGGAAGAGTAGCTGCTGCTTTTGCAACAGCTAATGGGGATCCTAATAAAATACCAAACTCTGTTATTCTCTCTGAGCTCAGAAATAAAGAATCTTGGTTTGACTTGGACTCCAGCAGATCCTTATTTTATAATATCCACCACAACTCTCCCACGGATTGCTGTTTATCATTGTCTCAATGAAGACTTCCTCATTCCACTTTCCTGGGGTCATTTACAAGCATCCCACTGGTTGAATAAACGTTGTTTCCACGTCAAATTAAAAACATCTTTACATTGATGAACCTTCACTATCTTCATCCCTAAACTAGTAACATTAACTATTGTCTATTGTTATTCTCAGTAACCTTCCTGGCCATATGAAATCCTAGCTAAATACAATGTTAGCGCCAGTTTTCATGTCTTTGGTTACGCAAACGTTTGTTTATTTAATTATATTTCTCATTGAGATTAATATTTTTTAAATTCTGTATGGGTCACGCATTGCTTTGGTCATATGTTCCCTTATGGGTCAATTATTTTAATTAGAATATAGCAATTATGCTTTCTCCTCAATCACTTACAGTTTCTTTGGAAAGTATTCAGACCCCTTGACTTTTTCCCATTTTGTTATGTTACAGCCTTATTAAAAAATGTATTAAATTAAACAATTTCCTCAGCAATCTGCACACAATACCCCATAATGACAAAGCGAAAACAAGGTTTTTATACATTTTTGCAAATGTTTTAAACACAAAAAAATGATTTACATAAGTATTCAGACCCTTTGCTATATGAGACTCATAATTGAGCTCACGTGCATCCTGTTTCCATTGATCATCCTTGGGATGTTTCTACAACTAGAATGGAGTCCACCTGTGGTAAATTCAATTGATTGGACATGATTTGGAAAGGCACACACCTGTCTATATAAGGTCCCACAGTTGACAGTGCAGATCAAAGCAAAAACCTAGCCATGAGGTTGAAGGAACTGTCCATACAGCTCCGAGACAGGATTGTGTTGAGGCACAGATCTGGGGAAGGGTACCAAAACATTTCTGCAGCATTGAAGGCCCCTGATTTAGCCCCCTGCAGTAAAAGGTTATTCATGGAGTAAAATTATCTGTTTAAGTCATTAGTAAAGGGCACATCGTTAAGAATACAGTTATCTTTTTGTTGTTGTTTTGTGGTCTATATCCTGCCAATAATTTATTCCTTCATAAGCAGAAAACATATGTGTACCTCAACACAACATGTGTTCAAGGGCTCTAGGTTCTAGGTTCACAATCTCTTGACCATTAAATCTGGATAGCTGACAACTATTTTTAAAAGGGTAAAAGTGATCTGTTTAGGTCGTCAGTAAAGGAAGTATAGTTAAAGAGTACAATGAACCTTTCGAAGAGGATGGTGTGAGGCCTCTGGGGCATTTTTGGTGGGGTTGACTGAGACATCCCTCGGACACTCTTTTATGAGGGGTAAAATGTATCTGTTTAGGTCATCAGTAAAGGGGACATCTTAATATTACAATGACCCTTTCAAAGACAGACATCCCCCGGACCTCCCCCCATAACTATTTTTAAAAGGGTAAAAATGATCTGTTTAGGTCGTTAGTAAAACATATGTTTTGAAAGACACCTGGGGGTCCAGGTTGTTAGTTATTTTTATTTTTATTTTGTGTACATTTAGTTCCCCTGTGTGTAAGAGCCCCCCTAGATTCACAACTTCTTGACCCTTAACATTCCCAGCCAAGGAGAGACAGAGGGAGAGAAAGAGAGAGAGATTTAAATTCTTTGAAGGTAAATTACATTTTATTTCAAACCTTTTTATTTTATTCAAAAACTTTAGTACAGTCATTTAAACATACATATTACAATTATTAAAGTTTACTATGTCATATTAAATACTAAATTATGTCACTAAAGTTTTATTACTAAAGAACTTTATATAAATCACACATGTTGTTATTATTACATGTAGAAACACCACGTGACAACAACATGGTAGAAACCCCACATAACAACAACATGGTAGCAACACAACATGGCAGCAGCACAACATGGTAGCAACACCACATAACAACAACATGGTAGCAACACCACATAACAACAACATGGTAGCAACACAACATGGCAGCAGCACAACATGGTAGCAACACCACATAACAACAACATGGTAGCAACACAACATGGTAGCAACACAACATGGTACAAACATTATTGTGCACAGACAAGAGCACAAAGGCAAGAAGGTAGAGAAAACAATGCATCACGCGGAGCAGCCACAACTGTCAGTAAAAGTGTCCATGATTGAGTCTTTGAATGAAGAGATGGAGATAAAACTGTCCAGTTTGAGTGTTTTTTTTGCAACTTGTTCCCGTCGCTAGCTGCAGCGAACTGAAAAGAGGAGCGACCCAGGGATGTGTGTGCTTTGGGGACCTTTAACAGAATGTGACTGGCAGAACGAGTGTTGTATGTGGAGGATGAGGGCTGCAGTAGATATTTTAGATAGGGGTGAGTGAGGCCTAAGAGGGTTTTATAAATAAGCATTAAACCAGTGGGTCTTGCGACTGGTATACAGAGATGACCAGTTTACAGAGGAGTATAGAGTGCAGTGAGGTGTCCTATAAGGAGCATTGGTGGCAAATCTGATGGCCGAATGGTAAAGAACATCTTGCCACTCAATGTATCCTACCATGACTATATTCAACCCAGCTCCATGTTTTGCCACTATCATGTATCCTACCATGACTATATCCAACCCAGCTCCATGTGTTGCCACTATCATGTATCCTACCATGACTATATCCAACCCAACTCCATGTGTTGCCACTATCATGTATCCTACTTGGCTGAAGCTTTGATCCAGTGGAAGAAGTATTGAGGAGCAGGGAGGTTAAAGGTCACTTCAGGATACAGCTGTTACTCTACACTATCCCTAGATAATCCAGTAATGAGAAAAAATGTATAGAATATTTAGGGCCCTTTCAAATCCGTTTTCTTTTCTTATTTTCTTTAAACCTAATTCCATTTTCTCCGTTTAGTTTTTCCAGGTTTCTGATGTCCCTGTTTTTCTCTCTAAATCACACTGTTAATAGAAAAACAACAACATTGGATGTTCTAAGTCCACAATAATACTTAAACCACATCAGGAGACCACTTTTGAAGTCTGAGAAAAATCGAAGAAATTTTCATTTTTGTGTGTAGATCCCCTTTAATTCAAGTGGCACCAGCAAGAGCCTTGCTTGGTTGGTGGTGTCTCTGTAGCACACATGTGATTGCAGAGTTTGCTGAACAAATCACAACTGGATTGATGCAAATAATCATGATATAATTCTGCCTGGTAGGCATAGACTACTTTGTAGTTAACATTTAATTGACAAGGTTTTGGGGAAAGCTTTTCTATCAACCAGAAGATGGTTGTCATTAGCATCATCGCTAACAGCTAAACATAATGGTAGACAAATGCACTCAGACAGGGGCATTTCAGGGCTTTTTCCTCTTCAGAAAGTTGAAGGAAAATACAAATCACTGAGGCAAATTTAACGACGACTTGCAGACAGTGAATATAGAATAACTCTGAGAAAAAATGAATACAGATTATACCACCACCCAAAAGGGCACTTCAGAGACTGTAAGGGCAAAGGGGCATGTGCTCTACAAAGGTAGAGCCCTATCTGTCCACGTCCTATCTGTCCTTAAACAAAGCGGGCACTGCTTCATGTGGCAACAGCAACACTCACCTAAATAGCCCATATGCCACTGGGTGAGAGAAGTTAGCATCATCTCGAAAGGAATATTTCACATCAAATATAAGCTACTTAAAGTTCATGAGAGAACACACATTCTGCTCGAACACTTTTTTTACATTTACATTTTAGTCATTTAGCAGACGCTCTTATCCAGAGCGACTTACAGTAGAGTGCATACATTTTATTACATTTTTACATACTGAGACAAGGATATCCCTACCGGCCGAACCCTCCCTAACCCGGACGACGCTATGCCAATTGTGTGTTGCCCCACGGACCTCCCGGTTGCGGCCGGCTGCTCCAGAGCCTGGGCGCGAACCCAGCCCAGCCTGGGCGCGAACCCAGAGACTCTGGTGGCACAGCTAGCACAAGCTGTAATAATTGTGCTTTAGGTCATTAAGCCACATTAAATCAAACTGTATAAAGCTGTATGTTTTCTATTTCAACACCTGCCTCTACACTGTGCCTCAGTACATTGACTCGATACATGGACCCCCTGTATATTGGCTCTGTATTGTTTTCAACACCTGCCTCTACACTGCCTCAGTACATTGACTCGATACATGGACCCCCTGTATATTAGCTCTGTATTGTTTTCAACACCTGCCTCTACACTGCCTCAGTACATTGACTCGATACATGGACCCCCTGTATATTAACTCTGTATTATTTTCAACACCTGCCTCTACACTGCCTCAGTACATTGATACATGGACCCCCTGTATATTAACTCTGTATTGTTTTCAACACCTGCCTCTACACTGTGCCTCAGTACATTGACTCGATACATGGACCCCCTGTATATTAGCTCTGTATTGTTTTCAACACCTGCCTCTACACTGCCTCAGTACATTGACTCGATACATGGACCCCCTGTATATTAACTCTGTATTGTTTTCAACACCTGCCTCTACACTGTGCCTCAGTACATTGACTCGATACATGGACCTCTGTATATTAACTCTGTATTGTTTTCAACACCTGCCTCTACACTGTGCCTCAGTACATTGATACATGGACCCCCTGTATATTAACTCTGTATTGTTTTCAACACCTGCCTCTACACTGTGCCTCAGTACATTGATACATGGACCCCCTGTATATTAACTCTGTATTGTTTTCAACACCTGCCTCTACACTGTGCCTCAGTACATTGACTCGATACATGGACCCCCTGTATATTAACTCTGTATTGTTTTCAACACCTGCCTCTACACTGTGCCTCAGTACATTGACTCGATACATGGACCCCCTGTATATTAACTCTGTATTGTTTTCAACACCTGCCTCTACACTGTGCCTCAGTACATTGACTCGATACATGGACCCCCTGTATATTAACTCTGTATTGTTTTCAACACCTGCCTCTACACTGTGCCTCAGTACATTGACTCGATACATGGACCCCCTGTATATTAACTCTGTATTGTTTTCAACACCTGCCTCTACACTGTGCCTCAGTACATTGACTCGATACATGTACCCCCTGTATATTAACTCTGTATTGTTTTCAACACCTGCCTCTACACTGCCTCAGTACATTGATACACGGACCCCCTGTATATTAACTCTGTATTGTTTTCAACACCTGCCTCTACACTGTGCCTCAGTACATTGACTCGATACATGGACCCCCTGTATATTAACTCTGTATTGTTTTCAACACCTGCCTCTACACTGTGCCTCAGTACATTGACTCGATACATGGACCCCCTGTATATTAACTCTGTATTGTTTTCAACACCTGCCTCTACACTGTGCCTCAGTACATTGACTCGATACATGGACCCCCTGTATATTAACTCTGTATTGTTTTCAACACCTGCCTCTACACTGTGCCTCAGTACATTGACTCGATACATGGACCCCCTGTATATTAACTCTGTATTGTTTTCAACACCTGCCTCTACACTGTGCCTCAGTACATTGACTCGATACATGGACCCCCTGTATATTAGCTCTGTATTGTTTTCAACACCTGCCTCTACACTGTGCCTCAGTACATTGATACATGGACCCCCTGTATATTAGCTCTGTATTGTTTTCAACACCTGCCTCTACACTGTGCCTCAGTACATTGACTCTGTACATGGACCCCCTGTATATTAACTCTGTATTGTTTTCAACACCTGCCTCTACACTGTGCCTCAGTACATTGACTCGATACATGGACCCCCTGTATATTAACTCTGTATTGTTTTCAACACCTGCCTCTACACTGTGCCTCAGTACATTGATACATGGACCCCCTGTATATTAGCTCTGTATTGTTTTTTTTATTGTGTTACTTTTTTTTCCTTTAGTTTATTCAGGAAATATTTTCTTGACTCATTTTTCTTAAAACTGTGTTTTTGGTTAAGGGCTTGTCAGGGAGCATTTCACAATAAGGTCTACACTTGTTGTATTCAGAATTTCACGTTAAGGTCTACACTTGTTGTATTCAGAATTTCACGGTAAGGTCTACACTTGTTGTATTCCGAATTTCACAGTAAGGTCTACGCTTGTTGTATTAATGTGACAAATAACATTTGATTTGAACTACATATGGAGTATGTCAGTTTCAATATTACGTCTTTTGATTAAATTATATTTTTCAAACTCAGGCTGTGTGTGTGTGTGTGTGTGTGTTTATCTCCGCCATTCCTTGATCATTCCTTGTGGTCCTGTAGCTCAGTTGGTAAAGTATAGTGCTTGTAAAACCAGGGTAGTGGGTTTGATTCCTGGGACCACACATATGTAAAGTGTTTGCACACATGACTGCAAATATGTACACAGATTACACCAAACATTTGGAACACCTTCCTAATATGGAGTTTGACCCTCCCCTTTCTCCCTCAGAACAGCTTCAATTCGTTGGGGCATGGACTCTACAAGGTGTCGAAAGCTTTCCACAGGGATGCTGGCCCATGTTGACTCTAATTCCTCCCACAATTGTGTCAAGTTGGCTGGATGTCCTTTGGGTGCAGTGGAGGCTCCTCAGAGGAGGAAGGGGAGGACCCTCCTCCTCAGTGATTTTCATAAAAATAAAAATGGTAAACATATAAAAAGTGATCATTTTTTAGATAAAACTGTACTAAAGATAATCACGTCACCAAATAATAATTTAAATTTGAGTATCATGTAGTGGTCTAAACCTATCGCTGTTATATTGAACTGGGTGAATGGAATATGAATGACAGTCATCCAATATGGTGTAGTAAAAATAAGGCCATGCTCATGAAAAACAAAATGGTCCTCCCTCATCTTAAACGGCACTGTTAGGGTGGTGGACCATTCTTGGTACACATGGGAAACTGTTGAGCTGAAAAACCCAGCAGCGTTGCAGTTCTTGACACAAACCGGGGCGCCTGGCACCTACTACCATACCCCGTTCAAAGTAACTTAAATATTTTGTCTTCCCAATTCACCCTCTGAATGGCACACATACACAATCCATGCCTCAATTGTCTCGCGGCTTAAAAATCCTTATTTAACCTGTCTCTCCCCCTTCATCTACACTGTTTTGAAGTAGATTTAACTAGTGACATCAATAAGGGATCATAGCTTTCACCTGGATTCACCTAGTCAGTCTATGTCATGGAAGGAGCAGGAGTTCTTGATGTTTTGTATACTCAGTGTATAGCACTACAGATAATCAAGTCCTATTTGCATGTGATGCATTTGCTCTGTTGTTTACATGATGATTTGTATCTTATAGAGCGTGGCTTTAAGGGAATAGTATGGTCACATCTAGATAAAAACGAATGTGATAAATGAACAGAGTATTAACACAAATGTGTATTAAAACACGAAAAACACTGTAATAACACACTACCTATTCATAGATGTATTTATTCATCATCTACATATTCATATTAAGCTTCTACGTCTGTGTACAGGAACGTATTATTTGTGAGACGTAAGAGAAAATATATCAGCTTATTGATAAATTATTATGACGTTCTTTCCAATACAAAACTGTAGTAACTATTGTTTCCAAACTGCGTTACCCACTCCAGTCAGCAGATGGGGATGTGCGTCTTTCATGTGATGCTTCTTGTGTGACGTATAATTTACTGGACGGGACACGCTTCTTCAGGAACAACAACACGGCTACTCTTTCAACCACCTCGGTAGCTTGCTAGCCAACATAAAACTGAAAGATTGAAGCGTTACACCGTGTTAATGTACATTGGCTAATCTCAGTGTTTTAAACACATTTCTGTTGACTTATCAACTGATGCCCTTTAACCTAATTTGCTTTTTCAATTTGCAAACTTGTTTAAGATTGATACTGAGCCTAGCGTTAGGCTAGTCGCTAATGCTAACTAACTAGCTAACATCCCTGACCATGAGCTCACTAAACTACTCCTCCCCTGCTAAAGAAGAGGGGGTCTGCTGTATGGAGAAAGAAGCTCTGGGACTGAACAATGTCGTGGAAGATGAGGGTGTTACAGTGAAAGAAGAGGAGGCTGTTACAGTGAAAGAAGAGGAGGCTGTTATAGTGAAAGAAGAGGAGGCTGTTACAGTGAAAGAAGAGATAGAAACTTTTAGAGAGGAAGAGGATGCTATCTCAATAAAGGTGAAGGAGGAAGACGTTTTGGGAGTGAAAGAGGAGGAGACAGAATATCAGATTAACACCAGTGAGTACTGTCTTAAACAGGGGCACAAACTGTTGTTGAACTAATGTGTGGTTTTAAAGGGGCATTCTACTGAAGTTCTACACTTGAATATGTTGTTCTGTACTGTAGGAATTGTTTCAGGGGCCATCTGCTGTTGGTACATATATTTTTGGGACTTTTAAATGAGATTAATCGAATTCTCCATGTGGTCGACATTAAAGTGCACCTCATCTAATATAGCAGGCTTTTCAAATTCAATATTGTTGCATATTTTGTACATTAAATATCAAAGGGACACAAAAGGCACCCATTTCGTGAAACTACCCTTTCACATTTGCAACACAAACATTATTTTATAAAATCATGATGAAGTGGCCATTTTAGGCCCTTTTTAGACATATTCATGCCTCTTGTAAGACCCTATGATTGCAATAGAAGATCATAAGTTTACAATCGGTTTGATGTTCTCGTTAACACAGGAGAGAGACATGACTATCGTGGATCCTCTGGGGAGCATCAACAACATCCTGATGCTGACGAGGCAGAGAAGAGTCTCTCCAGATCAGAACACCAGATGGTACAGCTTGGTCTGGTCTAGCATACAGCTTGCTCTATCAGGGTCTGGGCTGGGTTTCTGTAAAGCACTTCATGTCAACAGTGACATCAGCATCCATAATGATATGTGTCTGTGTCCCCTCTTTATGGTTACCAGGACAACGCTAGCCCTTCCTCCCTCCTGGAGTCCCCGTTTCGTGCCTCTCCCGGTAGCACCTTACTGCTGGGTAGGAAGAGGTTGTCTGTGCTGCTGGTGGACTGCAGGAAAACAACAGGGCTGAGTGGAACTGTGAGAGGAGGAGAAGAGAAGAAAGGATCAGATATGACACATAAAAGTAAGTGCTGTAGTTTAGTTTGAACAAATACAATAGATCTGCCCACTGGTATCTGTTACCAGGACAACCAGCAGAGTTCTGTTAGTTGACAGGAAGATAGACTGGTGGATATGGATGTTATGAATATCATAACACTGAAAAAGGATTCTGCCAATGAAAAGAGAGAAACCAATAGACCATATAAAACCTTGATGAAAGTTAGATTTAGAGAGAAAGTTTCAAGATGATCTGATGTAAGGTGCATGTTTTCCAGAAACTTTCCCTAAATACATTATGGATGTTACATTGCCTGTCCCAGTCAATCCCCTATCTTTACAAGACTCTAGAAGACGCAGACAAAACTCCAGACACTTCAATGTGGTCTGTATTGCGTCATTAACATCTGATCTACAGAACGTGTTAAACATGCAAATGTACAGTTGTAGTCGGAAGTTTACATACACCTTAGCCAAATACATTTAAACTCAGTTTTTCACATTTCCTGACATTTAATCCCAGTAAATATTTAATCCCTGTCTTAGGTTAGTTAGGATCACCACTTTATTTTAAGAATTTGAAATGTCAGAATAATAGTAGAGATTTATTTCAGCTTTTATTTCTTTCATCACATTCCCAGTGGGTCAGAAGTTTACATACACTCAATTTGTATTTGGTAGCATTGCCTTTAAATTGTTTAACCTTTGTCAAACGTTTCGGGTAGCAATTGTTTAACCTTTGTCAAACGTTTCGGGTAGCCCCTTCCACAAGCTTCCCACAATAAGTTGGGTGAATTTTGGCCCATTCCTGCTGACAGAGCTGGTGTAACTGAGTCAAGTTTGTAGGCCTCCTTGCTCACACATGCTTTTTCAGTTCTGCCTACACATTTTCTATAGGATTGAGGTCAGGGCTTTGTGATGGCCACTCCAATACCTTGACTTTGTTGTCCTTAAGCCATTTTGACACAACTTTGGAAGTATGCTTGGGGTCATTGTCCATTTGGAAGACCCATTTGCGACCAAGCTTTAACTTCCTGACTGATGTCTTGAGATGTTGCTTCAATATATCCACATAATTTTCCTCCCTCATGATGCCATCTATTATGTGAAGTGCACCAGTCCCTCCTGCAGCAAAGCACCCCCACAGCATGATGCTACCACCCCCATGCTTCAGGGTTGGGATAGTGTTCTTCGGCTTGCAGGCATCCCCCTTTTTCCTCCAAACATAACGATGGTCATTGTGGCCAAACAGTTCTATTTTTGTTTCATCAGACCAGAGGACATTTCTCCAAAAAGTACGATTTTTGTCCCCATGTGCAGTTGCAAACCGGAGTCTGGATTTTTTATGGCGGTTTTGGAGCAGTGGTTTCTTCCTTGCTCAGCGGCCTTTCAGGTTATGTCGATATAGGACTTGTTTTACTGTGGATATAGATACTTTTGTACCTGTTTCCTCCCGCATCTTCACACGGTCCTTTGCTGTTCTGGGATTGATTTGCACTTTTCGCACCAAAGTACGTTCATCTCTAGGAGACAGAACGCATCTCCTTCCTGAGCGGTATGACGGCAGCGTGGTCCCATGGTGTTTATACTTGCGTACTATTGTTTGTACAGATGAATGTGGTACCTTCGCGCGTTTGGAAGTTGAACCAGAGTTGTGGAGGTCTAAAAAAAAAAAATCTGATGTCTTGGCTGATTTCTTTAGATTTTCCCATGATGTCAAGCAAAGAGGCACTGAGTTTGAAGGTAGGCCTTTGAAATACATCCACGGGTACAACTCCAATTGACTCAAATTATGTCAATTAGCCTATCAGAAGCTTCTAAAGCCATAACATAATCATTTTCTGGAATTTTTCAAGCTGTTTAAAGGCACAGTCAACTTAGTGTATGTAAACTCCTGACCCACTGGAGTTGTGATACAGTGAATTATAAGTGAAATAAGACATTTGTGGAGTGGTTGAAAAACGAGTTTTAATGACTCCAACACCAGTGTATGTAAACTTCAGACATCAACTGTATGTATATATTTTTAAACAAGCTTTGTAAGCCTTTTCTAAAAGCTGTGAAATTAATTAAATGAAGAAAAACATTTGTGAGACTTGTGCTCCGTCGACAACATTAATTACATTTTCTACTTTAACTGGTCAAATAAACTCCAACATATAGACTTTAAAGAACATTGTTTCATTTGGAAATGACTCACTTTTTTTGTTAATGTAACTGAAATCAGTGTGCTGCTTACAGTTTAGCTTCCTCCTCTGTCCCCATACTTGGCTCAAACTAGTGATCCTCTGCTTCTCAACACATGTGACCGCTCTACTTGACAATGAACCGATTGAGCTATACAAAAGGTACCAGTTGGATAGCTCCATCTGTGACGTTTCAAGCTAGCTGTGGAGTGAGTTTACGGCACGTTCTCACCTCCGTTACACATGTTCAGGTTGACTTTCCCACGGAATCGACCACATACACTACCAGTCAAAAGTCAGGACACAACTACTCATTCAAGGGTTTTTCTTTATTTTTACTATTTTCTACATTGTAGAATACTAGTGAAGACATCAAAACTATGAAATAACACTTATGGAATCATATAGTAACCAAAAAAGTGTAAAACAATATGCCACACCTGTCAGGTAAATGGATTATCTTTGCAAAGGAGACATTTTAACTAACAGGGATATAAACAAATTTGTGCACCAAATTTGAGAGAAATAAGCTTTTGTGCGTATGGAAAAAATCTGCGATATTTCAGCTCATGAAACATGGGACCAACACTTTACATATTTATATTTTTTGGAACATCTACCCCAAATATTTCATTATTTTTTACTTTACCCAAAATATCATGACATTAACCTCTCTAGGGTACGTGAGACGTTAGCGTCCCACCTCTGAAAGTGCAGGGCGCCAAATTCAAAACAACAGATATCCCATAATTAAAATTCCTCAAACATACATGTATTTTAGACCATTTTAAAGATACACTTGTTATAAATCCAGCCACAGTGTCCGATTTCAAAAAGGCTTTACGACGAAAGCAAACCAAACGATTGTTAGGTGAGTGCCTATTCACAGAATAACATAGCCATTTTTCCAGCCAAAGAGAGGATTCACAAAAAGCAGAAATATAGATCAGACGAATCACTAACCTTTGATGATCTTCATCAGATGACACTCATAGGACTTCATGTTACACAATACATGCATGTTTTGTTCGGTAAAGTTCATATTTATATCCAAAAATCTTAGTTTACATTGGCGCCTTACGTTCAGAAGTCACAAAACATCCTTTGATTTTGCAGAGAGCCACGTCAATTTACAGGAATAGTCATAATAAACATTGCTAAAAGATACAACTGTTATGCATGGGATTTTAGATGCACTTCTCCTTAATGCAACCGCTGTGTCAGATTTCAAAAAAGCTTTACGAAAAAAGCAAACCATGCAATAATCTGAGTCGGCGCTCAGAACCCAATCAAGACACAAATATAGCTTCCATATTATGCAGTCAACAGAAGTCAGAAGTAACAATATAAACATTCACTTACCTTTTGGTGATCTTCATCAGAATGCACTCCCAGGAATCCCAGTTCCACAATAAATGTTCGTTTTGTTCGATAATGTCCATTTATGTCCAAATTCCTCCTTGTTGTTCTAGCGTTCAGTACACTTTCCAAACTCACGACGCGCGGGCTGGTCCAGCGGAAAGTCCGGATGAAAAGTTAAAAGAGTTATATTATAGTCCGTAAAAACATGAGAAACGAGTATTGAATCAATCTTTAGGATGTTTTTAACATAATTCTTCAATAACGTTCCAACCGGAGTATTCCTGTGTCTTCAGAATTGCGATGGAACACAGCTCGCTCTCACGTGAACGCGCATGGTCAGAGCATGGTCACTTCATGGCAGACCTGACTCATTCCTCTCTCCGTCGGCTCCACTAAACAGTAGAGGCATCAGACAAGGTTCTAACGACTGTTGACATCTAGTGGAAGCCTTAGGAAGTACAACATTACCAATATCCCACTGTATCTTCAATAGGAGCTGAGTTGAAAATCGACCAACCTCAGATTTACCACTTCCTGGTTGGATTTTTTCTCCGGTTTTTGCCTGCCTGATGAGTTCTGTTATACTCACAGACCTCATTCAAACAGTTTTAGAAACTTCAGAGTGATTTCTATACAAATCGACTAATAATATGCTTATTCTAGCTTTTATGGCTTTGTAGCAGGCCGTTTACTCTGGGCATGCTTTTCATCCGGATGTGAAAATACTGCCCCCTACCTCAAAGAAGTTAATGATAGTCAAAATGTGTGAGCGTCTAAATAAAGAAATGCCATTGCGTCGACCCTATCAACGATGGGGAGAAGTTACTGAGGTGCTCTGTCTCCAATGTAAACAAACTAACTTTTAGTCATCCACACAAAATTACTTTTTTAAACTTATTTTATGTTTAAGGAAGTGTGTAGGTCGCATTCTGTATCATACAGCTATGAAGGTTCTATATTTACAACCACCTGCTTGATAGGAATCCAGCGACGTCTGTGTCTCGAGTGTCATAGAACTGACTAGTGTTTTGTGTTCTGACTTATAAAACAGAAATAAAAATAAGTAATGTAAACATATCAGTAATTACCAGGATGCTCTACAACATTTGTTTTAAAATCACACAAAAAAATGTACATTATGAAATGTTTGAAAGCTGGCCTCAGGTTATTGAGGGATCTGATTTGGTTTAAACCTCATAGCAAGGCAGTTTTATCATGTGGAGATTTCATTCTGCTCTGTCTTAAAATAAACACCGTCTTTGGCAGGAGGAAAACCAAACTTGGACGAACCAAAGACGTCCAAACCAGCAAGTCGACTCCTCCGCTCCCAGATTGGAACGAGTTTTACCAAGTTAGGAAGCCTGAAAATACATGAGGGAATACACACAGGGCAGAAGCCTTTCCATTGCTCCCAGTGTGGGAAGAGTTTTAAGCGGTTAGACACCCTCAAAACTCATGAGCGTATACACACAAGGGAGAAGCCTTTCCATTGCTCCCAGTGTGGGATGAGTTTTAAGCGGTTAGACACCCTCAAAGCTCATGAGTGTATACACACAGGGGAGAAGCCTTACAAATGCTCAGAATGTGGGAAGAAGTATAACTCATTTCACTCACTTAAAAGTCATGGGAGGATTCACACAGGGGAGAAGCCTTACCTCTGCTCCCAGTGTGGCAAGTGTTTTAACTGGTTAGGGGCCCTGAAACAACATGAGAGAATACACACAGGGGAGAAGCCTTACCACTGCTCCCAATGTGGAAAGAGTTTTGGTAACTTTGGAAACATGAAAGCTCATGAGCAAATACACACAGGGGAGAAGCCTTACCACTGCTCCCAGTGTGGCAAGAGTTTTACCCTGTCAGGGGCCCTGAAACGACACGAGAGAATACACACAGGAGAGAAGCCTTACCACTGCCCCGAATGTGGAAAGAGCTTTAGTCACTTTAGAAACATGAAAGCTCACAAGAGAATACACACAGGGGAGAAGCCTTACCACTGCTCCCAGTGTGGCACGTGTTTTAACCGGTTATGGGGCCTGAAAAGACATGAGAGAATACACACAGGGGAGAAGCCTTACCACTGCTCCCAATGTGGCAGGTGTTTTAGCCTGTTAGGGGCCCTGAAACGACATGAGAGAATACACCCAGGAGAGAAGCCATGAGACTGCACACAGGAGAGAATCCTTACAAATGCTCAGACTGTGGGAAGACATATTACTCATCAGTCACGAATAATTACTTCTGGTGTGAATATTGATATTTTACATCAAATTGACTTAAAATTCATCGGAGAACATACACAGTGCTCCAATTGTCTTATATTGTTGACTGAGAATGTGTTTAACTGTCTTTACCATATGAAAATGGTACAAAGTATACTCAAACATATATTTTTATGTTATTATTAGAAAACATGAAGTGAATATAGAGTAAATCAGATTCCATGTGTTTAAATTGTCCTTTTTTAAACTCTGTGTTTGTGTTTATCTGGGTGTCTTTCCTCCAGCACTACAGATAATCAAGTGATATTTGGATGTGATGCATTTGTTCCATTGTTTACATTTGCAATGTTGGCCCACTGATGATTTAATGAAATGAAAATGTTCACAGACTCTGTAATGCAAAATGTTAATTGTATGTGTCCACATATCTGAGTATGTGACTTGTGGCGGATGAATCAGAATTAGTTGGGTAACATAGATAATTAAGATGTCTTATCTGCATAATATGCTGATGTGATATACTTGTTATTAGAATGTATCCCTTCGGACTCTGGTGTTGGCAGTTGCACTTCTTCCCTCAGCTGGGGCTCAGTCACCTGGGGCCCAGAGAGGGGAGAGGTCAGGCTTGTCTTTTACATATCCCTGGTGCTATGCAGACTATCAGGAAGGGAAGAGGACAGGAGGGAACATTGTCTTCATATGTGAATGTATCTGTTAAACTATGTGAAGAGATGGTGTGATTAATGGGGAACCAATTACTGGTTTCCACAATGTCTGTGCGCAAGTCACTCCCTCCTTTGGCATTGGGAGAGGTGTATGGCAGTGTCTGGAACCATTGTATGTCCTCTCTGATGTTGCACTTATCCTGGGATAGTGTATGACCTAGAGGCTCACTCCCCTCAGTGAGCTTGTCCAGGAGTGGGGTCAAGAAGGGGTTTTACTTGAGATGGGAGTATCTAGAGTTGACAATTGAGTTATGCCATTGGATGAGTTGGTGTTTTTGTGCTATGAAGTACCAGGAAAGAGATTAGAACCTCGTCTTAGGGACCAAACTGAATGATAAATTATAGCGAACGCTATCTGGCTACAGGATACTCCTTTCTCATTATAAAGTCTCACTTTGTAAACTGTTCCTAATATCTGTGGTTTATGTCGACTAGGGGGTGGATCTTTGCTATAAAAGATCTCAGTAGCCATTGTGTTGCCACTCTCAACGGTTCATTAGAAATAGTGAATTGTTGAAAGTCATTGCAAAGATCTTATTATTAAAGATGTAGTTTAAGTATAACTCTGATTGGTGTGTGAACTTTGTCTCTCCTCATTTGGTAATACAGAAATTAACCACCACAGACTAACCTTGTGAAACTGACCTATTATAATCTCCTGTTCCTGGGAGTATCATCCTGCGTTGCAAACCAGCTGCACCTGCGTCCTTGTATGAATAAAGTCCCTCCCAGGAACAGGAAACTATAAAGATATGTGCTCATCACCCAATGCTTCAGGAATTCAGACTGTCTACACTGCGCTGTGTAACTGTTATTCTCTCTGAGCTCAGAAATAAAGAATCTTGGTTTGACTTGGACACCAGCAGATCCTTATTTTATAATATCCACCTCAACTCTCCCACGGATTGCTGTTTATCATTGTCTCAATGACGAGTTCTTTGTTTTCTTTTGCTGGGGTCATTTACAAACCTCCCACTGGTTGAATAAACTTTGTTTCCACGTCATTTCAACAAAACAAATCCATGTGATGATGTTTGATTAATGTGGAAAACTGATTGGATTTTGAAAAAGAACATCAGGTATTTTAAATTTTTCACGAACTGGCAACCTAAATCCAATGGCAGGTGACATTTTGTGTTGATTTCATGTTGAATTCACTTTAGTTGACGAATCAAAGAAATGTAAATAGAAACTAGATGTTGAACTGACGTCTGTGCCCAGTGGGCTGGTTTGAATACGTGGCAGGTGTTGGATCAATATCCACTTTCGTTGCTAAATCCATGCAATTTGCGCCAGATTTCCATGTGAATATTCTCAAATCTGCAGAAAACGGTATACACATTTTCCCATCAGAAATGTTTGCATCAAACAGACTTATTGCGGATAAAAGGCTTTGCGTTATGACGTAGTGCACAAGAAGAATAACGTTTGCTGTTAAATTCCCATGTACCGAATGAAAAATACAAGTTAAATTGGTTTCCATCACATTTTCAACTCCCCTGATGGTTTTAAAACTTGTGTAAAATAGAAAACGTGCTCTTGTCCCGTGCACTGTAGTCAGCAGCTCACATATACAGTGCTGGTAGGCTACCTACATGATGAGATTATTATGGATGAGAGAGATATTATTTTATTTGTCAAATGGCAGCCAAGCATCAATCATCATGTCACCAGAATAAGACCCTCAAAATGTATTGGAAAGGAGCATCAAGCTCATCACATGCAGTTTCACCACCCTGTGAAGTTCATAACTTATTTTGTCTGTAGCCTAATAAACTGCATGGTTTCCCAAGTCGTAGAAGGAGGACCACACAACATATCATCACGTGACTCCAAGTTAAAACAGATGTGATGCTTAGTATATAAATATTTGTGGATAAATGAGTTTCCACCGCCATTTCTTGGTCATACATTTTTACTGACACAAAAAGACCCCACCATGTCAAACAAACTAACAAATTGTCTATCTGCATTAATAAAAGTGTACAGGTATATCCTGTTTCCGTCAGCCCGGTCATTACTTTTGAAATGGTTGGATCAATGTCCACCTTCATGATATGGATGAAGCCTGATTTGGAAAGTCTGAGTAGTTCTATCTGATGTCATAATACACCCCTCTGATAGTCAAGTGATATTTAGAATGTCTGAGTAGTTCTATCTGATGTCATAATACACTCTGATAGTGATCCATTTGCTCCATTGTTTCCATGTCAGTTGGTTTCCCACTCTGATGATTTATATCTGACAGAGGGGCTTTAAAGGAATAGTATGGTGACATCTTAATGTGGCTTGAAATAAATAGTATGGTCACATTTACAGGTTGTGGCTCAGTATTCTTAGTATGATGTGAAAAAAGAACAATCAACTATTTATTGATAATGTATATTCCTATTCAGCTTCTACATCTGCATAGAGGCAAACAGTATCTTAAAGTTGATTAAATATATATATATAAATTGTACACTTCTATTTTCACAATTTGAATTATTATTCATCAAAAACTATACCAACAATACACTGCAGCTTTGACGTCAAGAAGAGATTGGGCTGATGGGTGTTGGTGCTACTATACAGGTAAGGCTGTCCAATATGAATGTTCAATACACACAATAGGTTGATCGGTAGCCAGTTAGCTAGCTGCTACAGTCCAATATGAATGTTCAATACACACAATAGGTTGATCGGTAGCCAGATAGCTAGCTGCTTCAGTCCAATATGAATGTTCAATACACACAATAGGTTGATCGGTAGCCAGATAGCTAGCTGCTTCAGTCCAATATGAATGTTCAATACACACAATAGGTTGATCAGTAGCCAGTTAGCTAGCTGCTACAGTCCAATATGAATGTTCAATACACACAATAGGTTGACTGTTGACCAATATGAATGTTCATAATGAGGGAAAAATAAAGGTGGGCTCTCCTGTCAACATGGGGCTCCTGCTGCAGGTAGTCTAGCGGTTACTAGTGTTGGGCCAGTAACCGAAAGATCTCTGGTTTGAATCCCAAAGACAACTAGGTGAAAAATCTGTCAATTTGCCCTTGAGGACACCAGCAGCAGGATCCTCATGTTTCTCCCATTCTTCTCTGCAGATCCTCTCAAACTCTGTCAGGTTGGATGGGGAGTGTCACTAAAAAGCTATTTTCAGGTCTCTCCAGAGATGTTAAATCGGGTTCAAATCCGGGCTCTGGCTGGGCCCCTCAAGGACATTCAGAGATATCTCCCAAAGCCACTCCTGCATTGTCTTGGCTTTGTGCGTAGGGTCGTTGTCCTATTGGAAGGTTAACCTTTGCCCCAGTCTGAGGTCCTGAGTGCTCTGGAGCAAGTTTTCTAAAATTATCTCTCTGTATTTTGCTCCGTTCATCTTTCCCTCGATCCTGACGAGTCTCCCAGTCCCTGCCGCTGAAAAACATCCCCACAGCATGATGCTGCCAAACCCATGCTTCACCGTAGGAATGGTGCCAGGTTTCCTCCCTTGGCATTCATCAGACCAGAGAATTTTGTTACTCATGGTCTGATAGTCCTTTAGGTGCCTTTTGGCAAACTCCAAGCTGGCTTTCATGTGCCTTTTACTGAGGAGTGGCTTCCGTCTGGCAACTCTACCATAACGTCCTGCTTGGTGGAGTGATGCAGAGATGGTTGTCCTTCTGGAAGGTTCTCCCATCTCCACAGAGGAGCTCTGTCAGAGTGACCATTGGGTTCTTGGTCACCTCCCTGACCAAGGCCCTTCTCCCCCGATTGTTCAGTTTGGCCGGGCAGCCAGCAGTAGGAAGGGTTTTGGTGGTTTCAAACTTCTTCCTTTTAAGACGATGGGGACCTTCAATGCTGCAGAAATGTTTTGGTACACTTCCCCAGATCTGTGCCGTGACACAATCCTGTCTCGAAAGGAGTATATCACATCAAATACAGGCTACTTAAAGTTCATGAGAGAACACACATATGCTCGTACTCTTGTCTCATTTTTACAAAAATAGAATTGTGCTTTTGGTCATGCAATATTTTCTTTATATATATATATACACTGATCATACCAAACATTTGGAGCGACATAAACGTCCTAATATGGACTAGGAACCTCTTCCTTTTCCCTCAGAAGAGCCTCAATGAACTCTTCAAAGTGTCCAAAGCCTTCCACAGGGATGCTGACTCCATGTTGACTCCAATGCTTCCCACAATTGTGTCAGGTTGGCTGGATGTCCTTTGGGTGCAGTGGAGGCTGCTCAGAGAAGGATGGTCTTCCCCTTCCTCCTCTGAGAAGCCTCCACTGCACCCAAAGGACATCGAGCCAACTTTACATAATTGTGGGAAGGGATTTTCAGTGAGTTTCAGAAGAAAATAAATTGGTAAAACATTCAAATAAAATCATTTTTGGATAAAACTATACTAAATATAATCACATCACCAAATAATTGAATAAAACATACTATTTTGCATCCTCCTCTGGGTCATTGACTTCAATACAAACCTAGGAGGCTCATGGTTCTCAAGGCTTCCATAGACTTAAACAGTAATTATGACAACTTCCGGAGGACATCCTCCAACCTATCAGAGCTCTTTCAGCATGAACCTTCTCCGCTGTGCAATGTGGTTTTCCGAGCTGGTCATGGGTGCACCTCAACCCCGCTCAAGGTACTAAACGATATCATAACCGTCATCGAGAAGAGACAATACTGTGCAGCCGTATTCATGGGTTGGCACCCCCCATTGGGATGTGCCATGGCGAAGATCTTTGTGGGCTATACTCGGCCTTGTCTCAGGATGGTAAGTTGGTGGTTGAAGATATCCCTCTAGTGGTGTGGGGGCTGTGCTTTGGCAAAGTGGGTGGGGTTATATCCTTCCTGTTTGGCCCTGTCCGGGGGTATCATCGGATGGGGCCACAGTGTCTCCTGACCCATACTGTCTCAGCCTTCAGTATTTATGCTGCAGTAGTTTATGTGTCGGGGGGCTGGGGTCAGTCTGTTATATCTGGAGTATTTCTCCTGTCTTATCCGGTGTCCTGTGTGAATTTAAGTATGCTCTCTCTTTCTCTCTTTCTTTCTTTCTTTCTCTCTCTCGGAGGACCTGAGCCCTAGGACCATGCCTCAGGACTACCTGGCATGATGACTCCTTGCTGTCCCCAGTCCAGCTGGCCGTGCTGCTGCTCCAGTTTCAACTGTTCTGCCTGCGGCTATGGAACCCTGACCTGTTCACCGGAGGTGCTACCTGTCCCAGACCTGCTGTTTTCAACTCTCTAGAGACAAACGTTTCTTAAACAGAAAAAAACGGGATAAACATACCTGAATTTGTCAAATAAAATCAAACTTTATTTGTCAAATGCGCCGAATACAACAAGTGTAGACCTTACAGTGAATTGCTTACTTACAAGCCCTTAACTAACAGTACAGTTCAAGAAGAGTTAAGAAAATGAGCAAATGACCAAAAGTAAAAAATAATAAAAAGTAACACAATAAAATAACAATAACAAGGCTATATACAGGGGGTACTGGTACCGAGTCAATGTGCGGGGGTACAGGTTAGTCGAGGTAATTTGTACATGTAGGTAGGGGTGAAGTGACATTTCATAGATAATAAACAGCAAGTAGCAGCAGTGTACAAAACAAATGGAGGTGGGGTCAATGTAAATAGTCCGGTTGGCCATTTGATTAATTGTTTAGCAGTCTTATGGCTTGGGGGTAGAAGCTGTTAAGAAGCCTTTTGGTTCTAGACTTGGTGCTCCGGTACCGCTTGACGTGTGGGAGCAGAGAAAACAGTCTATGACTTGGGTGACTGACAATTTTTGGGTTTGCATTACGGTCAGATGCCGAGCAGTTGCCATACCAGGCGGTGATGCAACCGGTCAGGATGCTCTCGATGGTGCAGCTGTAGAACTTTTTGAGGATCTGGGGACCCATGCCAAATCTTTTCAGTCTCCCGAGGTGGAAAACTTGTTGTCGTGCCCTCTTCACGACTGTCTTGGTGTGTTTGGACCATGATAATTAGTTAGTGATGTCTTCACGACTGTCTGTCCATGTGTTACTGTCTGTCACCTAAAAAACGTATCTCCACCTGTGTGCACCTACATTCTAAACTTTCATTCATAGGCTAGGTTGTAGCAATCTCATGATGGGTATAGGGAAAATTCTAGTATCATGTAGTAGCCGAAACCTATTGCTGTTACATTGAACAGGGTGAACGGAATATGAATGACAGTCATCCAATATGCTGTCATAGAAATAAGGCCAAGCTCATGAAAAAACAAATAGTTCTGCCTCATCTTAAACGGCACTGTTTGGGTGTTGGATGATTCTTGGTACACATGGGAAACCGTTGAGCTGTAAAACCCCAGCAGCGTTGCAGTTCTTGACACAAACCGGTGCCTGGGACCTACTACCATACCCTGTTCAAAGGCTCTTAACTATTTTGTCTTCCACATTCACCCTCTGAATGGCATACATACACAATCCATGTCTCATTTGTCTCAAGGCCTAAAATGCCTTACAGGATGATTTGTGTCTTAAAGAGCGTAGCTTTAAGGAAATAGTACCGTCACATCTAGATAAAAACGAATGTGAAAAATTAACAGAGCAAATGTTTATTAAAACACTACCTATTCATAGAAGTATGTATTCATCATTTACAATATATCAGCTCATTGTTAAATTATTATGACGTTTTTTTCCAATACAGAAAGTGTAGTAACTATTGTTTCCAAACTGCGTTACCCACTCCAGCCAGCAGATGGCGATATGCGTCTTTCAGGTGATGCTTCTTGCGTGACGTGTAATTTACTGGACCGGACACTTCTTCAGGAACAACAACACGGCTACTCTTTCTACCGCCTTGGTAGCTTGCTAGCCAACATAACACTGAAAGATTGACGCTTTAGACCATATTAATGTACATTAGCTAATCTCAGTGTTGTAAAAACTTTTCTGTTGACGTATCAACTGGTTAACTTTAACCTATTTTGCTTGTTCAATTTGCAAAGTTGTTAAACATTGATACTGAGCCTAGCGCTAGGCTAGTCGCTAATTTTAACATCCCAGACCATGAGCTCACTCAACTACTCATCCCCCGTTAAAGAAGAGGTCTGCTGTATGCAGAAAGAAGCTCTGAGGCTGAACATTGTCGTGAAAGAAGAAGAGGATGTTATAGAGGAAACAGAGGAAGAACCTTTTAGAGAGGAAGAGGATGCTATCTCAGTAGAGGTGAAGAAGGAAGACGTCTTGGGAGTGAAAGAGGAGGAGACAGAATATCAGATTAACACCAGTGAGTACTGTCTTAAACAGAGTCACACACTATGCAGTTGTTGAACTAATGTGTGGTTTTAAAGGGCATTCTACTGAAGTTCTACACTTGAATATGTTGTTCAGTACTGTAGGAATTGTTAAAGGGTCAATCTGCCTTTGGTACATATATTTTGGGGTCTTTTAAATTAGATGTATTAAATTATCCATGTGGTCTACATTAAAAATGCATCTAATCTAGTATAACAGGCTTTTAAAATGCAATATTGGAGCATAATTTGTACTTAAAATATCAAAGGGATGCAACAGGCACCCATTTAGTGGAACGACCCTTTAACATTTGCATTTTAGGCTGTTTAGAGAGATTAATGCCTCTTGTAAGACCCTTTGTGATTGTAATAGACGGTCGTAAGTTCACTATCTGTTTGATGTTCTCATTCACACAGGAGAGAGACATGACTATTGTGGATCCTCTGGGGAGCATCAACAACATCCTGATGCTGACGAGGCAGAGAAGAGTCTCTCCAGATCAGAACACCAGATGGTACAGCTTGGTCTGGTCTAGCATACATCTTGCTCTATCAGGGTCTGGGCTGGGTTTCTGTAAAGCACTTCATGACAGCGGTGACATAAGCATCCATAATGATATGTGTCTGTGTCCCCTCTTTATGGTTACCAGGACAACGCTAGCCCTTCCTCCCTCCCGGAGTCCCCGTTTCGTGCCTCTCCCGGTAGCACCTTACTGCTGGGTATGAAGAGGTTGTCTGTGCTGCTGGTGGACTGCAGGAAAACAACGGGGCTGAGTGGAACTATGAGAGGAGGAGAAGAGAAGAAAGGATCAGATTTGACTCATCAAAGTAAGTGCTGTAGTTTAGTTTGAACAAATACAATAGATCTGCCCACTGGTATCTGTTACCAGGACAACCAGCAGAGTTCTGTTAGTTGACAGGAAGATAGACTGGTGGATATGGATGTTATGAATATCATAACACTGAAAAAGGATTCTGCCAATGAAAAGAGAGAAACCAATAGACCATATAAAACCTTGATGGAAGTTAGCTTTAGAGAGAAAGTTTCAAGATGATCTGATGTCAGGTGCATGTTTTACAAAAACATTTTTTCAAATCTTTATGGATGTTACATTGTCTGTCCCAGTCAACCCCCCCTTTCTTTACAAGACTCTAGAACACACAAACTAAACTCCAGACACTTCAATGTGGTCTGTATTGCTTCATTAACATCTGATCAACACAACTTGTTAAACATGGCCAATATATATTTTAAAACAAGCTCCTGTTTTTGTCTTGACTTCCGTCTCTGTGATGGACAAAGTTCATTTCATTTCCTACTTTAACAGGTCAAGTAAAGCCTGAACTCCAACATATTGACCTTAAAGAACATGGTTCATTTGGAAATGACTAACTTTATTCATTTCATGTTTAACTGATGCCAGTGTGCTGCTAACAGTTGCAATTCCTCCACTGTCCCCATACCAGGCTCAAACCAGTGATCCTCTGCTTCTCAACACACGTGACCGCTCTCCTTGAGAATAAACTCTATTCAGAGTGCTAGAGCCACACACTCACTATAGCACAATAAGGGGTGTGTATTTAACAGATGGTGAGATCAGAAACAAATCAGTCAAATCAAATCAAATGTATTTATATAGCCCTTCGTACATCAGCTGATATCTCAAAGTGCTGTACAGAAACCCAGCCTAAAACCCCAAACAGCAAGCAATGCAGGTGTAGAAGCACGGTGGCTAGGAAAAACTCCCTAGAAAGGCCAAAACCTAGGAAGAAACCTAGAGAGGAACCAGGCTATGAGGGGTGGCCAGTCCTCTTCTGGCTGTGCCGGGTGGAGATTATAACAGAACAGGCCCTTTGTTTGCTCTGTTTCAGAGCTACTCTGCTTTCTGACGAAGGAAAACCTTTTCAACTATAAATGTATATTTGGCTGCCATTTAGGCTGCAACAACTATACAGTGGAACACCCCCTGATCTGTTGTTTTATGAAGGGTCACCTACGCCCAGTATCCAAACAGCTAGTCCCATCCTGGGATTTTTATGTTTTGCTTGAGGTTATTGCCGCTGTTGGAGCCACTGGAAAGAGTAGAAATTAGATTTATTTAAAACTGCTTTACTTTAGCCATTATATCCGTATAATGAGTTACACCCCCATACCTTCATGGGGTTCTATAGTAGCAAGGATCTGACTCCTCCGGAGGGCTTGATGGCTCAATCCACCAGAGGTATGGCTACAACATAGGCATGGTTCAAAGGCATCTCTGTTCAAGAGATCTGTAATGCAGCATGTTGTGGTGATGTACCTTCATGAGGTTCTACTGACTGGACATCACTACACATACGGTGAGTAGAGTGGGGACCTCTGAGGGATGATCCTGTCTAGACTTGGCATCAGAGAGTATATGAGCTCTGTAGTAGTTGACTATATCCCCAAAGTGAGAGACTAACGAGTCACTGAAATAGAACTGAAGGTTCCCTTACGGAACCCTGATTCTATGATATTCACCAGGTTACCTAACAGAACCCTGATTCTATGATATTCACCAGGTTACCTAACAGAACCCTGATTCTATGATATTCACCAGGTTACCTAACAGAACCCTGATTCTATGATATTCACCAGGTTACCTAACAGAACCCTGATTCTATGATATTCACCAGGTTACCTAACAGAACCCTGATTCTATGATATTCACCAGGTTACCTAACAGAACCCTGATTCTATGATATTCACCAGGTTACCTAACAGAACCCTGATTCTATGATATTCACCAGGTTACCTAACAGAACCCTGATTCTATGATATTCACCAGGTTACCTTTCACACATGGAAGACGGGAGCGACTATGTCCCTGATATAGGAAGTGGTCTGCTATTGGCCGTTGCTATCGGAGAGTACAGTGCCTCCTGAAAGTATTCAGACCCCTTGACTTTTTCCACATTTTGTTACATTACAGCCTTTTTCTAAAAACACAATACCAAACATTTTTGTTTGATAATTTTGCTAATTTATCAAAAAATACAAAACTGAAATATTACATTTACTTAAGTATTCAGACCCTATACTCAGAACTCTGTTCAAGCAGCAGGTTCTGCTCTGGAGCAGGTTTTCATCAAAGATCTATCTTAAAGGAGGACTGTAGCATCTAATGATGAAACATTATGGAGTCTTAAAGGAGGACTGTAGCATCTAATGATGAAACATTATGGAGTCTTAAAGGAGGACTGGGATGGGAAAGGAAAGGGGATATCTAGTCAGTCACAACTGAATCCATTCACCCTAAATGTGTCTTCCGCATTGAACCCAACCCCTCTGAATCAGAGTGGCCTTAATCGACGTCCACGTTATCGGTGCCCGGGGAGCAGTTGTTGCAGGTTAACTGCCTTGCTCACGGCAGCTTTTTTCTACAATAGAGATAGTGACCTGCGTCATAAGTCTTTGTATGGTGGATAGGCTTTCAATGGAAAAACAGGCATTTCAAAATAAAAGCATTTCCTGGGTGGATTTTCCTCAGGTTTTCACCTGCCATTTCAGTTCTGTTACTCACAGACATTATTTTAACAGTTTTAGAAACTTCAGAGTGGTTTCTATCCAAATCTACTAATTTGCATATCCTAGCTTCTGGGCCTGAGTAGCAGGCAGATTACTTTGGGCACGCTTTTCATCCAAAATTCCGAATGCTGCCCCCTACCCTAGTGAGGTTAAAGGAGAAGTTTACCCAAAATCCAGAAACTCTGAAGTGATTCCATACATTGAAACTAGTCCAGTGGAGTTTTCTCTCTCCCTGTAGTGCTGTACTGAAACAGCTGCAAAACGTGACTTATGACGTTGCTGGATGTGGGCCTCGCTCTGCTGCTTTGCCAGTTAATTTGTTATTTTATTACAACTATGGCCTTTGGCTTTCACCTGGAATTGTTTATTTATGTCTGAGAAAAAAAAAAACTTTTAAACCCATAAAATGTATATAAATATGATGATGTCATAGTGAATTCATGACATGTGACTGAACAAGCCTTTTCATACTTCATAACATGGCTATATACAGTGCCTTTGGAAAGTATTCAGACTCCTTGACTTTTCCATATTTTGTTACGTTACAGCCTGATTCAATCTACACACAAATACCCCTTAAACCTGTCTATGACATGCGTTCCGCTAGCGGAACCCCTCGACAACATTCCGCGGGAAATTCAAAAATATTTTTTAGAAATATGTAACTTTCACACATTAACAAGTCCAATACAGCAAATGAAAGATAAACATCTTGTTAATCTACCCATCGTGTCTGATTTCAAAAATGCTTTACAGCGAAAGCACAACATATGATTATGTTAGATCACCACCAAGTCAAAAAAACACAGCCATTTTTCCAGCCAAAGACAGGAGTCACAAAAAGCAGAAATATAGATAAAATTAATCACTAACCTTTGATGATCTACATCAGATGACACTCATAGGACATCATGTTACACAATACATGTATGTTTTGTTCGATAATGTGCATATTTATATCCAAAAATCTCAGTTTACATTGGCGCCATGTTCAGAAATGCCTCCAAAATATCCAGAGAAATTGCAGAGCCACATCAAATAACAGAAATACTCATCATAAACTTTGTTGAAAGATACATGTTTTACATAGAATTAAAGATACACTTGTTCTTAATGCAAACGCTGTGTCAGATTTCAAAAAAACTTTACGGAAAAAGCACACCATGCAATAATCTGAGACGGCGCTCAGAAAAAAAAATTCTCTGCCATGTTGGAGTCAACAGAAATCAGAAATTACACTATAAATATTCCCTTACCTTTGATGATCTTCATCAGAATGCACTCCCAGGAATCCTAGTTCCACAATAAATTGTTGTTTTGTTCGATAATGTCCATTATTTATGTCCAAGTAGCTACTTTTGTTAGCACGTTTAGTACACATATCCAAACGCTCGTGCAGGTCCAGGCAAACGTCGGACGAAAACTTCAAAAAGTTATATTACAGGCCGAAGAAACTTGTCAAACTAAGTATAGAATCAATCTTTAGGATGTTGTTATCATAAATATTCAATAACGTTCCAACCTGAGAATTCCTTTCTGTGTAGAGAAGCACAGGTCGCTATCATGTGAAATGCGCATGACCAGGAAATGGCTCTCTACCAGTAACCTGACTCATTCCCCTCTTATTCAGCCCCACAACACAGTAGAAGCCCCATTCAAGTTTCTAAAGAGGGATGACATCTAGTGGAAGCCGGAGGAAGTGCAAACAGATCCATATCCTACTGTGCATTCAATAGGGACTGAGTTGAAAATCGACCTCAGATATCCCACTTCCGGGTTGGATTTTTCTCAGGATTTCACCTGCCATATGAGTTCTGTTATACTCACAGACATCATTCAAAAAGTTTTAGAAACGTCAGAGTGTTTTCTATCCAATAGTAATAATAATATGCATATATTAGCATCTGGGACAGAGTGGGAGGCAGTTCACTCTGGGTACGCTATTCATCCATAAGTGATAATGCTGCCTCCTATCCCAAGAAAGT
Source organism: Salvelinus namaycush (assembly GCF_016432855.1). NCBI lineage: Eukaryota > Metazoa > Chordata > Actinopteri > Salmoniformes > Salmonidae > Salvelinus > Salvelinus namaycush. The sequence goes on along the minus strand of NC_052308.1, from coordinate 73,588,537 downwards.
TAACCACAAAGCAAAAACAGGTTTTTAGACATTTTTGCAAATGTAAAAAAATACATATCTTATTTACATAAGTATTCAAACCCTTTGCTATGAGACTCGGAATGGAGCATCCTGTTTCTACTGATCATCTTTGAGATGTTTCTACGACTTGATTGGAGTCCACCTGTGGTAAATTCAATTGATTGGACATGATTTGGAATGGACACACCTGTCTTTATAAGGTCCCACAGTTGACAGTGCATGTCAGAGCAAAAACCAAGCCCTGAGGTCGAAGGAATTGTCCTTGAGAGAGGATTGAGTGACAGCACAGATCGGGGGAAGTGTACCAAAACATTTCTGCTGCATTGAAGGTCCCAAAAAACACAAGGTCCTTGATCATTCTTAAAAGGAAGAAGTTTGGAACCACCAAGACTCTTCCAAAAGCTGGCTGCCTGGCCAAACTGAACAATCGGTGCAGAAGGGCCTTGGTTAGGGAGGTGACCAAGAACCCGTTGGTCACTGACAGAGCTCCAGAGTTCCTCAGTGGAGATAGGAGAACCTTCCAGAAGGACAACCAACTCTGGCGCACTCCAACAATCAGGCCTTTATGGTAGAGTGGCCAGATGGAAGCCACTCCTCAGAATAAGGCACCTGACAGCCCACTTGGAGTTTGCCAAAAGGCACCTTAAGGACTCTCAGACCATGAGAAACAAGATTCTCTGGTCTGATGAAACGAAGATTGATCTCTTTGACCTGAATTCCAAGCGTCACGTCTGGAGGAAACCTGGCATCATCCCTACAGTGAAGCATGGTGATGGCAGCATCATGCTGTGGGGATGTTTTTCAGCAGCAGGGACTGGGAGACTGGTCAGGATCGAGGGAAAGATGAACGGGGCAAGGTACAGAGAGATCCTTGATGAAAACCTGCTCCAAAGCACTCAGGACCTCAGACTGGGGCAAAGGTTCACCTTCCAACGGGACAACGACCCTAAGCCAACAGCCAAGACAACGCAGAAGTGGCTTCGGAACAAGTCTCTGAATGTCCTTGAGTGGCCCAACCAGAGCCCGGACTTGAACCTGATCGAACATCTCTGGAGAGACCTGAAAATAGCTGTGCAGCAATGCTCACCATCCATCCTGACAGAGCTTGAGAGGATCTGCAGAGAATGAGAGAAACTCCCCAAATACAGGTGTGCCAAGCTTGTAGGGTCATACCCAAGAAGCCTCAATGCTGCCAAAGGTGTTTCAACAAAGTACTTAGTAAAGGGTCTGAATGCTTGTGTAAATGTGAAATGTAAGTTTTTTAATACATTTGTAAAAATCAAAATCAAAATTCCTGTTTTTGCTTTGTCATTACGGGGTGTAGTTTGTACATTTTAATGAGGTAAAAATACATTTTAATCAGTTTTAGATTATTAAAGTGGCTAGAGATTTAAACGGCTTGGAAAATTCCCTAAAAATGATGTCATGGCTTTAGAAGCTTCTGATAGGCTAATTGACATAATTTGTGTCAATTGGAGGTGTACCTGTGGATGTATTTCAAGACCTACCTTCAAACTTGACACCAGGAGAAAATCAAAAGAAATCAGCCAAGTCTGGTTCATCCTTGGGAGCAATTTCCAAACGCCTGAAGGTACCACGTTTATCTGTACAAATAATAGTACGCAAGTATAAACACCATGGGACCACGCAGCTGTCATATTGCTCTGGAAGGAGAAGCGTTTTCAGTCTCCTAGAGATGAACGTACTTTGGTGCGAAAAGTGAAAATCATTCCCAGAACAACAGCAAAGGACCTTGTGAAGATGCTGGAGGAAACGGGTACAAAAGTATCTATATCCACAGTAAAACAAGTCCTATATCGACATAACCTGAAAGGCCGCTCCGCAAGGAACAAAACCGCCATAAAAAAGACAGACTACGGTTTGCAACTGCACGTAGGGACCAAGATTGTACTTTTTGGAGAAAAGGACAACAAAGTCAAGGTATTGGAGTAGCCATCACAAAGCCCTGACCTCAATCCCATAGAAAATTTGTGGGCAGAACTGAAAAAGCATGTGCGAGCAAGGAGGCTTACAAACCTGACTCAGTTACACCAGCTCTGTCAGGAGGAATGGGCCAAAATTCACCTGAGTTGGGTGAGAACATTTCGTTGAGGTGATGTGACAAAGTCTCACTTCTCATGAGAACGTCGCCCACATAGATTATCGTCCCCCTAGAGGCTGCGTCTGGCATTACCTTGTGCAGAAAGATGTTGAACTCTGAGGGGGAGTTCACATACCCGAGCGGGCAACGATTTAACGTGAAGAGCTTGTTCGAGAAAGAGAAAGCCAACTTGTGTTGGTCACGAGGGTTGACAGTCATGGTCCAGAAACCGTTTGCCACGTCTACGGTGGAGAAGTTCTTGGCATTTGCCACCTTTGGCAACTCTTGGTTGAGCTGTGTCATTGGCCAACGAGACAACGGAACCAGTTTGTTGAGTTGTCTATAGTCAACGGTAAGACACCATTTACCGGTTGGTTTTAGAACAGATGTCAGAATCGACATCCAGCCTGAACGTTGATGTGTTGTCAAGTGGCAATATGGGGGTTACTGCGAATGCCTTTGACAGACAAGTAAACAGCGTACCTCCCTCGCCATCTAGGTCTAGGGAGGATGGAAGAGGCCCAATCATGGGAACAACCAGTTCAAAATCATGGAAGGAGTAATCGATCAATGTTCCTAGCTGAGTGTGCCGAGGAATGGAAATATCCGCTTGAGTCAGATTTTGTACCGGGGGTAAGTGGATCTAGTGGTCAGTTCCAACAGCGGGTTGCCATTGATAGTTAGCCCCAAGTCGAATAGTTGCGGAGAGGGTTGGAAGAACGCAGTGGTGCCTTCCACCCGGTATCCGGGCGCCAGGTTCAGTCTTACAGAAACCTCTGTGGTTCTTGCCGGAATCATCATGGCGGACTCAGTTATCACCTTGCAAGCTTCAGGAATAGTCTGCCCGGATGCCATTCACACCGGGTCGAAAGACAAGGCATGTTGGTTTGGCTGCGCCAAAGACCAAAGAACTTGGTGTATGGTATCGAGTTTAACACCCAATCTTACCAAAATGTCCGCTCCCACATAGACTGTGTGTGGGAGGTCTGCGACAACCAGTAGGTAGTGAGATACTTCCTTGGTTACAATGCGGATCGATAGCGCACACACCCCTATTGCGGTGAGCGTCGTCTGGGGAGTCGTTCCCAGTGGAAATCTAAACGTTTTCGGCACAAGGGGATGGCAGTTAGCCATTTTCGAAATTTCGTTGAACATTTCCAAACTGATTGCAGATTTTTCTGACCAGGTTGCCAGTCTGGCATCCTCAACCATAGTGCCGTTTAGGCACACGCCCCCTATCAGAGGAGGTCGGTATGTGGCTGGTGAATCACCCAAGCCACACAGGAAAACCTCATGTTCGGTTAAGTTCCAAGTTGAACTCACCTTGTCATCTGTCACCAATGGCGGACTCATGACCAAGTTCACCGGGTTTGCGGCAGATGCTGACGTCGAACAAACGCCGTTGCACAATGTATGACAGGTAGCCTTGGAAGAATGCGGTGAAGTCAACGGAGTTGGCATACATATTTGTGACCAGATTTGGTTGGTTTTCCAATCCATTAGTGGTACCAAGCGATGGTAACCAAGGCGTCCTCTATGTCTGCTAAGAATATCTCAGTGTTGTTTGGCTTTCCTGGAACGGGGTCAAAGAGGCGGAAGTTTTTGATGATTTTGTCAAGGCGATCCCCGCCGAGTGCGCGGGGAGCATCTGGACCCTCCCGTTGGTAATTGTGGGTCGAAAGGCCAAGAGGAAAAGTCAAGCTGTGGTTGTGTTTGCGAGGAGGCCCCATGTCACTGTGGGCCGAATGGCTAAGAGAAAGAGGCTGAAATCTCCTGTCGTCTACATTCCCTCGTTCTCTGAGCTCCGGATGTGAGCCAGGTTGCTTGGTTTGGTTGTCCCGCAATAGTGCGTGACTGTTCTGGAGTTCCTACAGATGATACCTAAAGGTGGTGTTCTGTTTCATCGCAGATTCCATCTGGGAGTTGAGGGTGTTTATTTTAGACATGTAGGTGTCGCCCTTGCTCCGCTCGGCCTCATACTTATCTGTCATGGTTTGCAGGGAGGGGTCTCAAGTGTGGAGTGAAAGATCCAGTGATGCGATGTCCTTTTGTTTAGAGGTCACATTTTCCAACTTTCTCACCTGGTTTTTCTCATCCTTCATTAAATCAGCGACTTCAATGAGTTCTGCTGTTTTGTCCTCCAACTTGGTCATTGTGTTCATTAACTGATCGTCTTTGGTCTGCAGCTTTTGGAATAGAACATTATTGCTTTGAGGGGTTTCATTCACAACCGTTTGCAAGGCATCAAGTTGCTCGCCCCGGTTTCTAGCTAGCTCGTCAGATTCATCTAGTTTTGCGTGGACTTCATCGTATTTAGTTTTGGCTAAAACGAGTTGTTCCTTTCGGATACGGACTTGGTCAAGAGTTTGTTTGCGTTCTTTGAGTGTTAGCCAGATCTTCCAATTTATCTGTTCTCACACACAGTTCCTCGGCTAGCAGTAGCTTATCTTTTTCGGCTTTCGATGCCAGCTCCCTGGTTCTCTCCACCTGTGCCTTGAACTCCCCAGCTTCCTGCTCGTGCCTCTGTTGGGCACTGAGGTACTGGTGCACTGTCCATCTCTGCTGGTGGGCACTGAGGTATTGGTGCACTGTTCATCTCTGCTGGTGGGCACTGTGGTACTGGTGCACTGTCCATCTCTGTTGGGTACTGGTGCACTGTTCATCTCTGTTGGGCACTGAGGTACTGGTGCACTGTCCATCTCTGTTGGGCACTGAGGTACTGGTGCACTGTCCATCTCTGGTGGGCACTGAGGTACTGGTGCACTGTCCATCTCTGCTGGTGGGCACTGAGGTACTGGTGCACTGTCCATCTCTGCTGCTGGGCACTGAGGTACTGGTGCACTGTCCATCTCTGCTGCTGGGCACTGAGGTACTGGTGCACTGTCCATCTCTGCTGCTGGGCACTGAGGTACTGGTGCACTGTCCATCTCTGCTGCTGGGCACTGAGGTACTGGTGCACTGTCCATCTCTGCTGGGCACTGAGGTACTGGTGCACTGTCCATCTCTGCTGGTGGGCACTGAGGTACTGGTGCACTGTCCATCTCTGCTGGTGGGCACTGAGGTACTGGTGCACTGTCCATCTCTGCTGCTGGGCACTGAGGTACTGGTGCACTATCCATCTCTGCTGGTGGGCACTGCTGGTGGGCACTGAGGTACTGGTGCACTGTCCATCTCTGCTGCTGGGCACTGAGGTACTGGTGCACTATCCATCTCTGCTGGTGGGCACTGAGGTACTGGTGCACTGTCCATCTCTGCTGGTGGGCACTGAGGTACTGGTGCACTGTCTATCTCTGCTGGTGGGCACTGAGGTACTGGTGCACTGTCCATCTCTGTTGGGTACTGAGGTACTGGTGCACTGTCCTTCTCTGGTGGGCACTGAGGTACTGGTGCACTGTCCATCTCTGCTGCTGGGCACTGAGGTACTGGTGCACTGTCCATCTCTGCTGCTGGGCACTGAGGTACTGGTGCACTGTCCATCTCTGCTGGTGGGCACTGAGGTACTGGTGCACTGTCCATCTCTGCTGGTGGGCACTGAGGTACTGGTGCACTGTCCATCTCTGCTGCTGGGCACTGAGGTACTGGTGCACTATCCATCTCTGCTGGTGGGCACTGAGGTACTGGTGCACTATCCATCTCTGCTGGTGGGCACTGAGGTACTGGTGCACTGTCCATCTCTGTTGGGTACTGAGGTACTGGTGCACTGTCCTTCTCTGGTGGGCACTGAGGTACTGGTGCACTGTCCATCTCTGCTGCTGGGCACTGAGGTACTGGTGCACTGTCCATCTCTGCTGGTGGCCATAGTTGAGGGCTAAACTGGAGAGAACCTTCACAAGGCCTCCGCCTGATGGTCTATTTTGGAGAGCGTCTGTCACAATGTCTGCATTTTTCTCGCTTATCTAACATTTTCAGCCCCTCGGCATAGTTAGGATTTGCATCGTTGCTGAGGTCAGTGATCAATCTTTCCGTGGGTGAAGGTCCACTGATTAGAGGGGGAATGGGTGGAAACACATCTGATGGATTGCTCGTTTTATGATGATCAGTTATTTCACTTTACGTAATATTTGGGTTTTTGAGTTGGAGGCTGCAAACACGATTTAACTCAGTTTGTAAATGTCAATGAATCATCAAGACTGAGTCAGTAATGCGAGTTGGTTATTACTGAACTTGCCAAAACAGATTTGATTGATTAAATCGGTTTTAATGATAAATCTAACCTGTATAGGCTATTTGGGAATTTTAACTTTAATTCACCTGAAAGAGTTGCTATCGCTAAGTTAACGTTGAAAAGTTTAACTATGTCTCATTGGTTAGAAGACATTAGTTTGTGTATTATTCCAATAACCAACCTGGAAAGGTAGTGTAGCAATTTAATGTATGTATTAAATTGAATGAGACAATGATATCCAATCAGTTGAGACTGGTTTGATATCATACAGCGTAACCTGAATTATGAAGTAATTATTGCCGATTCTTCACCACCGGAGGTCTCTATTAACACAAGCTAAAATCGCCAAGGTATCAGTGAAGGTGGAATTTCACAATGCTGTTAAAAGGTCTCCTTAAACACCATTGAACTGGTAAAACGGATTTAATCTATTAATCAATTTGAATGATTTGTCAACCCTGTATATGCTAAAGGTATTAGCTTTAATTAACCTGAAATAGTTGTTATATCTAAGTTAATGTGGAAAAGTTTAACCATCTCATTGGTTAGAAGACATTAGTGTGTGTATTATTCCAATAACCAACCTGGAAAGGTAGTGTAGCAATTTAATGTATGTATTAAATTGAATGAGACAATGATATCCAATCAGTTGAGACTGGTTTGATATCCTACAGCGTGACCTGAATTATTTCATGAAAAATGACTGGCGATTCTTCGCCAGAGGTTACTGATAGCGCAAGCTGAGATCTCACATGATTCCCGCCCGGCGCGGGAATTCACTATGAACAAAGGGGAAAACAAAAATGGCTGATCTGGCGCAATGCTTAGCTTTCCTTCCACTTCGCCGCGCAAGGGAAGTTCCCCCCAACAAGGGAACGGGTTTACTAGGTGACGTCTCACGTTCAACCCTTAAACTCTTCACGTTACCAAATGCGAGAGGTAGAAAGATAATGGCTTCGGTCAAACGAATATATCTACTCAAATTTCCGTAATGGCTGGCTCATATGTCCTCTGCTCTAGGAATTGCTTATGACCGAGTCAGATCACTCCTGAAAGCGACCTACTAGTTGGTCCACTAGTATTATTCTCAGAATGTCTACATCGGCTGGTACATATGCCCTAGCTCGTAGCATTCAGTAGACCCTCTGACACACTGACATTCGTCAGATGTACCACAGGGGTGGTTCTCTCCCGACCAGTATCTGGGTGAAATGGAACGACACACACACGCTTCTCCCACACCAGTCCTGCCTATAGCTATTAATGGTATATATGTATCTTGCTACACAATTGGTATGGAATTAACCCAAAAGTGCGGCCATAGTTTTATCTTCAATGCCTCCCACGGGGTGCCAATATGTTGTGACGTTGTATTAGTTAATGTGACGACTGCTGCTCATCGAATGATTAACGGTTTATAATTGCGTAATTAAATGAATCAGACAATTATTAACTCATTAACCTGGGCACCATGGGAAAATTAGTTTTATTGAGTTTCTATTTCCCAAATTACCTCAAAGAATATCAGAATATCGATTTGACAACAGTCGCTAATTAATCAATTTCCTCTACAGTCTCATTGTGAACGTCGCATAATCCAGGAATCTGCACAAACCCGAGTCCCACCAATGAGTTCGTACCACACCAATTTTAGTTGACTATTTATTTACTAGAAAGCTAAAATGATAATAGAAGATACGCATAAACAAAAACACAGTCTAGGCTGTTGATTAGAACTTAGTACAACGGGCCAACACACTCTGACGCGTGTTACCCCAAAATGGGGATTTAAAAGAGAGAAAAAGAAAAGGTACACGAGAGAAATATCCCTTTGGGTGCATTTGACAGCTATGCTTATTTGAACCCTAACCTTGCCCCGAACTGCCGCACTTATGGGTCAGAATATAATGATGTACTTACGTGTTGAAGGTCTCCGCTGTGGGTCTCTCCGCGTGGGCCGTTTAGGCTTCAAGAAATGACGCACTTCTCGGGTGCAACTCTCTGGTTGTCCTCACGATGTCAGTGTCCTTTTTGCTTAGTGGTCTGATTCCTCACCCTTGTTCTGAAAGTATTCTTCTGAGGACAGCCAGCCCTGTAGCTCAGGGCTCACGGCGTAGGAATGAAAACAGTGTAGATACCACGATTCGATGGGGGGTGGAGACCGGGTGGTCCGGCTTGAATTCACCCGCTTAGATGCAGCTATTCATCCATAGCATGAGAAGAAAAGGATTCCTTTGTCTTCAACCTCGTGTTGTGTTTTGGGTTCGTTGACTACTCAGACCTTTGCTGCAGCTCGGGTCACTTAGTCTGATATGTTAATTCTTAACTCACATGTCTTATACCCTCGGGTCAGATGTGGGCGTAACCGCCTTTAGGGCAATTCTCTGGGCCTACCAAGTTATGAGGCAAGGTCTAGATTTTACTCAAATCCAATTTTAGACAACTAACTTCACATTTCATCTTTACCAAAACATTCTCTTTGATTTGAACATTTTCCACACAACGTACAATGTATAAACATCAAGCATATACTAGGAAAACTCTTAAAGTTACAATGTTTTCATAATGACGTCGTCCTTTAACCTTTAATAACAAAACAAAAATGACATAAATTTTCATATTCCATCTATCGTCATTACCACCATTGTGGCTGACGGAAACCATTGTTCCAAAGTCCATTTATTCCATGTTTAATGTTCTGAGGCCGGTTCTCCATAGTGAGAGGACAAAAGAATTTTGTCTGTTGCCTAAGATTTACAATGGGTGTGAGGGGTCAAAAACCCCCCACATCTTCATACCCCTAGATCTCTCCTAAGTTGGGGGTGAGAGATAATCGGTACGGTCATGACACCTCATACAAGGCAGCATTATCATGAAGAGGTTTCATTCAGGTCTCTCTTTAAATAAACACTGTCTTTGGCAGGAGGAAAACCAAACTTCGAGGAACCAAAGATGTCCAAACCAGCAAGACGACACCTCTGCTCCCAATGTGGAAAGAGTTTTAACCAGTTAGGAAGCCTGAAAGCTCATGAGCGAATACACACAGGGGAGTTGCCTTACCACTGCTCCCAGTGTGGAACTAGGTTTACCAAATTAGGAAGCCTGAAAAGACATGAGAGGATACACACAGGAGCGAAGCCACACCATTGCGCCCAGTGTGGAAAGAGTTTTAACAAGTTAGGAAACATGAAATCTCATGAGCGAATACACACAGGGGAGAAGCCTTACCACTGCTCCCATTGTGGAAAGAGTTTCAGAGAGTCAGGAAAGCTGAACGCTCATAAGCAAATACACACAGGGGAAAAGCCTTACCGCTGCTCCCACTGCGGAAAGCGTTTTAACCATTCAGAAAAGCTGAAAGAACACATGAGACTGCACACAGGGGAGAACCCTTGCAAATGCTCAGACTGTGGGAAGACATATTACTCATCACGGTCACTTAAACGTCATGTGAGAATCCACACGGGAGAATAATTACTTCTCCTCGTGTGTAAATTCATGTTTCACATCACATTGACTTAAAATTCATTAGAGAACATACACAGTGCTCCAATTTATATTGTTGACTGAGAATGTGTTTACTTGTTTTTACCATATTGAATTGTACAAAGTAGTCTTAAACATATATTTGTATGTTTTTACGAGAAAACATGAAGTGAATATGGAGTCTGTCAGTTTGAATATAGAGTAGATCAGATTCCATGTGTTTAAATGGTCCTTTTTTAAACTCTGACTGTGTGTGTGTTTATCTGGGTGTGTCATTCCTCCAGCACTACAGATAGTACAGTGATATTTGGATGTGATGCATTTGCTCCATTGTTTACATTGGGGGGGAAAACAATTGAATCAATTTTAGAATAATGCTGAAATATAACAACATTTGGAAAAGGTGAAGGGGTCTGAATACTTAACGAATGCACGTGTGTGTATACTGAACCAAAATATAAACAACAATTTCAACGATTTACAGTTCATATAAGTCAGTCATTGTAAATAAATAAATTAGGCACTAATCTATGGACTTTACATGACTGGGCAGGGGCGCAGCCATTGGTGGGCCCTGGAGGGCATACGCCCACCCATTGCGGAGCCAGGCCCAGCCAATCAGAATGAGGTTTTCCCCACAAAAGGGCTTCATTACAAAGAGAAATACAAGTCGGGTGGCTGGTCTCAGACGATGTGGAGGTCCTTGGCTGGCGGCGTTATATGTGGTCTGTGGTTGTGAGGCCAGTTGGATGTACTGCCAAATTCTCTAAAACGACGTTGGAGGCGGCTTCTGGTAGAGAATTTAACATTCAATTATCTGGTAACAGCTCCAGTGGATATTCCTGCAGTCAGCATACCAATTGCACACTCCCTCAAAACTTGAGACATCTGTGGCATTGTGTTGTGATAAAACTGCACATTTTAGAGTGGCCTTTTATTGTCCCCAGCACAAGGTGCACCTGTGTAATGATCATGCTGTTCAGTCAGCTTCTTGATATGCCACACCTGTCAGGTGGATGAATTATCTTGGCAAAGAATAAATGTTAACCAACAGGGATGTAAAAAATTCTGCAATCTTTTTTTTTAGCTCATGAAACATCCAACACTTTACATGTTGCAATTATATTTTTGTTTATTGTAGTAACTATCAGTTTTAGGAAAAATATTTCAACTTATTTTTTACTTTACTCAATATATGACTTCAGCGATAGTCAACATGTTGAAAACCTGTGAATGTCTAAATAAGAAATTGGGCCATTTAAACAGCAGGTGTCGAACACTTTAGACAACGGGGAGAATTTTTTGATGTGCTTTGTGTCTTCGACGTAAAAACAAGTTTTAGACTTCCACACAAAATTACTTATTTACTTATTTTATGTTTAACCTGTTGAGGATAGAGGGCGCTATTTACACTTTGGGGAAAAGTCGTGCCCAATTTAAACGGCCTCGTACTCTATTCTTGCTCGTACAATATGCATATTATTATTACTATTGGATAGAAAACACTCAAGTTTCTAAAACCGTTTGAATTATATCTGTGAGTAAAACAGAACTCATTTTGCAGCAAACTTCCTGTCAGAAAGTGAAAAATCTCAAATCGAGGCTCTGTTCTAGGGCTTGCCTATAAATGTGCTTGATATATATTAGTATACATGCACTTCATACGCCTTCCACTAGATGTCAACAGGCAGTGAGAGAAGAAATGGAGTGTATAACTTGATCTGAGGTCGAATAAAAGCTCTTGGCATGACGTGACACCAGTTTCCTGTTTTCTGGAGCGCGCGAGAAGGGACCTGGTATTGCCTTCTGAAAAGCTGTCGTTATAGACGACTAATATCTCCGGCTTTGATTTTATTTGATAAATGTGACAATATCATCGTAAAGTATGTTTTTTCAATATAGTTTTATTAGATTATTGAAATTTTTTCGGGACGTTAGGCGTGTTGCTTTGTCTGCGTTTGTTCACGAAGGAGAGCTTCGCGCCACTTTGCTAGCTTTCCGTGCTAATTGACTGCAGAAGAGGACATTCTAAAACCAAACAACGATTGTTCCCGACAAAGGACCCATTGTACAACATTCTGATGGAAGATCATCAAAAGTAGGACCCATTTTATGATGCTATTTCATATATCTGTCGTACATGTGTACTATTAGTTTGCGCCCAGATTTTGGGCACTCTCTCGCCATAACGTAAGCTGGATGTCGTAATGAAGTTATTTTTAGAATTCTAACACGGCGATTGCATTAAGAACTAGTGTATCTATAATTTCCTATACAACATGTATTTTTTAGTAACGTTTATGAATAGTTATTTGGTCAGAATAGGTGAGTGTCCTAAAAATATCCGGACTTTCTGGGAAAAAGATGCTACGTTAGCACAATGTATAACCACTGATTTCAGCTCTAAATATGCACATTTTCGAACAAAACATAAGTGTATTGTATAACCTGATGTTATAGGACTGTCATCTGATGAAGCTTGTCGAGGTTAGTCAAAAATTATATATCTTTTGCTGGTTTGTTACGATCGCTAGCTTTTGCTGCTGGTAAATGTCTTGTGTTTCTGGCTATTGTGGTAAGCTAATATAATGCTATATTGTGTTTTCGCTGTAAAACACTTAAAGAATCGGAAATATTGGCTGGATTCACAAGATGTTTGTCTTTAATTTGCTGTACACCATGTATTTTTCATAAATGTTTTATGATGAGTATTTAGGTATTTCAATTTGGTCTCTGAAAAATGTCTGTGCATTTGTATTTGGTGGTGAGCTAACATAAATATACGTGGTGTTTTCGCTGTAAAACATTTTAAAAATCGGACATGTTGGCTGGATTCACAAGATGTTTATCTTTCATTAGCTGTATTGGACTTGTTAATGTGTGAAAGTTAAATATTAAAAAAATATATTTTTTGAATTTCGCGCTCTGCCTTTTCAGTGGAATGTGGGAGGAGTGGCGCTAGAGGAACCCCTGTCCTAGACAGGTTAAGGAAGTGTGTAGGTCGCATTCTGTATCATACAGCTATGAAAGTTATATATTTAGAACAGCTATGAAAGTTATATATTTAGAACCACCTGCTCAATTGGAATCCAGCGACGTCTGTGTCCTAGAACTGTTTAGTTTTTTGTGTTCGGACTGGTAAAACAGGATGAGTAAAATAAGTAATGTAAACATATCAGTAATTACCAGGAAGCTCTACATTTATTTTAAAATCACACTAAGATTGTTAAAACTGGCCTCAGGTTATTGAGGGATCTGATTAGGATTTGCCCTCATAGCAAGGTTGGTTTATCATGTGGAGGTTTCATTCAGGTCTCTATTTTTTAAAAACACACTGTCTTTGGCAGGAGAAAGACCAGACTCAGAGGAACCAGAGCCAGGGATGTCCAAACCAGCAAGACGACACCAGTGCTCCCACTGTGGAAAGGGATGGAACCGATTATGGGACCTGAAACAACACAAGAGAATACACACAGGGGAGAAGCCTTACCACTGCTCCCAGTGTGGAAAGCGGTTTAACCAGAAAGGTAATCTGAATGAACATGAGAGAATACACAGAGGGGAGAAGCCTTACCACTGCTCCCAGTGTGGAAAGTGTTTTAAACAGTCAGGGGAGCTGAAACGGCATGAGAGAATACACACAGGGGAGAAGCCTTACCACTGCTCCCAGTGTGGAAAGAGTTTTAACGATTTAGGGAACCTGAATCGACACGAGAGAATACACACAGGGGAGAAGCCTTACCACTGCTCCCAGTGTGGAAAGCGGTTTAACCGGAAAGGTTATCTGAATGAACATGAGAGAATACACAGAGGGGAGAAGCCTTACCACTGCTCCCAGTGTGGAAAGCGGTTTAACCGGAAAGGTCATCTGAATGAACATGAGAGAATACACAGAGGGGAGAAGCCTTACCACTGCTCCCAGTGTGGAAAGTGTTTTAAACAGTCAGGGGAGCTGAAACGGCATGAGAGAATACACAGAGGGGAGAAGCCTTACCACTGCTCCCAGTGTGGAAAGAGTTTTAACAATTTAGGGAACCTGAATCGACACGAGAGAATACACACAGGGGAGAAGCCTTACCACTGCTCCCAGTGTGGAAAGTGTTTTAAACGGTCAGAGGACCTGGAACGACACGAGAGAATACACACAGGGGAGAAGCCTTACCACTGCTCCCAGTGTGGAAAGCGGTTTAACCAGAAAGGTCATCTGAATGAACATGAGAGAATACACAGAGGGGAGAAGCCTTACCACTGCTCCCAGTGTGGAAAGAGTTTTAACGATTTAGGGAACCTGAATCGACACGAGAGAATACACACAGGGGAGAAGCCTTACCACTGCTCCCAGTGTGGAAAGTGTTTTAAACGGTCAGAGGACCTGGAACGACACGAGAGAATACACACAGGGGAGAAGCCTTACCACTGCTCCCAGTGTGGAAAGAGTTTTAACGATTTAGGGAACCTGAATCGACACGAGAGAATACACACAGGGGAGAAGGCTTACCACGAGAGAATACACACAGGGGAGAAGGCTTACTACTGCTCCCAGTGTGGAAAGGGTTTTGACGAGCCGGGGGAGCTGAAATGGCATGAGAGAATACACACAAGGGAGAAGCCTTACCACTGCTCCCAGTGTGGAAAGTGTTTCAACCAGCCGGGGGAGCTGAAATGGCATGAGAGAATACACACAGGGGACTTGCTGTCTTATATTGTTGACTGATAATGATTACCTGTTTTTACCATATGAACTTGAATTGTACAAAGTATACTAAAACATATATTTGTATGTTTTTATTAGAAAACATGAATTGAATATGGAGTTTGAATATAGAGTAGGTCAGATTCCTTCTGTTTTAAATGGTCCTTTTTTAAACTCTGACACTGTGTGTGTGTTTATCTGTGTGTCATTCCTCCAGCACTGCAGATAATCAAGTGATATTTGGATGTGATGCATTTGTTCCGTTGTTTACATTTGCAATGTTGGCCCACTGATGATTTAATGAAATGAAAATGTTCACAGACTCTGTAATGCAAAATGTTAATTGTATGTGTCCACATATCTGAGTATGTGACTAACCTTGTGAAACTGTCCTATTATAATCTGGTGGATGAATCAGAATTAGTTGGGTAACATAGATAATTAAGATCTCTTATCTGCATAATATGCTGATGTGATATACTTGTTATTAGAATGTATCCCTTCGGACTCTGGTGATGGCAGTTGCACTTCTTCCCTCAGCTGGGGCTCAGTCACCTGGGGCCCAGAGAGGGGAGAGGTCAGGCTTGTCTTTCACATGTCCCTGGTGCTATGCAGAATATCAGGAAGGGAAGAGGACAGGAGGGAACATTGTCTTCATATGTGAATGTATCTGTTAAACTATGTGAAGGGATGGTGTGATTAATGGGGAACCACTTACTGGTTTCCACAATGTCTGTGCGCAAGTCACTCCCTCCTTTGGCATTGGGGGGAGGTGTATGGCAGTGTCTGGAACCATTGTATGTCCTCTCTGATGTTGCACTTATCCTGGGATAGTGTATGACCTAGAGGCTCACTCCCCTCAGTGAGCGTGTCCAGGAGTGGGGTCAAGAAGGGGTTTTACTTGAGATGGGGGTATCTAGAGTTGACAATTGAGTTATGCCATTGGATGAGTTGGTGTTTTTGTGCTATGAAGTACCAGGAACGAGATTAGAACCTCGTCTTAGGGACCAAACTGAATGATAAATTATAGCGAATGCTATCTGGCTACGGGATACTCCTTTCTCATTATAAAGTCTCACTTTGTAAACTGTTCCTAATATCTGTGGTTTGTTATGTCGACTAGGGGGGTGGATCTTTGCTATAAAAGATCTCAGTAGCCATTGTGTTGCCACTCTCAACGGTTCATTAGAAATAGTGAATTGTTGAAAGTCATTGCAAAGATCTTATTATTAAAGATGTAGTTTAAGTATAACTCTGATTGGTGTGTGAACTTTGTCTCTCCACATTTGGTAATACAGAAATTAACCACCACAGACTAACCTTGTGAAACTGACCTATTATAATCTCCTGTTCTTGGACATAACTGAGTATGTGACTAACCTTGTGAAACTGTTCTATTATAATCTCCTGCTCCTGGGAGTATCATCCTGCGTTGCAAACCAGCTGCACCTGCATCCTTGTATGAATAAAGTTCCTCCCAGGAACAGGAAACTATAAAGATATGTGCTCATCACCCAATGCTTCAGGAATTCAAACTGTCTACACTGCGCTGTGTAACTGTTATTCTCTCTGAGCTCAGAAATAAAGAATCTTGGTTTGACTTGGACTCCAGCAGATCCTTATTTTATAATATCCACCACAACTCTCCCACAGATTGCTGTTTATCATTGTCTCAATGAAGAGTTCTTTGTTTTACTTTCCTGGGGTCAAACTGTTGCGTGAAATAGAAAATGTCCTCTTGTCCCGTGCACTGTAGTCAGCAGCTCACATATACAGTGATGGTAGGCTACATACACAATGAGATTATTATGGATGAGAGCAACATTATTTGTCAAATGGCAACCAAGCATCAATCATCATGTCACCAGAATAAGACCATCCAAATGTATTGGAAAGGAGCATCAAGCTCATCACATGCAGTTTCACCACCCTGTGAAGTTCATTACTTATTTCATCTGTAGCCTAATAAACTACATGGTTTCCCAAGTCGTAGAGGGAGGACCACACAACATATCATCACTTGACTCCAAGTTAACTAAGATGTGATGTTTATTATATACATATTTGCTCATAAAGGAGTTTCCACCTCCATTTCTCACTTATACATTTTTACTGACACAAAAAGACCCCACCATGTCAAACGAACTAACATCTGTCTGCATTTATAAAAGTGTACAGGCATATCCTGTTTCCATCAGCCCCGTCATTACTTTAGAAATGGTTGGATCAATATCCACCTTCATGATATGGATGAAGCCTGATTTGGAATGTCTGAGTAGTTCTGATGTCATAATACACTCCTGTGATAATCAAGTGATATTTGGAATGTCTGAGTAGTTCTATCTGATGTCATAATACACCCCTCTGATAATCAAGTGATATTTAGAATGTCTGAGTAGTTCTTGCTGGCTTCATAGTTTACTCCTCTGATAATCAAGTGATATTTACATGTGATACATTTGCTCCATTGTTTCCATTTGACGTCAGGAAGAGAATGGGCTGATCGTGGTGGTACTATTCTATAGGTAAGGCTGTCCAATATGAATGTTCAATACACACAATAGGTTTGATCGGTAGCCAGTTAGCTAGCTGCTACGTCTTTGTCCACACAGCAGCTAGCTATCAACAAAGTAAAAATGCCCTCCAGGACTGGTGGTGGCAGCAGTGTACTACAACCACTGTTTACCGGAGCTTCCTGAGGGGGAAAAAATTAGGCTGTATTTTGCTTGATTAACCTTTCATTGCTACCAAACCCGGATCCGGGAGCACCCCCATTACAAAAGCTGACTAGCATAGCCTAGCCTACAGCTACAGGGATATCATATAATAAAATGTTCATGAAATCACAAGTCCAAGACACCAGATGAAAGATACAGATCTTGTGAATCCAGCCATCATTTCTGATTTTTAAAATGTTTTACAGGGAAGACACAATATGTAAATCTATTAGCTAACCACCATAGCAAAAGACACAACTTTTTTTTACTCCACCAGTTTTTTACTCCATCAGTAGCTATCACTAATTCGACTAAATAAAGATATATATAGCCACTAACCAAGAAACAACTTCATAAGATGACAGTCTGATAACATATTTATGGTATAGCATATGTTTTTTTAGAAAAATGTGCATTTTTCAGGTATAAATCACAGTTCTACATTGCAGCTGCAATCTGAAATAGCGTTGGAAGCAGCCGGAATAATTACAGAGACCGACGTCAATTACCAAAATACTCATCCTAAAACATTTCTTAAAAATACACAGCGTACAGTATTTGAAAGACACAGATCTTGTGAATCCAGGCAATATTTCAGATTTTCTAAGTGTTTTACAGCGAAAACACAATAAATCGTTATATTAGCATACCACATGTGCAAACATTACCCCAGCATTGAATCATGGCAAAAAGACCGATAACTTTATCGCCACCAAAATATATTAATTTTTTCACTAACCTTCTCAGAATTCTTCCGATGACACTCCTGTAACATCATATTACAACATACATATAGAGTTTGTTCGAAAATGTGCATATTTAGCCACAAAAATCGTGGTTATACAATGAGAAAAGTAGCTAAACTGGGCAGAAAATGTCGGGCGCCATCTTGGAGAGTGACTTAGTCTAATCATTAAATAATCATAAACTTGACTAAAAAATACAGCGTGGACAGCATTTGAAAGACAAATTAGTTCTTAATGCAATCGCTGAATTACATTTTTAAAATTAACCTTACTGCGCAATACAAGTTGCGCCAAAGCGAAGCTACCCCCAAAAAAATGCCAGCTTATGCGTTTAACATTTTTCAACAGAACAACGATTTATCAGCATAAATAGTTCTTACTGTTAGCTGAGCTTCCATCAGAATCTTGGGCAATGTGTCCTTTCTCCGGTCTAATCGTCTTTTGGTCGAAAGATGTCCTCTTGTCCGGTCGAAATGCCCACTAACGTTCGGCATGTACAGGCAAAGTGTCCAACTCTTGAAAGTGCGTCAGAAAGAAATGCCAGAAAATCGCAATAAACTGATATAAACTGAAATAATTCGGTTCAAAATAACAAGATTATGATGTCTTCAAAGCTTATATCGAATAAAAACATGACCGGAATTATCTAAGGAGCTAAAACCAGAGCTTCCACAACGATAGGCAAAGCTCCTCTTTGCGCCAGAGCGAAGATCCAAAAGAATGGCCACCGTGATTCCAATCACTTTACAACCTTTGGGAATGACGCAGAAAGTCCATTTCAAGTCTCCCTATTCGCTGACACCCAGGGGAAGGCGTATGCAGTGCATCTCAACCAATAGAGGACAGGCAAATTAAAATACAGATCTCAGAACAGCCAGTACAATTCTGAATTCTGACATACACATAGGAAAATTGCTCTAAGTCGAGTTCTGTTTCACCCACAGACATAATTCAAACGGTTTTAGAAACTAGAGAGTGTTTTCTATCCAATAGTAATAATAATATGCATATTGTACGAGCAAGAATTGAGTACGAGGCAGTTTAATTTGGAGACGAATTTGGACTATGTCGAAATGGCACCCCCCTAGTGGCAAGAAGTTAACCATCCAAAATGTTATGTGAGTAAAGTCATACCTTATAAAAAAAACTCACAACAGGTGTGATGGAAACAGGTTCTCAGAAGACTGAGGTGGGTTTTCCTCAAACTTTTTACCTGGGCTTTGCTCCTTTCATATTTATTTTGATCCTGACAAACTCCCCAGTCCCTGCTGGTGACAAGCATACCCATAACATGATGCTGCCACCACAATGCTTATTGTGTGGTTAATGTGTGGTCTATCTCCAGGTCATCAGACTGATAAATAGTCACCTCTAGCCAGCCTCCGCACAGTATCCTGCCCTGAACTTTAGTCACTGTTACACTGCCGTCTACCACCCAGTACTCCACCTTGTATTCTAGTCAAGGCTCATCCTATATAACTACTACTGTACACACCTTTTCTATTCATATACAGTCCATAATGTCTATGCACACCATCATATACATTGTAAACTAACTGTATATATATTTATATTCCAGACTCTGACATTGCTCGTTCTACTATTTCTATATTTCTTCATCCTTGAAATAAATTGTGGGGATTTGCATGTATTGATTTGTATTGTTAGATATTACAGCACTGTTTCAATACAACAGGGATGACATCAGAGAAATATGTGTATGAGACCAATAACATTTGATTTGATCTGGTCAGAGGTGTGCAGACAACAGATGGTGTTTATGGTGCAGAGGACTGTGGACTCAGTGGAGGACATCCCAGCCACTTGGCAGTGTTGACACTGTTACTTCCTACCTGACTGGTAGTAGGACTTCACTGCTACTTCCTATCTGACTGGTAATAGGACTTCACTGCTACTTCCTATCTGACTGGTAATAGGACTTCACTGCTACTTCCTATCTGACTGGTAATAGGACTTCACTGCTACTTCCTATCTGACTGGTAATAGGACTTCGCTGCTACTTCCTACCTGACTGAAGGCTGTAGGAATGAAGATATACGATAGCATAACTTCCTGTAGGCAGTGTAGCATAACTTCCTGTAGGCAGTGTAGCAGAACTTCCTGTAGGCAGTGTAGCATAGCTTCCTTTAGGCAGTGTAGCATAACTTCCTGTGGGCAGTGTAGCAGAACTTCCTGTAGGCAGTGTAGCATAACTTTCTGTAGGCAGTGTAGCAGAACTTCCTGTGACAGTAGTGAAATGAATGACATTGAATGAAAAGGTGTGGCATTTACTTCTGTGTATGTCCAATGTATATTGTGTGATCAAAATCTACTATAGAAATGATAGTTTTCTTAGTTGACCATACTTCAATCAACTTTCCCAGCATGAACAGCAGCCTCAGAACAATTTCGTATTTATAATGACAGCATGGCAAAATGCCTCCTATGGGGCAGTAAACACAGATCTGGTTACTTTGAAATTCTGCCCCTGAACAAGGCAGTTAACTTCTCTTGGGTAGGGGGAAGCATTCGGAATTTTGGATGAAAAGCATGCCCAAATTAAACTGCCAGCTACTCATCCCCAGAAGATATGCATATTATTAGTAGATTTGGATAGAAAAAAACTCTGAAGTTTCTAAAACTGTTTGAATCATGTCTGTGAGTATAACAGAACTTATTTAGCAGGTGAAACCCTGAGGACAAACCATTCAGATTTATTTTTTTGAGGTCACTCTCTTTTCAATGAGATTTCATTGGGACACCAGATTTCGAAGGGACCTTCTTGCAGTTCATACCGCTTCCACTGGATGTCAACAGTCTTTAGAAATTGGTTGAGGTTATTCCTTTGTGTAATGAAGAAGTACGGCCATCTTGAAGGAGGGTCACTCGAAGTGTCCTGTTTGTTAGAAGCGCGTGACCAGAAAGCTAGCTACAGTTGGTTTTAATCCTGTATTGAACACAGATCATCCCGTCTTCAATTTTATCGATTATTTACGTTAAAAAATACCAAAAAGTGTATTACAAAAGTAGTTTGACATTTTTTGCCAAAGTTTACAGGTAACCTTTGAGATATTTTGTAGTCACGTTTCACAAATTGGAACCGGTATTTTTCTGGATCAAACGTGCCAAATAAATGGACATTTTGGATATATATCGATGGAATTAATCGAAAAAAAGGACCATTTGTGATGTTTATGGGACATATTGGAGTGCCAACAACAGAAGCTCGTCAAAGGTAACATGAATTATATTTTTATTTCTGCGTTTTGTGTCGCGCCTACAGGGTTGAATTATGCTTCTCTTTCTTTGTTTACAATGGTGCTATCCTCAGACAATAGCATTGTTTGCTTTCGCCGAAAAGCCTATTTGAATTCTGACATGTTGGCTGGATTCACAACCAGTGTAGCTTTAATTTGGTATCTTTCATGTGTGATTTAATGATAGTTAGATTTTTATAGTAATTCGCTCTGCATTTTCTCTGGCTTTGGCCAAGTGAGACAGTAGCGTCCCGCCTAAACTCAGATTTTTGGATATAAATATGAACTTTACCGAACAAAACATACATGTATTGTGTAACATGAAGTCCTATGAGTGTCATCTGATGAAGATCATCAAAGGTTAGAGATTAAAACCTCTAAGAACTACCCCCCCCCCCTTCTTTCAATTTCCACCTGAAGACATACCCAAATCTAACTGTCTCTAGCTCAGGCCCAGGAGCAAGGATATGCATATTCTTGGTACCATTTGAAAGAAAACACTCTGAAGTTTGTGTAAATGTGAATTAAATGTAGGAGAATATAACACAATAGATCTGGTTTAAATAATACAATGAAAAAAACAATACGTTTTTTCTTTTTAATTGTTGTATCATCATCTTTAAAATGAACAAGATGTTTTCCACTGAAATTGTCCCCATATTCATAAGGCAACAGTACTTGTGCAAAGTTTCAGAATGATAACTTCCAAAATGAGTGTGCTACATGACATTTATCATGAGGTCACCCAGGTGTCCCACACATGTAGCCCAAATGTACCCAAGTGGCCAAATTGGTGAAGGTATACATTTTGAAACAAATAACTATATACAAAATACCAAAATGGTATTCTAACACCCCCCCCCCCAAAAAAAAGTTTAGATTTTTTTTTTTAACAAAATAACATGGGTAACTATTTACACACTTTCAATATTTGGAAGACCCTCAGTCCTCTATCAAATCAAATATATTTACATAGCCCTTCCTACATCAGCTAATATCTCAATGTGCTGTACAGAAACCCGGCCTAAAACCCCAAACAGCAAGCAATGCAGGTGTAGAAGCACGGTGGCTAGGAAAAACTCCCTAGAAAGGCAAAACCTAGGAAGAAACCTAGAGAGGAACCAGGCTATGAGGGGTGGCCAGTCCTCTTCTGGCTGTGCCGGGTAGATATCACAGTGGTTGTAGAGGGTGCAACAGGACAGCACCTCAAGAGTAAAAATGAACAGTTTAGGGTTCCCATAGCCGCAGGCAGAACAGTTGAAACTGGAACAGCAGCAAGGCCGGGTGGACTGGGGACAGCAAGGAGTCATCATTCCAGGGGGTCCTGACGCATGGTCCTGGGGCTCAGGTCCTCAGAGAAAGAAGGAGAGAAAGAGAGAGCATACTTAAATTCACACAGGACACCGGATAAGACAGTAAAAGTACTCCAGATATAACAAACTGACCCTAGCCCCCCGACACAAACTACTGCAGCATAAATACTGGAGGCAGAGACAGGAGGGGGTCATGAGACACTGTGGCCCCATCCGATGAGACCCCCGGACAGGGCCAAACAGGAAGGATATAACCCCACCCACTTTGCCAAAGCTCTACACAATATTCTGCTGCTGATGCCAGATGCCATAGCAGTCTCTTTCTGATGTAAAGCAGAGGGTCACCGAGCATGTGGTGCATGTGATGGGGGACTTCATCTTGCAAACAACACAGCAACGCCTCCACGCTGTGCCCTTTTGGCCCTTAGGGACATCCATGCCTGCACAAATATATTTGGGCAGATGAACACTTGTGGCAGGAGCAGAAGGGACAGGGTGTGGTGCAGTGGTGCTGTAGCCAGCAAGCTCCTTGATGAGCTGCTCTCTGAAGGCTTTCTGTGAGAGGAAGGGCTTTCCACAGCTCTTAGCCATTTCCTTGTGTAGGATGAATGCATTCACCACAGCAATGTCGACGAAATGATAGAAGAAGGTCTTGTACCATTTCATTGTCTTATGCAGAACATTGTAATAGCCTATCAGCGCATCTGATAGGTCCACACCTCCCATGCTCTTGTTGTAGTCCTTTACTGCAGCTGGAATGGGGACATTTTTGGTGGTCCATACCCCGGCACCATCCTTGACACGTCTGACCACATGATCCCCACTGAAGGACTTGTGGATTGTTGTGCACATCACCACCTCTCTGGTATCCATCCACTTTACAAAAAGCAGGTCATCTTCACGGATCCATCGCATGGTCCCCCGCTCAGCCCGCTCAGGCATGTCGTTCACCTTCGTCTTCGGAAAGCCCACCCTGTTGGTACGAATGGTGCCACAAGCCCACACTTCCCGCTTCCTAAGGTCTGCAAACAGGGTAGGGCTTGTGTAGAAGTTATCCACAAACAGTTTGTAGCCCTTCCCTAGCAGTTGAAAATCCAATAACTCCATTACAGAGTCATAGCCAAGTCCCTTACCGGTAGCAAAACTGTTCTTCCCCTCATAGACAAAAAAATTGCATGTGTAGGCACACACAGAATCAGCCAACACAAACAGCTTGTAACCCCACTTGGTTGGTTTGTTTCGCATGTATTGTTTGAGGCCAATTCTGGCCTTTGAGGCTACCATCCTCTCATCGATTGACACGTTCTGGGCTGGCTGAAAGTACGTCTTGCAGGCCTCAACAATGCTGGAGTAGAGAGGTTTTATTTTGCACAGTCTATCAAACGCTGCTGTGCCTCTCTTCTTGTCATTCGCTTCATCAACCTTTGGGTCACTGATATGAAGCGCCTGTGAAAGAACCAGAAACCTTTTGCAGGACATAACAGTCATGGGGAAAGGCAGCTGGTAGAGTGATGACGTTTTCCAGTAGTCCGTCAGGCTTTTCAGCTTCACCATCCCCATGTAGATGACCAGTGAAAGGTAGCAGAAAAAGTCTGACATGGATATGGACTTCCATGCTACCTTTTTGCCTGCCTGCTTCTTCTTCCCATACTTATTCGTGTTAGACACGAGCGAATCTACAACGGATTGTGTGAAAAACAACTGAAAAAGCTGAAGGGGGCTGTAAGTTGTGGTCGAGTTCACCTGAGGTCCTGGCTTCCTTTTCGGCCGAAAAGTTGGTTGGGGTGGCTCCACATCATCTTCTAGGACAGTGTGCCAACGCCCTTCTGTCCCTTTGTTAGCAGGTGGCACACTTCCCCTCTTCCGCTTCTTTGTCGGTGCCTTCACACCTGTAGATGGCCCAGAGACAGCAGGGGTCCAGCTGGATGAACAAGTTGGCGCTGGGGGCTCCCAGTCGGAATCAGTGCCACTGTGAATGAAAATGTTCAGTTAGAATAGTTTCACATATGAGCCCTGTATCAACAGGTATAATAAACATATATATAGAGTACAGGGAACATAAAGTGCTGTTCCATTTCACTTTGGCCATTTTGTGGGCCTGCCTCAAATAGGCCATTTCATGTGGGGGTGGGGTGTAGCAACAGACACACGCGCCTCGGCCATGCTCCCTCTAACCTCTAACCGTAATATATAGCCTAATTAGAGAAAGCATGCTGGCTCTGTTGAGATGTATGGGTTTGCTGTTACATTCTACTCCATTCCATTTATATATATATATATACACACACAAACAAACATAGGCTATGGGTCGTTCACATACATACAAATGTATCCTCACTCACAATGAATAGCCAACGTGTACTTTACACATTTCATTACATTTTTATTGCAAATAAAACGTAAAAACAATCACAAATAATATTTTATATTATTAATTTCAAACAACGGCATTAGCGTGACAAGAACTTACCAGTCCAAAACAATGTCCTCTCCGTTCAAAAAAATAGGCCTCAGTTTCAGAATCATAGGAGTGATCGCTAATGGAGTCTTCCTCAAAAAACAGTTCTGTATCACTTTCACGATCAATTTCCTCAAAAATTTTGTCTACATTCGTATATCTAGTCTTAGATTTAGCTTTCCCTGACTTATTCGCCATGATGTTGGATAAATAAACAGCTGACGATATAAGTTGCCGAAATACTGCTGTGCGTAATAACTTTCCTTCCTTCCAGTTCTAAACGCAAAGGTAAAAGACACTCGTTACGCCTGCGTTTCATGTATGGGTTGGTCTTCAAACAAAGAACCATTTGATAGTGCCATTTACCTCTATTCATTGGCTATCTACCCAGCTAGATTTCAAGACGATGAGTGGTCATTGGGTTAAAATACAGTCAATCAACGAGACAGTGGCCATATAATTGGTGTACAATGAGCTCGTTACTCGTTGTCTTCCAATCGTTTTTTTTGGCTCAATACGTCCCGCGAAATGACCCATCAAGTTTGGTTGCATTACAAACAAACAGTTGATTGCAAGAAAACCAAACATGACTGGATAACGTCAGGTTTAGTCAGTGTATTTAGGTTGGATGTTTCGTCGAAAATTGAATGAAATGAAATTCAACGACATAAGCGTTCACAAAATGTTTCGTGTTAGGCTATAAAAAATGGATTTAACCGAACAAAAGACCATTCAGTTTGTAACAATGAGCCTTGGGATTGCAAACAGAGCAAAATCTTCAAAAGTAAACGATTTATTTCAACGCAATCTGTGATAATGTTACGCTAGTGCTGGTTGAAAAAGTAGTTTGTTATGGAGCGCTGAGCTCAGATAATCGCATCCTATTCTTTCGCAGTAAATCCTTTTTTAAATCTGACAACGCAGTTGGATTAGCAAGATTCACGGCTTTTGAAGCATGTGAGACACTTGTATTTTCAGGAATGTTTAATATGACTATTTGTGGCGATCATCGTATGTTGTCTATTTTCAAACCCGGATCCGGGATCGGTAGTTAAGAGAAGTTAATTTTACCTCTATTTCTGCTTTTTGTTACTCCTCTCTTTGGCTGGAAAAATGGCTGTATTTTTCTGTGACTTGGCTCTAACCTAACATAATCGTTTGGTGTGCTTTCGTCGTAAATCCTTTTTGAAATCGGACATTTTGGCTGGATTTACAACAGGTGTATCTTTAAAATGGTGTGAAATACTTGTATGTTTGAGGAATTTAAATTATGGTATTTCTGTTTTGAATTTGGCGACCGGCAGTTTCACTGGCTGTTGACGAGGCCCACATACCCTAGTGAGGTTAACAAGAAATTTGTGGAGTGGTTGAAAAACGAGTTATAATGACTCCAACCTAAGTGTATGTAAACTTCGACTGTGTGTATAAATATATATATATATATATAAAATATATATATATAATATCAAATGAATATGCGACCATTTAAACAACTGCATTAGCATGAGAAGCAAAAACCTATTTTACTTACTGGTCTAAAAGTGGATCTTTTCCTTCCAAAAACATTTCTTCCGCGCTGGAATCATAACTGTGGTCACTCACAGAGTCCTCATCCATTCCTTCTGTGTCACTCTCCTGGTCAATGTCTGCAATAATATCATCAAAATGTTTATACTTGGACTGAGATTGAGCTTTTCCACTCTTAGTAGCCATGTTTAACTTTTTCAGATTTGAGAAGTTTGTAGAAGAGAAGGAACTGCTGTGAAACGTAAACTACAGTGCGTCCTGTTTCCTTTCACCAGAGAATGAACTCTGTTGTGCACAGCTCCAGCATGATGGCTGTTTGTCCTACAAACGGCATTCACATACTGCTGGAAAGCCCAGCTCATTGGCTATCTAGCTAGGTTTCAAAACGATAGGTGGTCATTGGACCAAGACCCTTCATGGGCTAATTCAGGTGTTGTATAGCCAATACATCATGTAGAATGATGAAACGAGTTTGGTTGCCTTCTAGAGTGTCTGAAGATTGCACAGAAACCGAACTTGACCATGTTAAACAATGTTAGATTTCTAACAAAATTAGATTTCATAAAATTGTTTTGTTGCAAGTTGAGTCGGAATTCATGCAGAATGCTGTTTACAACATGGATGGTGTGAGGATATACAATACCATTCAAGAGTTCGGGGTCACTTAGAAATGTCCTTGTTTTTGAAAGAAAAGCTGTTTTTTTGTCCATTTAAAATAACATCAAATTGATCATATACACAGTGTAGACATTGTTAATGTTGTAAATGACTATTGTAGCTGGAAATGGCTGATTATCTACATAGGTGTACAGAGGCCCATTATCAGCAACCATCACTCCTGTGTTCCAATGGCACGTTGTGTTACCTAATCCAAGTTAATCATTTTAAAAGGCTAATTGATCCATTTTGAGCCTGTAATCAAACCCACAAATGCTGATGCTCTAGACACTCAACTGGTCTAAAGAAGGCCAGTTTTATTGCTTCTTTAAATCAGCATAACAGTTTTCAGCTGTGCTAACATAATTGCAAAAGGGTTTTCTAATGATCAATTAGCCTTTTAAAATTATAAACTTGTATTAGGTAACACAAAGTGCCATTGGAACACAGGAGTGATGGTTGCTGATAATGGGCCTCTGTACGCCTATGTAGATATTCCATAAAACAATCTGCCATTTCCAGCTACAACAGTCATTTACAACATTAACAATGTTTACACTGTATTTCTGATCAATTTGATGTTATTTTATTGGACAAAAAAATTGCTTTTCTTTCAAAAATAAGGACATTTCTAATTGACCCCAAACTTTTCAACGGTAGTGTATATATAGAAATACACATTTAAAATGTGTACCAATTGATTGGTCGAAAGAACAGGTGACTAAGTCAAACCAGATTTTTATTAGTCTGTGACAGCCCTACTAGTAAAAGATACCAGTCCATCTTCATGTCAACTAACACAACTCTGCTGGTTGTCCTGGTAACAGATACCAGTGGGCAGATCTATTGTATTTGTTCAAACTAAACTACAGCACTTACTTTGATATGTCAAATCTGATCCTTTCTTCTCTTCTCCTCCTCTCACAGTTCCACTCAGCCCTGTTGTTTTCCTGCAGTCCACCAGCAGCACAGACAACCTCTTCATACCCAGCAGTAAGGCGCTACCGGGAGAGGCATGACACGGGGACTCCGGGAGAGAGGAAGGGCAAGCGTTGTCCTGGTAACCATAGAGGAGACACAGACACATATCATTATGGATGCTTATGTCACTGTTGACATAAAGTGCTTTACAGAAACCCAGCCCAGACCCCGATAGAGCAAGCTGTATACTAGACCAAACCAAGCTGTACCATCTGATGTTCTGATCTGGAGAGACTCTTCTCTGCCTCATCAGCATCAGGATGTTGTTGAGGCTCCCCAGAGGATCCAAGATAGTCATGTCTCTCTCCTGTGTGAATGAGAACATCAAACAGACGGTAAACTTATGAACTTCTATTGCAATTACAGAGTGTTACAAGAGGCATGAATATATGTCTAAAAAGGGCCTAAATTAGACACTTTAATTATGCTTTTTTGTGTGATCAGTGGTATAAAGTACTTAAGTAAAAAATACTTTTAAGTACGATTTAAGTAGTTTCAGTTTTTCAGGGAATCTGTACTTTACTATTTTTGACTTTTACTTCACTATATTCCTAAAGAAAATGATGTACTTTTTACTCCATACATTTTCCCTGACACCCAAAAGTACTCATTACATTTTGAAGGCTTAGCAGGACAGGAAAATGGTCCAATTCACACACTAATCAAGAGAACATCCCTGGTAATCATCACTGCCTCCGATCTGGCGGACTCACTAAACACACGTTTCAATTGTAGATTGTCTGAGAGTTGGAGTGTGTCCCTGGCTATCCGTAAATAAAAAGAAATAAGAAAAAAAATAAAATGGCACCATCTGGTTTGCTTAATATAAGGAATTTGAAATTAGTTATATACTTTTACTTTTGATACTAAAGTATATTTTAGACTTTTACTCAGGAAGTATTTTACTAGGTGACTCACTTTTACTTGAGTAATTTTCTATTCAGGTATCTTTACTTTTACTCAAGTATGACAATTGCGTACTTTTCCCACCACTGTGATGCAAATGTTAAAGGGCCGTTCCACAAAATGGGTTCATTTTGGGTCCCTCTGATATTTTAAGTAGAAATGATGCACTGTATATTATATTTTAAAAGCCTGTTAATTAGAATAAGTGCACTTTAATATAGACCATAGAGAATTCAATAAATACAATTTTTAAGTGCACAAAATATATGTACCAATGGCAGATTGCCCCTTAAACAATTCCTACAGTACTGAACAACATATCAAAGTGCAGGTATTCAGTAGAATGCCCCTTAAAAAACACAGTTCAACAACTGCATAGTTTGTGTCCCTGTTTTTAAGACAGTACTCACTGGTGTTAATCGGAACTTCAGTCTCCTTCTCTTTAATTGAGATATCCTCCTCTTTTACTCGAAAAGGTTCTTCCTCTTTTAATTTTACGGCATCTAACTCCTTTTTGATTCTGAAAGCTTCTACCTCTTTTTCCACTTTGACAACCTCTTTCCCATCTTCCTCTTTCACTGTAATATCATCCTCTTGTTTCTCCATTTTCATTCTTCAAGCCTCTTTGCCTCCTTTCACCAGTTTCTTTCTCCGTCTAGATTTGTGCGTTTATGCTCCGGGAAATTAACCTAGTGTAGTATCAATGTAACACATTGCTAATTTAACAAGCAAATTACGTGTATAAATGAACCAGTAGATAGGTAAACAGAATTATGTTCGAAACACTAAGAGTAATATACACAAGAATGGTCTAAAGAGTTTTAGGTACGCTAGCAAAGCACCGCGTGGTTAAACCAGAAGCCTTTTGTCGCTGTTGAAGAAGCCTCCTGTCCCGTCCACTAGATTATACGTCACGCAAGAAGCATCACCTGAAAGACTCCCGTCACCTTCTGCTGGCTGGAGTGGGTAACTCAGTTTGGAAACAATAGTTACTACACTTTTGTACTGGAAAGAACGTCATAATAATTTAACAATAAACTGACATATTTTCTCTTACGTCTTACAAATAATACCGTCCTGCATACAGACGTAGAAGCTTAATAGTGTAATAATAATAGCGACCCTGGATTTATAATCGCGGAAATCAACCCTGCCACACGAGCATGCTTTTGCGGCACAGTCGATAGCGCGCCGGACCTCGGACTAGAAGGTCGAGGGTTCGAGACCTGCTCCCTACTGTTTCATTACAATATGAATATGTAAATGTTGAATAAATACTTATATGATTAGGTAGTGTTTTAATACACATTTGCTCTGTTCATTTTTTACATTCGTTTTTATTTAGATGTGGGTACTATTCCCTTAAAGCTACGCTCTTTAAGATACAAATCATCCTGTAAACCAGGGGTGGGCAACTCCAGTCCTCGGGGCCTGATTGATGTCACACTTTTTCTCCCTCCCTAGCAAACACAGCTGATTAATAAAACTGCATTCTAAACTGAAGATCATGATTAGGTGATTATTGGAGTCAGGTGTGTTAGCTGGGGCTGGGGCAAAACTGTGACACTAATCAGGCCCTCGAGGACTGGAATTTCCCAACCCCGCTGTAAACAATAGAGCAAATGCGTCACATTCAAATAGCACTTGATTATCTGTAGTGCTTTACACTGAGTCTACAAAACATTAAGAACACCTGCTCCTTCCATGACATAAACTGACCAGGTGAATACAGGCTAAAGCTATGATCCCTTATTGATGTCACTAGTTAAATCCACTTCAATCAGTGTAGATGAAGGGGAGGAGATGGGTTAAATAAGGATTTTTAAGCCTTGAGACAAATGAGACATGGATTGTGTATGTGTATCATTCAGAGGGTGAATGGGGAAGACAAAATATTTAAGTGTCTTTGAACGGGGGATGGTAGTAGGTGCCAGGTGCACCGGTTTGTGTCAAGAACTGCAAAGTTGCTGGTTTTTCCAGCTCAACAGTTTCCCATGTGTACTAAGAGTAGTCCACCATCCTAACAGTGCCGTTTAAGATGGGGCAGAACGATTTGTTTTTTTATGAGCATGGCCTTATTTCTATTACAGCATATTAGATGACTGTCATTCATATTCCGTTCACCCTGTTCAATGTAACAGCAATAGGTTTCGGCTAATACATGATACTAGAATTTTCCCTATACCCATCATGAGGTTGCTACAACCTGCCTATGAATTAAAGTTTAGAACGTAGGTGCACACAGGTCGAGATAGGTTTTTTAGGTGACAGACAGTGACACATGGACAGACAGTCGTGAAGACATCACCAACTAATTATCATGGTCCAAACACACCAAGACAGTCGTGAAGAGGGCACGACAACAAGTTTTCCACCTCGGGAGACTGAAAAGATTTGGCATGGGTCTCCAGATCCTCAAAAAGTTCTACAGCTGCACCATCGAGAGCATCCTGACCGGTTGCATCACCGACTGGTATGGCAACTGCTCGGCATCTGACCGTAATGCACTACAGAGGGTAGTGAACATCACTGGGGCCAAGCTTCCTGCCATCCAGGACAATTATAAAGAAAGCCCCAAAAATTGTCAGATGCTCCAGTCACCCAAGTCATAGACTGTTTTCTCTGCTCCCGCACGTCAAGCGGTACCGGAGCACCAAGTCTAGAACCAAAAGGCTCCTTAACAGCTTCTACCCCCATAAGCCATAAGGCTGCTGAACAATTAATCAAATGGCCACCTGGACTATTTACATTGACCCTCCATTTGTTTTGTACACTGCTGCTACTTGCTGTTTATTATCTATGAAATGTCACTTCACCCCGACCTACATGTATAAATTACCTCGACTAACCTGTACCCCCGCACATTGACTCGGTACCAGTACCCCCTGTATATAGACTTGTTATTGTTATTTTATTGTGTTACTTTTTATTATTTTTTACTTTAGTAAATTTGCTCATTTTCTTAACTCATCTTGAACTGTACTGTTAGTTAAGGGCTTGTAAGTAAACATTTCACTGTGAGGTCTACACTTGTTGTATTCATACCTCTTTAGGGTATGTGGGACGGTAGCGTCCCACCTCTTCAACAGCCAGTGAAACTGCAGAGCGACAAATTCAAAACAAGAGAAATCCCATAATTAAAATTCCTCAAACATACATTTATTTTACACATTTTTAAAGATACACTTGTTGTAAATTCAACCACAGTGTCCGATTTCAAAAAGGCATTATGACGATAGCAAACCAAACGATTATGTTAGGTGAGTGCCTATTCACAAAATAACACAGCCATTTATTATCAGATTTCAAAAAAGCTTTACGGAAAAAGCAAACCATGCAATAATCTGAGGTCGGCGCTCAGAGCCCAATCAAGACAAAAATATATCCGCCATATTGTGCAGTCAACAGAAGTCAGAAATAACATTATAAACATTCACTTACCTTTGATGATCTTCATCAGAATGCACTCCCAAGAATCCCAGTTCCACAATAAATGTTTGTTTTTTTCGATAATGTCTATCATTTATGTCCAAATTCCTCCTTGTTGTTCTAGCGTTTAGTACACTTTCCAAACTCACGACGTGCGGGCAAGTCCAGCGGAAAGTATGGACGAAAGTTTAAAAAGTTATATTACAGTCCATAAAAACATGACAAACGAAGTATTGAATCAATCTTTAGGATGTTTTTAACATAATTCTTCAATAATGTTCCAACCGGAGAATTCCTTTGTCTTCAGAAGTGCGATGGAACAGAGCTCGCTCTCACATGAACGCGCATGGTCAGCGCATGTTCAGCTCATGATAGACCTTACTCAATCCCTTCTCCTTCGGCCCCACTTCACAGTAGAAGCATCAGACAAGGTTCTAAAGACTGTTGACATCTAGTGGAAGCCTTAGGAAGTGCAACATTACCAATATCCCACTGTATCTTCAATAGGAGCTGAGTTGAATATCGACCAACCTCAGATTTCCCACTTCCTGGTTGGATTTTTTCTCAGATTTTTGCCTGCCATATGAGTTCTGTTATACTCACAGACATCATTCAAACAGTTGTAGAAACTTCAGAGTGTTTTCTATCCAAATCTACTAATAATATGCATATCCTAGCTTTTATGGCTGACTAGCAGGCTGTTTACTCTGGGCACGCTTTTCATCCGACGTAAAAATACTGCCCCCTACCCCAAAGAAGTTAAGGGCTTGTAAGTAAGAAATTCACTGTAAGCTCTACACTTGTTGTATTCGGCGCAGTCCTGAGGCATGGTCTTAGGGCTCAGGTCCTCCGAGAGAGAGAAAGAAAGAAAGAAAGAGAGAAAGAGAGAATTAGAGAGAGCATACTTAAATTCACACAGGACACCGGATAAGACAGGAGAAATACTCCAGATATAACAGACTGACCCCAGCCCCCCGACACATAAACTCCTGCAGCATAAATACTGGAGGCTGAGACAGGAGGGGTCAGGAGACACTGTGGTCCCATCCGATGATACCCCTGGACAGGGCCAAACAGGCAGGATATAACCCCACCCACTTTGCCAAAGCACAGCCCCCACGACCCCAAGGGGGATATCTTCAACCACCAATTTACCATCCTGAGATAAGGCCGAGTATAGCCCACAAAGATCTCCGCCACGGCACAACCCATGAAGACGGCTGCACAGTACTGTCTTTTATCGATGGCGGTTATGATATCGTTTAGTACCTTGAGCGTGGCTGAGGTGCACCCATGACCAGCTCAGAAACCAGGATTGCACAGCGGAGAAGGTTCATGCTGAAAGAGCTCTGATAGGTTGGAGGATGTCCTCCGGAAGTTGTCATAATTACTGTTTAAGTCTATGGAAGCCTTGAGAACCATAAGCCTCCTAGGTTTTGTATTGAAGTCAATGTACCCAGAGGAGGACGCAAAATAGTATGTTTTATTCAATTATTTTTTTATTCAATTATTTGGTGATGTGATTATATTTAGTATAGTTTTATCCAAAAATTATTTTATTTTAATGTTTTACCAATTTATTTTCTTCTGAAACGCACTGAAAATCCCTTCCCACAATTATGTCATGTTGGCTCGATGTCCTTTGGGTGCAGTGGAGGCTTCTCAGAGGAGGAAGGGGAAGACCATCCTTCTCTGAGGAGCCTTCACTGCACCCAAAGGACATCCAGCCAACATGACACAATTGTGGGAAGCATTGGAGTCAACATGTGCCAGCATCCCTGTGGAAGGCTTTGGACACTTTGAAGAGTTCATGCCCCGACAAATTGAGGCTCTTCTGAGGGAAAAGGAGGAGGTTCCTAGTCCATTATTAGGACGTTTATTTCTCTCCAAATGTTTGGTATGATCAGTGTATATATATATAAAGAAAATATTGCATGACCAAAAGCACAATTCTATTTTTGTAAAAATGAGACAAGTGTACGAGCATATGTGTGTTCTCTCAATGAACTTTAAGTAGCCTGTATTTGATGTGATATACTCCTTTCGAGACAGGATTGTGTCACGGCATAGATCTGGGGAAGTGTACCAAAACATTTCTGCAGCATTGAAGGTCCCCATCATCTTAAAAGGAAGAAGTTTGAAACCACCAAGACCCTTCCTACTGCTGGCTGCCCGGCCAAACTGAGCAATCGGGGGAGAAGGGCCTTGGTCAGGAAGGTAACCAAGAACCCAATGGTCACTCTGACAGAGCTCCTCTGTGGAGATGGGAGAACCTTCCAGAAGGACAACCATCTCTGCATCACTCCACCAAGCAGGACGTTATGGTAGAGTTGCCAGACGGAAGCCACTCCTCAGTAAAAGGCACATGAAAGCCAGCTTGGAGTTTGCCAAAAGGCACCTAAAGGACTATCAGATCATGAGTAACAAAATTCTCTGGTCTGATGAATGCCAAGGGTCACGTCTGAAGGAAACCTGGCACCATTCCTACGGTGAAGCATGGGGTTGGCAGCATCATGCTGTGGGGATGTTTTTCAGCGGACATGGACTGGGAGACTCGTCAGGATCGAGGGAACGATGAAAGGAGCAAAATACAGAGAGATCATTTTTGAAAACTTGCTCCAGAGCACACAGGACCTCAGACTGGGGCAAAGGTTAACCTTCCAATAGGACAACGACCCTACGCACAAAGCCAAGACAATGCAGGAGTGGCTTTGGGAGATGTCTCTGAATGTCCTTGAGGGGCCCAGCCAGAGCCCAGATTTGAACCCGATTTATCATCTCCGGAGAGACCTGAAAATAGCTTTGTAGTGACACTCCCCATCCAACCTGACAGAGTTTGAGAGGATCTGCAGAGAAGAATGGGAGAAACATGAGGCTCCTGCTGCTGCTGTCCTCAAGGGCCAATTGACAGATTTTTCACCTAGTTGTCTTTGGGATTCAAACCAGAGATCTTTCGGTTACTGGCCCAACACTAGTAACCACTAGGCTACCTGCAGCAGGAGCCCCATGTTGACAGGAGAGCCCACCTTTATTTTTCCCTCATTATGAACATTCATATTGGTCAACAGTCAACCTATTGTGTGTATTGAACATTCATATTGGACTGTAGCAGCTAGCTAACTGGCTACTGATCAACCTATTGTGTGGATTGAACATTCATATTGGACTGTAGCAGCTAGCTATCTGGCTACCGATCAACCTATTGTGTGGATTGAACATTCATATTGGACAGCCTTACCTGTATAGTAGCACCACCACCCATCAGCCCATTCTCTTCTTGACGTCAAAGCTGCAGTGTATTGTTGGTATAGTTTTTGATTAATAATAATTCAAATAGTGAAAATAGAAGTGTACAATTTATATATATATATATATTTAATCAACTTTAAGATACTGTTTGCCTCTATGCAGATGTAGAAGCTGAATAGGAATATACATTATCAATAAATAGTTGATTGTTCTTTTTTCACATCATACTAAGAATACTGAGCCACAACCTGTAAATGTGACCATACTATTCCTTTAAAGCCACACTCAGATGTCACCATACTATTCCTTTAAAGCCCCTCTGTCAGATATAAATCATAAGAGTGGGAAACCAACTGACATGGAAACAATGGAGCAAATGGATCACTATCAGAGTGTATTATGACATCATATAGAACTACTCAGACATTCCAAATCAGGCTTCATCCATATCATGAAGGTGGATATTGATCCAACCATTTTAAAAGTAATGACTGGGCTGACGGAAACAGGATATACCTGTACAATTTTATTAATGCAGACAGACAATTTGTTAGTTTGTTTTACATGGTGGGGTCTTTTTGTGTCAGTAAAAATGTATGAATGAGAAATGGCGATGGAAACCCCTTTATGTGCAAATATTTATATAATAACCATCACATCTCAGTTAACTTGGAGTCACGCGATGATATGTTGTGTGGTCCTCCCTCTACGACTTGGGAACCCATGCAGTTTATTAGGCTACAGATTAAATAAGTTATGAACTTCATAGGGTGGTGAAACTGCATGTGATTAGCTTGATGATCCTTTCCAATACATTTTGATGGTCTTCTTCTGGTGACATGATGATTGGTTTCCATTTGACAAATAAAATAATATCTCTCTCATCCATAATAATCTCATCATGTAGGTAGCCTACCAGAACTGTATATGTGAGCTGCTGACTACAGTGCACGGGACAAAAGCACATTTGCTATATAATACAACAGCTTTTTAAACCCTCAGTAGAGTTGAAAATGTGACGGAAACCCATTTAACTTGTATTTTTCATACGGTATATGGGATTTTAACAGCAAAAGTTTTTTTATTTGTCACACAAAGCCTTATGTCTGCAATTAGTCTGTTTGAAAGAAACATTTCTGGTGGGAAAATGCATATATTGTTTTGTACATATTTGAGAATATTCACATGAAAATCTGTCGCAAATTGCACGGAAACTTAGCTACTAAGGTGGATATTGATCCAACACCTGCCACATATTCAAACCAGCCCACTGGGCACAGATGTCAGTTCAACATCTAGTTTCTATTTACATTTCTTTGAGTCGTGAATTCAACATGAAATCAACACAAAATGTCACCTGTCATTGGATTTAGCTTACAAGTTGGGTGAAAAATAAATAAAGATTCCTGATGTTGACGGCTTATTACAAATCCAATCAGTTTTCTGCATTGATCAAACATCATCACATGGATTTGTTTTGTTGAAATTACGTGGAAACAACATTTATTCACCCAGTGGGAGGCTTGTAAATGACCCCAGGAAAGTAAAACAAAGAACTCTTCATTGAGACAATGATAAACAGCAATCTGTGGGAGAGTTGTGGTGGATATTATAAAATAAGGATCTGCTGGAGTCCAAGTCAAATCAAGATTCTTTATTTCTGAGCTCAGAGAGAATAACAGTTACACAGCGCAGTGTAGACAGTCTGAATCCCTGAAGCATTGGGTAATGGGCACATATCTTTATAGTTTCCTGTTCCTGGGCGGGACTTTATTCATACAAGGACACAGGTGCAGCTGGTTTGCAACACAGGATGATACTCCCAGGAACAGGAGATTATAATAGGTCAGTTTCACAAGGTTAGTCACATACTCAGTTATGTGGACACATACAATTAACAGTCTGTGAACATTTTAATTTCATTAAATCATCAGTGGACCAACAATGCAAATGTAAACAATGGAACAAATGCATCACATCCAAATATCACTTGATTATCTGTAGTGCTGGAGGAAAGACACCCAGATAAACACAAACACAGAGTTTAACCTTTTGTCAATAGGGGGAGCAGTTAGCATTTTTTTTTTCCGGGTGTCGCCAAATTAAACTGCCTCGTGCTCAATTCTTGATCGTACAATATGCATATTATTAATTCTATTGGATAGAAAACACTCTCTAGTTTCTATAGCCGTTGGAATTTTGTCTGTGGGTGACCCAGAACTCTTTCTACAGCGAAATCCATGACAGGTACTGCGATGGTCTGAGAGCGAAGCTCTGATTTCAGATCAGTTTTAAAAGTCTGTGTATATCCTATGGAACGACATGAACTGCACCCGCCTTCCCCTGGATGTCAGTAACCAATGAGAATTGGAATGGGCTTTCTGCGTAGCTCTCAGAGGTTATAAAAGGCCAAGGAGTGAGGGTAGCCCCCCTTTCGACTCTTGCCATTACGCAGAAGAGGACCTCGGGATGCCATTTTCAGAGGCTCGGTTATCAACGTGAAATGTATCCGTCTGTAATTTAATTCGATATAGGAGTTAGAAACATCATAACGTAGTTAATTTAAACCGTTTTATAGCAATTTATATCCGTTTAGTGCGATTTTGAGGAATTTATATGTGATGCTCTTTGAAGCTTTGGGCACGTTTCGGGGTCCCGGTCGAACGTTAGTGGGCATTTCGACGGACAGAGGACATCTTTCGACCAAAAGAAGATTAGACCCAAGAAAGGATACATTGCCCAAGAATCTGATGGAAAATCACCTCATAGTAAGAAATATTTAATATGATAAATCGTTGTTCTGTCGAAATATTTTAAACGCATAATCCGCCATTTTGTTTGCTATAGCTTCGCTTGGCGAACCCTGTATTGCACAGTAAGGATAATTTTAGAAATGTAAATCAGCGATTGCATTAAGAACTAATTTGTCTTTCGATTCCTGTCAACCCTGTATTTTTTAGTCAAGTATATGATTAGCTTTCGATTAAACTAGATCACTATGAAAGATGGCGTCCGACATGTTGAGGCTTGATTTGCTACTATTTTCATTGTATAACCACGGTTTTTTATGGCTAAATATGCACATTTTCGAACAAACAATATATGTATGTTGTAATATGATGTTACAGGAGTGTCAACGGAAGAATTCTGAGAAGGTTAGTGAAAAAATTTATATATTTTGGCGATGATTACGTTATCGCTCTCTTTGGCTTGAATCGATGCTCTGGTAATGTTTGCACATGTGGTATGCTAACTTATCGATTTATTGTGTTTTCGCTGTAAAACGCTTAGAAAATCTGAAATATTGTCTGAAATCACAAGATCTGTGTCTTTCCATTGCTATGCTTTGTCTATTTTTATGAAATGTTTTATGATGAGTAAATTGGTCATACACGTTGCTCTCTGTAGTAATTCTAGTCGCTTTGGTGAGATTTGTGTTGGTGGCTGCAATGGCAAACTATGATTTATACCTGAAATATGCACATTTTTCTAACAAAACCTATCCTATACCATAAATATGTTATCAGACAGATCTGATGAGGTTTTTTCTTGGTTAGTGGCTATCAATATCTTAGTTTAGCCGAATTGGTGATAGCTACTGGTGTTGAGAAAAAATGGTGGACAAAGAAAAAGGGTGTCTTTTGCTAACATGGTTAGCTAATAGATTTACATATTTTGTCTTCCCTGTAAAACATTTTAAAAATCTGAAATGGTGACTTTATTCACAAGATCTGTATCTTTCATTTGGTGTCTTGGACTTGTGATTTAATGATATTTAGATGCTACTATTTAAATGTGACGCTATGCTAGTGATGCTAATCAGTGTGGGGGGGTGGGGGGTGATCCCGGATCCGGGTTTCTGAGGCAGTAAAAGTTAAAAAAGGACCATTTAAACACATGAAATCTGACCTACTCTATATTCAAACTGACAGACTCCATATTCAATTCATGTTTTCTAATAAAAACATACAAATATATGTTTGAGTATACTTTGTACAATTCAATTTCATATGGTATAAACAGGTAAAAAAATTACCAGTCAACAATATAAGACAACGGGAGCACGGTGTATGTTCTCTGATGAATTTTAAGTCAATGAGATGTGAAATATCAATATACACGCTAAGAGAAGTAATTTCTCTCTCCTGTGTGGATTCTCTAATGACCTTTAAGTGACTATGATGAGTAATATGTTTTCCCGCAGTCTGAGCTTTTCTAAGCCTTCTCCTCCTGTGTGCTCTCATGTGTTCTTTCAGGCTTCCTAAAATGCAAAACCTTTGCACCCTGGGAGCAGTGGTAAGGCTTCACCACCTGTGTTTTAGCTCATGTGTTTTCAGGTTATGTAAGTGGGTAAAACGCTTTCCACACTGTGAGCAGTGGTAAGGATTCTCCCTTGTGTATTCTCTCATGTCGTTTTAGGTCCCTTAACTGGTTGAAACACTTTCCACACTGGGAGCAGTGGTAAGGCTTCCCCCCTGTGTGTATTCTCTCATGTTTTTTCAGGTAGTTTTTCTGGTTAAAACTCTTTCCACACTGTGAGCATTGGTAAGGATTCTCCCCTGTGTGTATTCTCTCATGTCGTTTTAGGTCCCCTAACTGGTTAAAACACTTTCCACACTGGGAGCAGTGATAAGGCTTTTCCCCTGTGTGTATTCTCTCATGTCGTTTTAGGTCCCCTAACTGGTTAAAACACTTTCCACACTGGGAGCAGTGAAAAGGCTTCTCCCCTGTGTGTATTCTCTCATGTTTTTTCAGGTAGCTTTTCTGGTTAAAACTCTTTCCACACTGGGAGCAGTGGTAAGGCTTCTCCCCTGTGTGTATTTTCTCGTGTTGGTTCAGGTGTCCTTTCTGGTGGAAACTCTTTCCACACTGGGAGCAATGGTAAGGCTTCTCCCCATTGTGTATTCTCTCGTGTTGTTTAAGCTCCCATAAGAGGTAACAACCCTTTCCACACTGGGAGCAGTGGTAAGGCTTCTCCCCTGTGTGTATTCTCTCATGTCGTTTCAGGTCCCCAAACTGGTTAAAACACTTTCCACAGTGGGAACACTGGTGTCGTCTTGCTGGTTTGGACGTCCCTGGCTCTGGTTCCTCTGAGTTTGTTCTTTCTCCTGCCAAAGACAGTGTGTTTTTTTAAATAGAGACCTGAATGAAACCTCCACATGATAAAACGGCCTTGCTACGAGGGTAAATCCTAATAGATCCCTCAATAACCTGAGGCCAGTTTTAACAATCTTAGTGTGATTTTAAAAGAAATGTTGTCGAGCTTCCTGGTAATTACTAATAATATGTTTACATTACTTATTTTATTCATTCTGTTTTACAAGTCAGAACACAAAAAACTAAACAGTTCTAGGACACTGAAGACACAGACGTCGCTGGATTCCAATTGAGCAGGTGGTTCTAAATATCTAACTTCATAGCTGTATGATACAGAATGTGACCTACGCACTTCCTTAAACATAAAATAACTTAAGAACATAACATCTCCTCGTTGTCGAAAGGGTTTGACACGCTATTTAAAAATGGCCCAGTTTGTTATTTAGACGTTGACAAATTTTCAACATTTTGACTGTTACTGATGTCATGACAGTTTGGGTAAAGTAAAAAATACGGTGAGATATTTTGGGTAGACATTCCTAAAACTGATAGTAACTATATATAGTAAGTTTATATACAGCCATATCATAGAGTCTGAAAAGGCTTGTTCATTCACAATGACAGCATATGTTCCTAAAGCTGATAGTAACTATATATAGTAAGTTTATATACAGCCATATTTTAAAGTCTGAAAAGGCTTGTTCATTCACATGAATTCACTATGACAGCATATGTTCCTAAAACTGATAGAAACTACACTGTACACAAATATAAACTCAACATGTAAAGTGTTGGTTCGATGTTTCATGAGCTGAAAAAAAAGATAGAATTTTCCCATATGTACAAAAAGCTATTTTCTCTCAAATTTTCACATCCCTGTTCGTGAACATTTATCCTTTGCCAAGATAATCCATCCACCTGACAGGTGTGGCATATCAAGAATCTGATTTAACAGCATTACCATTACACAGGTGCACCTTGTGCTGGGGACAATAAAAGGCCGCTAAAATGTGCAGTTTTGTCACACAACAATGCCACAGATGTCTCAGAGGGAGCGGGCAATTGGCATGCTGACTGCAGGAATGTCCACTGGAGCTGTCGCCAGGGAATTTAATGTACAGTACCAGTCAAAAGTTTGGACTCACCTACTCATTCAAGGGGTTTTCTTTATATTTACTATTTTATACATTGTAGAATAATAGTGAAGACATCAAAACTATGAAAAAATACATGGACTCATGTTGTAACCAAAAAAGGGTTACATCAAAATATATATTAGATTCTTCAAGGTAGCCACCCTTTGCCTTGACGGCTTTGCACACTCTCTCTCAACCAGCTTCACCTGGAATGCTTTTCCAACAACAGTCTTGAAGGAGTTCCCACATATGCTGAGAACTTGTTGGCTGCCTTCCCTTCACTCTGCGGTCTAACTCATCCCAAACCATTTCAATTTGGTTGAGGTCGGGGGATTGTGGAGGCCAGGTCATCTGATGCAGCACTCCATCACCCTCCGTCTTGGTCAATTATCCCTTACACCACCTGGAGGTGTGTTGGGTCATTGTACTCTTGAAAAACAAATGATAGTCTAACTAAGCACAAACCAGATGGGGTGGCATATCGCTGCAGAATGCTGTGGTAGCCATGCTGGTTAAGTGTGCCTTGAATTCTAAATAAATCAGTGTCAACAGCAAAGCACACGCACACCATCACACCGCCTCCTCCTTGCTTCACGGTGGGAACCACACATGCGGAGATCATCCGTTCACCTACTTGCGTTTGAAACCAAAGATCGCAAATTTGGACTCCTTTAGTAGTGGTGTCCTTTAGTAGTGGTGTCCTTTAGTAGTGGTTTCCTTTAGTAGTGGTTTCCTTGCAGAAATTCAACCATGAAGGCCTGATTCATGCAGTCTCCTCTGAACAGTTGATGTTGAGATGTGTCTGTTACTTGAACTCTGTAAAGCATTTATTTGGGCTGCAATTTCTGAGGCTAGTAACTCTAATGAACCTATACTTTGCAGAAGAAGTAACTCTGGGTCTTCCATTCCTGTGGTGGTCCTTAAAGTAACGGACTGTTGTTTCTCTTTGCTTATTTGAGCTGTTCTTGACATAATATGGACTTGGTCTTTTACCAAATAGAGCTATCTTCTGTATACCACCCCTACCTTGTCACAACACAACTGATTGGCTCAAAATAAATATGAAGGAAAGAAATTCCACAAATTAACT
The DNA here is from genome assembly GCF_016432855.1 of Salvelinus namaycush. NCBI lineage: Eukaryota > Metazoa > Chordata > Actinopteri > Salmoniformes > Salmonidae > Salvelinus > Salvelinus namaycush. The sequence goes on along the minus strand of NC_052308.1, from coordinate 73,545,508 downwards.
TCTAACGAGGTACACGTATTAATTGAAATGCATTCCAGGTGACTATCTCATGAAGCTGGTTGAGAGAATGCCAAGAGTGTGCAAAGCTGTCATCAAGGCAAAGGGTGGCTACGTTAAGACTTTTTAAATATAAAATATATTTTGATTTGTTTAACACTTTTTTTGGTTACTACATGATTCCATATGTGTTATTTCAGAGTTCATATCTTCATTATTATTCTACAATGTAGAAAATAGTTTTTAAAAATTAAAAAAGACCCTGGAAAGTCAATTTCTGACTGGTACTGTAAATTCCTCTACCATAATTCGCCTCCAACGTTGTTTTAGAGAATTTGGCAGTACGTCCAACCGGCCTCACAACTGCAGACCACATGTAACCACGCCAGCCCAGTACATCCACATCCGGCTTCTTCACCTATGGGAAACTGAGACCAGCCACCCGGACAGCTGATGAAACTGAGGAGTATGTCTCGCTGTAATAAAGACCTTTTGTGGCCTGGATCACCAGTGGGTGGGCCTATGCCCTCCCAGGCCCACCAATGGCTGCGCCCCTGCCCAGTCACGCGAAGTCCATAGATTACAGCCTAGTGAATTTATTTACATTGACCGATTTCCTTATTTGAACTGTAAATCGTTGAAATTGTTGCATGTTGCGTTTATATTTTTGTTCAGTACATATATAAATATATAAACTGTATATAACCATATTATAAAGCATGAAAATACTTATTCATTCAGATGTCATGAATTCACTATGACATCATCATGTTTGGATAGGATTTATGGGTTGACATTTTTTCCACTCAGACATAAATAAACAATCCAATCCAAAGGCCAAAGCTTTAATAAAATAACAAATTAACTGGCAAAGCAGCAGAACGAGGCCCGCATGCAGCAACATCACAAGTCACGTTTTTGCAGCTGTTTCAGTACAACACTACAGGGAGAGAGAGGGGGAGAGGACAAACTCCACTGGACTAGTTTCAATGTATGGAATCACTTTAAAGCATCATTGAGAAATAATGAATTGAAGTGGTAACATTTGTAGACTAGCGGTGAAGAATGTTGGGCCAGTAACCGAAAGATCTCCGGTTCGAATCCCCACGCCAGCAAGTTTAAAAAATCTGCTGTCCTGAACTTGAGCAAGGCAGTTAATCCCCAACAACAACTGCTCCCCGGGCACCGATGACGTGGACATCGATGAAGGCAGCCCCCACACTGATTCAGAGGGGTTCAATGCGTTCGACACATTTCAGTTGAATGCATTCAGTTATACAACTGACTAGGTATCCCCTTTCCATCATTAGACTCCATAATGTTTCATCTGGACGTGCTACAGGCCTCCATTAAGACTAGAATATCTGAAGAATCTAGGTATTTCCATGTTTAACAAGTTCAGTAGATCAGATGTTAATGAAGCAATACAGACCACATTGAAGTGTCTGGAGTTTAGTTTGCCTGTTCTAGAGTCTTGTAAAGACAGGGGGGTTGACTGGGACAGGCAATGTAACATCCATAATGTTCTTAGGAACTGTTTTTGTCCTTACATTAGATCATCTTGAAACTTTCTCTCCAAAGCTAACGTTCATCAAGGTGGTCTATTGGAATCTCTCTTTTCATTGGCAGAAACCTTTTTCAGTGTTATGATATTCATAACATCCATATCCACCAGTCTATCTTCCTGTCAACTAACAGAACCCTGCTGAACCATTGTATTTGTTCAAACTAAACTACTTACTTTGATGAGTCAAATCTGATCCTTTCTTCTCTTCTCCTCCTCTCACAGTTCCACTCAGCACCGTTGTTTTCCTGCAGTCCACCAGCAGCACAGACAACCTCTTCATACCCAGCAGTAAGGTGCTACCGGGAGAGGCACGACACGGGGACTTCAGTAGGACAGAAGTGCTAGCGTTGTCCTGGTAACCATAAAGAGGGGACACAGACACATATCATTATGGATGCTGATGTCACTGTTGTCATGAAGTGCGTTACAAAAACCCAGCCCAGACCCAGATAGAGCAAGCTGTATGCTAGACCAGACCAAGCTGTACCATCTGGTGTTCTGATCTGGAGAGACTCTTCTCTGACTCATCAGCATCAGGATGTTGTTGAGGCTCCCCAGAGGATCCACGATAGTCATGTCTCTCTCCTGTGTGAACAACAACATCAGACAGACAGTCAACTTATGATCTTCTACTACAATCATAGGGTCTTACAAGAGACATTAATGTCTAAAAAAGGGCCTAAAATGGGCACTTTCATCATGATTTTGTAAAATATTGTTTGTGTTGTAAATGTAAAAGGGTCGTTCCACTAAATGGAGGATTTTTGCACCCCTTTGATATTTTAAGTAGAAATGGTGCACCAGTATTGAATTTTAAAAGCCTGTTATGCAAAGTTAAGTGCACTTTAAACCTCTCTGGGATCGCGGGACGCTTGCGTCCCAACAGCCTGTTAAAATGTAGAGCGCCAGATTCAAAAAAATTATATAAAATTAAACTTGATTAAATCACACATATAAGATACCAAATTAAAGCTACACTCGTTGTGAATCCAGCCAACATGTCAGATTTCAAAAAGGCTTTTCGGCGAAAGCATAAGATGCTATTATCTGATGATAGCCCAATGTAAACAAGAGAGTGTAGCCTATTTCAACCATGCTGGAGCTACTCAAAACGCAGAAATAAAATATAAAACATGCATTACCTTTGACGAGATTCTTTTGTTGGCACTCCAATATGACCCATAAACAACACAAATGGTCCTTTTGTTCGATTAATTCCGTCCATATATTTCCAAATTGTCCATTTATTTGGCGCCGTTGAACCAGAAAAAGCATCGTCCAATTTGCACAAAGTCACGACAAAATATCTAAAAAAAATTACCTCTAAACTTTGCCAAAACATTTCAAAGTACTTTTGTAATACAACTGTAGGTATTTGTAAACGTTAATAATCGATCAAATTGAAGACGGGTCAATCTGTTTTCAATACAGGATATCAACAAACTCACCGTACTTTTCAAGTCTTGCTCAACTCTCAAACATAAATACAAGTCACTCCACTTCCGGGTCAATATCTTTCTCAGTTCTCTAATGAAAAACCTTAACCTTTTTCCATACAATGGCGACATCCAGTGGAAGCAGTAGAAACTGCGTGGATAGTGATTAGAATTCTGGTTTGCCCATGAGAACCCATTGAACACAGTGACTTAAAAAAAAAAAAGGTTGGTCCTCAGGGTTTTGACTGCTATATAAGTTCTGTTATACTTACAGATATGATTCCAACAGTTTTAGAAACTTCAGAGTGTTTTCTATCCAAATCTACTAATAATATGCATATCTTATATTCGGGGGATGAGTAGAACGAAGTTGAAATTGTGCACGCTATTTTTCCATATGTGAAAACTCTGCACCCTATCCCCAAGAAGTTTTAATACAGACCACACGGAGAATTCAATAAATCGAATTTAAAAGTCCCAAAAATATATGTAACAAAGGCAGATGGCCCCTTCAACAATTCCTACAGTACTGAACAACATATTCAAGTGTAGAACTTCAGTAGAATGCCCCTTTAAAACCACACATTAGTTCAGGTGTTTATAATTTGTGTAACGTCCCAACAGGAATCTGTTCCAAAAACTTCGTAAATAACAAGGTTGCCAACAAACAGCGCATACAAAGTTGTTTAGCGGCAGAATAAGACACCGGGAAGGGAGTGGGCTATTTCATTACGTGTTTCACTCACCACGTTAATCCACTCTGGTAGCCTACGGACAAACATTAAGAATAAGCTACGTGGTGAGTTGATGCCTATTCGGCAGCGTGTTAGCTCGGTGAATTGACCATGCTACTTTGCATGCGGCGTTTGTTGGCATCCTTGTACTTTACGAAGATTTTGGAACAGATTCCTGTTGGGACGTTCCACAAATTAGACCCCATTAGTTCAACAACTGCATCGTTTGTGACCCTGGTTTTAAGACAGTACTCACTGGTGGTAATCGGAAATTCCCTCTCCTCCTCTTTTATTGAGATAGCCTCCTCTTCCTCTTTTACTACAAAATGTTCTTCCTCTTCTTTCAATGTTATGGCATTTTCCTCATTTTTGATTCTGAAAGTTTCTACCTCCTCCTCTTCCACTCTGACAACCTCTTTCCCATCTTCCTCTTTCACTGTAATATCATCCTCTTCTTCTTTCAATGTGATAGCCTCCTCTTCCTCCTTTATCATCCTGAAACCTTCTCCCTCTCCTTTCATCAGAGCTTCTTTCTCCGTCGAGCTTAGTGACCTAATGCTCCGAGCGATTAGCCTAGTGCATTATCAATTTAACACATTTGCTAATTTCAGACTCAAATTACGTTTAAATGAACGAGTAGATACGTAAACATAATTATGAGCCAAACACTAAGAGTAATATACACAAGATTGGTCTAAAGAGCTTCAATGTTTCTGTTTAATGTTCGCTAGCAAACCACCGCGTTGATTGAATCAGAAGCCTTTTGTCGCTGTTGAAGAAGCCTCCTGTCCCGTCCACTAGAATACACGTTACGCAAGAAGCATCACCCGAAAGACTCATATCGCCATCTGTTGGCTGGAGTGGGTAACGCAGATTGGATAAAAAACAACCAGATGTTATGTTTTCTCTTCCTTCTTACAGCCAATACTTTCCTCCAGGGCTGACCTGCCCATTAGGCAGGATTTGGTGACAGATTGACGAGGGTGGCATTTTACGAGCTAAATTGACCAACGCTCATCGCTAACAACACATAATAACACCTCACATAATGTTGCCCTAAAACTATGACAATTTCTATCACCCAGTGGCATATGGGCTATTAAGGTGAGTGTAGGTGAGGCCACATGAAGCAGTGCCTGCTTTGTTTAAGGTAACATGGACAGATACGGCTCTACCTGTGTAGAGCTCATGCCCCTTTACCCTTCCAGTCTCTAAAGTGCCCTTTTGGGTGGTGGTATAATTTGTATTCATTTTTTTGTCATTTTTATTCTGAACCCACTGCCTGCAAGTCATTGTTAAATTTGCCTAACTATCTTACAGGTAGACCCTCTTTCACTCTCTCTCATCATGTCACTAGCTGACAGGCTCCCAGAGGCAGGGTAATAAAAGGCCCCCAGCTCACTTAATTGCCCCTCCCCTCTCCAGCAGCCATCAACCCAGAACATCCTGAAGACAGAACATCTAAAAGATCATCTCGGAATCCTTTCTTCCTCATGGAGCTTTTCAAAAGTGAGGTGAATATTCAATGTGATGTTTGTACGGTGGATTCAGAAAGTATTCAGACCCCTTTACTTTTCCACATTTTGTTAAATTACAGCCTTATTTTAGAATGGTTTAAAAAAATACATATTCAGCAATCTACACACAATACCCCATAATGAGAAAACAAAAACAGGTTTTATGAAAATTTAGCAAATTTCTTAAAGATAAAAAACAGAAATACCTTATTTACATAACAGTAAGTATTCAGACCCTTTGCTATGAGACTGTCATCGCAAAAATTAAGCCATGAGGTAGAAGGAATTGTCCGTATAGCTCTGAGACAGGATTGCGTCGAGGCACAGATCTTGGGAAGGGTACCAAAACACTTCTGCAGCATTGAAGGACCCCAAGAACACAGTGTGGTGAAGAAGGCGCAACAGAGCCTCTTCAACCTCAGGAGGCTAAAGAAAGTTGGCTTGTCACCTAAAACACTCACAAATTTTTACAGATGCACAATGAAAGCATCCTGTCGGGCTGTATTACCGCCTGGTACGGCACCTGCACCACCCACAACTGCAAGGCTCTCCAGAGGGTGGTGCGGTCTGCCCAACGCATTACCGGGGGCAAACTACCCACCCTCCAGGACACCTACAGCACCCGATGCCCAAAAATATATAATCAAGGACATAAACCACCCGAGCCACTGCCTGTTCACCCCGCTATCATCCAGAAGGCGAGGTCAGTACAAGTGCATTAAATCTGTGACTGACAGACTGAAAAACAACTTCTATCTCAAGGACATCAGACTGTTAAACAGCCATTACTAGCACATTAGAGGCTGCTGCGTATAGGCATAGACTAGAAATCACTAGCCAGTTTAAGGAATGGAACACTAGTCACTTTAATAAGTTTACATATCTGGCATTACTCATCTCATATGTATATACTGTATTCTATACTAGTCTACGGTATCCTAGTCCGTTCCGCTCTGATATCGCTCGTCCTTATGTATATAGTCTTATTTCATTCCTACTTACATTTGTGTGTATTGGCTATATGTTGTGCAATTTGTTAGATATTACTTGTTAGATATTACTGCACTGTTGGAGCTAGAAACACAAGCATTTCGCTACACCTGCAATAACATCTGCTAATAACGTGTATGTGACCAATAAAATTGGATTTGATATACGTCCTGGATGGCAGGAAACTTGACCCCAGTGATGCACTGGGCTGTACGCACTACCCTCAGTAGTCATATCCCAGTTCAACTATTTGCTTATGGTCTTGGCTACAGCCACTGTGTTCTTTGGGAACTTCAATGCTGCAAAAAAATGTGTCTCCCTTCCCCAGATCTGTGCCTCGACACAATCCTGTGTCGGCGCTCTACAGACAACTCCGTCGACCTCATGGCTTGGTTTTTGCTCTGACATGCACTGTGAACTGTGGGACCTTATATAGACAGTCGTGTGCCTTTCCAAATCATGTCCAATCAATTGAATTTACCACAGGTGGACTCCAATCAAGTTGTAGAAACATCTCAAGGATGATCAATGGAAACAGCATGCACCTGAGCGAGTCTCATATCAAAGGGTCTGAAAACTTATGTAAATAAGGTATTTCTTTTGATTTTCTATAATTTGCAAACATTTCTAATAACCTGAATACTTTCCGAAGGCACTGTATGTAAATAAAAACATGTTTTCCACTAACCCTACCATCCATCCCCTAATTAGAGTAAACTAATGCACAACAACTATTAGGCTTCTACGTCCAGCTTCTACATACTATGTACATTTTACGGACACAATGTATTTTACAATAGTTATATTTAGTTTGTTTTTAATCCTATCCTTCAGTTACCCTAAACCTCTCCCATCTATCTCTGAAGACCACCCCGTCCTATCCTTCAGTTACCCTAAACCTCTCCCATCTATCTCTGAAGACCATCCAGTCCTATCCTTCATTTACCCTGAACCTCTCCCATCTATCTCTGAAGACCATCCAGTCCTAACCTTCAGTTACCCTAAACCTCTCCCATCTATCTCTGAAGACCATCCAGTCCTATCCTTCAGTTACCCTAAACCTCTCCCATCTATCTCTGAAGACCATCCAGTCCTATCCTTCAGTTACCCTAAACCTCTCCCATCTATCTCTGAAGACCATCCAGTCCTATCCTTCAGTTACCCTAAACCTCTCCCATCTATCTCTGAAGACCATCCAGTCCTATCCTTCAGTTACCCTAAACCTCTCCCATCTATCTCTGAAGACCATCCAGTCCTAACCTTCAGTTACCCTAAACCTCTCCCATCTATCTCTGAAGACCATCCAGTCCTATCCTTCAGTTACCCTAAACCTCTACCATCTATCTCTGAAGACCATCCAGTCCTATCCTTCATTTACCCTGAACCTCTCCCATCTATCTCTGAAGACCATCCAGTCCTAACCTTCAGTTACCCTAAACCTCTCCCATCTATCTCTGAAGACCATCCAGTCCTATCCTTCAGTTACCCTAAACCTCTCCCATCTATCTCTGAAGACCATCCAGTCCTATCCTTCAGTTACCATAAACCTCTCCCATCTGTCTCTGAAGACCATCCAGTCCTAACCTTCAGTTACCCTAAACCTCTCCCATCTATCTCTGAAGACCATCCAGTCCTATCCTTCAGTTACCCTAAACCTCTCCCATCTATCTCTGAAAACCATCCAGTCCTATCCTTCAGTTACCCTAAACCTCTCCCATCTATCTCTGAAGACCACCCAGTCCTATCCTTCAGTTACCCTAAACCTCTCCCATCTATCTCTGAAGACCACCCAGTCCTATCCTTCAGTTACCCTAAACCTCTCCCATCTATCTCTGAAGACCACCCAGTCCTATCCTTCAGTTACCCTAAACCTCTCCCATCTATCTCTGAAGACCACCCCGTTTGATTTCTATTTGCCATATATTTTTAACTGTGCTGTTTCACAAAAGTTATTGACTTTTATATTCTCATCGTTGCTACAGATTGTAAATTAAAAATAAACATGTTTGCTAAAAGTATTATTATTTTATTAATCAATTGACTATGACTTTTCAAATCATTCAGTAGTGCTGTATGCAGAGTTAGCTCCAGGTAAATGTTGCCATTCCTTGACCTGCGACCAAAAACAAGCAACATATGGACAGTACCAAAACAAATGATCTAATGATTCTGTCTCTTCGCAGCTAAATCTGCAGAGGTTCGTTGTATCCCCATATATATTTTGTATAATAATTTCAATTGAAAAATTCTAAGTTTTGAATCTGGTGTCATTCACAATTTTCATAATTGATGCTTTTAATGCTGCAATTAGTTGGTTGTAATTTTGGGTAGAGCAGACATTTCCATATATTTTTTATGAGCTGCATGTGTGACAACTCCACCAGTCCTATTGATGGTATAATTTACAAAGATTATACCTTTTTCATGTAATCAATTTTATTTATTTATTTTGATCAGTTACTATATTTGAGTTTAACCATTTTTTTGTATTATTTGTTTGGTCTTTTCTGGTGGATTAAACTGAAATTGCAACCAACTTTCTAAGGCTTGTTTTAAAAATAACGATCTTTTGGAGATTATTTCATTTTCAAATAACTGAAAGTGAGAGGTTGTAATCTGAATAAAGAGAAAAAGGCCATTCTTGAACATCGGGTGAGACATTCTTACTAATCTGATAGAGAACCAGGTCGGGATAAAAGTATAACTTTTGTATGATTGAAGCTTTTAGTTAGAGATCTAATGCTTTAATAATTAATCATTTCTGCCCTCCGAATTCATATTCATTATATAAATAGTCCTATTTAATTTATTCTTGCTTGCTGATATAAATACAATTGAATATTTTTTTCTTGTATAATTTAAAAGGGGACTGGGAGACAAGTCAGGATCGAGGCAAAGATGAACGGAGCAAAGTACAGAGAGATCCTTGATAAAATCCTGCTCAGGACCTCAGACTGGGACAAAGGTTCACCTTCCAACAGGACAATGACCCTAAGCACACAGCCAAGACTTCGCAAAAGTGGCTTCGAGACAAGTCTCGGAACGTCCTTGAGTGGGCCAGCCAGAGCTCGGACTTGAACCAGATCGAACATCTCTGGAGAGAGCTCTGCTGCAGGTTTTCATCAAGGATCTCTCTGTACTTTTCTCCATTCATCTTTCCCTATATCCTGACTAGTTTCCCAGTCCCTGCCACTGAAAAACATCCCCACCGCATAATGCTGCCACCACCATGCTTCACCGTAGGGATGATGCCAGGTTTCTTCCAGATGTGACGCTTGGCATTCAGGCCAAAGAGTTCAATCTTGGTTTCATCAGACCAGAGAATCTTGTTTCTCATGGTATGAAAGTCCTTTAGGTGCCTTTTGGCAAACTCCAAGCTGGCTTTCTTTCGTCTTTTACGGAGAAGTGGCTTCCGTCTGGCCACTCTACCATAAAGGCCTAATTGGTGGAGTGCTGCAGAGATGGTTGGTCTTCTGGAAGGTTCTCCCATTTCCACAGAGGAACTCTTGAGCTCTGTCAGAGTGACCATCGGGTTCTTGGTCACATCTCTGACCAAGGCCCTTCTCCCCCTATTGCTCAGTTTGGCTGAGCCGCCAGCACTAGGAAGGGTCTTGGTGGTTCCAATCTTCTTCTATTTAAGAATGATGGAGGCCACTGTGTTCTTTGGGACCTTCAATGTGGCAGAAATGTTTTGGTACACTTCCCCAGATCTGTGCCGTGACACAATCCTGTCTCGAAAGAAATATATCACATCAAATATAGGCTACTTAAAGTTCAAGTTAGATCACACATTCCGACGATTGTTGTTGAAAAACGGTTCTTAAACGGAACAAAACGGGGATAAACATACCTGAATTTGTCCAATAGAAACTCTCTTTTGCAACTGTTGGACTAATGATTACACCGTATATCAGCTAGATGCAGGCAAGAGTGTGCAAGGCGGTATTGAATGTGTCACTGTCTGTCACCTCAAATTTTTCTCTCGACCTGTGTGCACCTACGTTGTAAACTTTAATTCATAGGCAGGTTGTAGCAACCTCATGATAGGTATAGGGGAAATGTTAGTATCATGTAGTAGTCTAAACCTATCGCTGTTACATTGAACAGGGTGAATGGAATATGATTGGCAGTCATCTAATATGCTGTAATAGAAATAAGGCCATGCTCATGAAAAAACAAATCGTTCTGCCTCATTTTAAACGGCACTGTTAGGATGGTGGACCACTCTTGGTACACATGGGAAACTGTTGAAATGGAAAAACCCAGCAACTTTGCAGTTCTTGACACAAACCGGTGCACCTGGCACCTACTACCATCCCCCGTTCAAAGACACTTAAATATTTTGTCTTCCCCATTCACCCTCTGAATGATACACATACACAATCCATGTCTCATTTGTCTCAAGGCTTAAAAATCCTTATTTAACCGGACTCCTCCCCTTCATCTACACTGATTGAAGTGGATTTAACTTGTGACATCAATAAGGGATCATAGCATTCACCTGGATTCACCTAGTCAGTTTATGTCATGGAAGGAGCAGGTGTTCTTAATGTTTTGTAGACTCAGTGTAAAGCACTACAGATAATCAAGTGCTATTTGAATGTGACGCATTTGCTCTATTGTTTACAGCGGGGTTGGGAAATTCCAGTCCTCGAGGGCCTGATTAGTGTCACAGTTTTGCCCCAGCCCTAGCTAACACACCTGACTCCAATAATCAACAATTCATGATCTTCAGTTTAGAAAGCAATTTGATTAATCAGCTGTGTTTGCTAGGGAGGGAGAAAAAGTGTGACATCAATCAGGCCCCGGAGGACTGAAGTTGCCCACCCCTGGTTTACAGAATGATTTGTATCTTAAAGAGCGTAGCTTTAAGGGAATAGTACCGTCACATCTAGATAAAAACTAATGTGAAAAAAGAACAGAGCAAATGTGTATTAAAACACTACCTGTTCATATAAGTATTTATTAATCATCTACATATTCATATTAAGCTTATACGTCTGTATACAGGACGGTTTTATTTGTGAGACGTAAGAGAAAATATATCAGCTTATTGTTAAATTATTATGACGTTCTTTCCAATTCAAAAAAGTGTAGTAACTATTGTTTCCAAACTGCGTTACCTACTCCAGTCAGCAGATGGCGAAGTGCGTCTTTCATGTGATGCTTCTTGTGTGACGTATAATTTACTGGACGGGGCGCTTCTTCAGGAACAACAACACCGTTACTCTTTCAACCACCTCGGTAGCTTGCTAGCCAACATAACATTGAAAGATTGACGCTTTAGACCATGTTAATGTACATTAGCTAATCTCAGTGTTGTAAACGCAGTTCAGTTGACGTATCAACTGGTTAACTTTAACCTAATTTGCTTGTTCAATTTGCAAACTTGTTAAATATTGATACTGAGCCTAGCACTAGGCTAGTCGCTAATGCTAACTAGCTAGCTAGCTAACATCCCTGATCATGAGTTCACTAAACTACTCATCCCCTGCTAAAGAAGAGGAGGTCTGCTATTTACAGAAAAAAGCTCTGGGACTGAACAATGTCGTGGAAGAAGGAGAGGATGTTATAGAGGAAACAGAGGAAGAGGATGCTATTTCAATAAAGGTGAAGGAGGAAGACGTTTTGGGAGTGAAAGAGGGGGAGACAGAATATCAGATTAACACCAGTGAGTACTGTCTTAAACAGGGGCACAAACTATGCCGTTGTTGAACTAATGTGTTTTTTAAAGGGGCATTCTACTGAAGTTCTACACTTGAATATGTTGTTCTGTACTGTAGGAATTGTTAAAGGTTCGATCTGCCATTGGTACATATATCTTTGGTACTTTTCAATTAGATGTATTGAACTCTCCATGTGGTCTGTATTAAAGTTCCCCTCATCTAATACAACAGGCTTTTAAAATTCAATATTGGAGCATAATGTATACTTATATCAAAGGGATGCAAAAGGCACCCCTAGAAGGCCAGAATCCCGGAGTCGCCTCTTCACTGTGGACGTTGAGACTGGTGTTTTGTGGGTACTATTTAATGAAGCTGCAAGTTGAGGACTTGTGAGGCGTCTGTTTCTCAAACTAGACACTCTAATGTACTTGTACTCTTGCTCAGTTGTGCACCGGGGCCTCCCACTCCTCTTTCTATTCTGGTTAGCGCCAGTTTGTGCTGCTGTGTGAAGGGAGTAGTACACAGCTTTTTACGAGATCTTCAGTTTCTTGGCAATTTCTCGCATGGAATAGCCTTCATTTCTCAGAACCAGAATAGACTGACAAGTTTCAGAAGAAAGTTCTTTGTTTCTGGCCATTTTGAGCTTGTAATCGAACCCACAAATGCTGATGCTCCAGATACTCAACTAGTCTAAAGAAGGCCATTTTTATTTATATACTTTAATCAGAACAACAGTTTTCAGCTGTGCTAACATAATTGCAAAAGGGTTTTCTAGTGGTCAATTAGCCTTTTAAATGATAAACTTGGATTAGCTAACACAACGTGCCATTGGAACACAGGAATGATGGTTGCTGATAATGATCCTCTGTAGATAATAATGGGCCTCTATAATCCACAAATAATCAGCCATTTCCAGCTACAATAGTCATTTACAACATTAACAATGTCTACACTGTATTTACGATCAATTTAATGTGATTTTAATTGACAAAAAGACATTTCTAAGTGACCCCGAACTTTTGAACGGTTGTGTATACAGTGGGGCAAAAAAGTATTTAGTCAGCCACCAATTGTGCAGGTTCTCCCACTTAAAAAGATGAGAGAGGCCTGTAATTTTCATCATAGGTACACTTCAACTATGACAGACAAGATTAGGGGGAAAAATCCAGAAAATCACATTGTAGGATTTTTAATGAATTTATTTGCAAATTATGGTGGAAAATAAGTATTTGGTCACCTACAAACAAGCAAGATTTCTGGCTCTCACAGACCTGTAACTTCTTCTTTAAGAGGCTCCTCTGTCCTCCACTCGTTACCTGTATTAATGGCACCTGTTTGAACTTGTTATCAGTATAAAAGACACCTGTCCACAACCTCAAACAGTCACACTCCAAACTCCACTATGGCCAAGACCAAAGAGCTGTCAAAGGACACCAGAAACAAAATTGTAGACCTGCACCAGGCTGGGAAGACTGAATCTGCAATAGGTAAGCAGCTTGGTTTGAAGAAATCAACTGTGGGAGCAATTATTAGGAAATGGAAGACATACAAGACCACTGATAATCTCCCTCGATCTGGGGCTCCACGCAAGATCTCACCCCGTGGGGTCAAAATGATCACAAGAACGGTGAGCAAAAATCCCAGAACCACACGGGGGGACCTAGTGAATGACCTGCAGAGAGCTGGGACCAAAGTAACAAAGCCTACCATCAGTAACACACTACGCCGCCAGGGACTCAAATCCTGCAGTGCCAGACATGTCCCCCTGCTTAAGCCAGTACATGTCCAGGCCCGTCTGAAGTTTGCTAGAGAGCATTTGGATGATCCAGAAGAAGATTGGGAGAATGTCATATGGTCAGATGAAACCAAAATATAACTTTTTGGTAAAAACTCAACTCGTCGTGTTTGGAGGACAAAGAATGCTGAGTTGCATCCAAAGAACACCATACCTACTGTGAAGCATGGGGGTGGAAACATCATGCTTTGGGGCTGTTTTTCTGCAAAGGTACCAGGACGACTGATCCGTGTAAAGGAAAGAATGAATGGGGCCATGTATCGTGAGATTGAGTGAAAACCTCCTTCCATCAGCAGGGGCATTGAAGATGAAACGTGGCTGGGTCTTTCAGCATGACAATGATCCCAAACACACCGCCCGGGCAACGAAGGAGTGGCTTCGTAGGAAGCATTTCAAGGTCCTGGAGTGGCCTAGCCAGTCTCCAGATCTCAACCCATAGAAAATCTTTGGAGGGAGTTGAAAGTCCGTGTTGCCCAGCAACAGCCCCAAAACATCACTGCTCTAGAGGAGATCTGCATGGAGGAATGGGCCAAAATACCAGCAACAGTGTGTGAAAACCTTGTGAAGACTTACAGAAAACGTTTGACCTCTGTCATTGCCAACAAAGGGTATATAACAAAGTATTGAGATAAACTTTTGTTATTGACCAAATACTTATTTTCCACCATAATTTGCAAATAAATTCATTAAAAATCCTACAATGTGATTTTCTGGATTTTTTTTCTCAATTTGTCTGTCATAGTTGAAGTGTACCTATGATGAAAATTACAGGCCTCTCTCATCTTTTAAAGTGGGAGAACTTGCACAATTGGTGGCTGACTAAATACTTTTTTGCCCCACTGTATATGTTTTATGTTGAAAAGTGTTTTTTTCTCAGACATAAATAAACAACTCCAGGTGAAAGACAAAGGCCAAAGCTGTAATAAAATAAGAAATTAACTGGCAAAGCAGCAGAGCGAGGCCCTCATCCAGCAACGTCACGAGTCACGTTTTGCAGCTGTTTCAGTACAGCACTACAAGGAGAGGGAAAAAATCCACTGGACTAGTTTCAATGTATGGAATCACTTTGGAGTTTCTGGATTTTGGGTAAACTTCTCCTTTAAAGCATCAGACTCCATAGTAATTCATCTTTAGAAGCTACAGGCCTCCTTTAAGACTCCATAATGTTTAATCATTAGATGCTACAGTCCTCCTTTAATGCAGCTGGTGGCCACACCAGATACTGACTTACTTTTTATTTTGACCCCCCCCCCCCCCCCCCCCACACACTTTCCAAAATGTCAATTTATTTGGCACGCTTGATCCATAAAAACACCGGTTCTAATTTGCGCAAAGTGACTACAAAGTATCGCCAAAAATTACCCGTAAACTTTGCCAAAACATTTCAAACTACTTTTGTAATACAACTTTAGGTATTCTTTAACGTAAATAATCGATAAAATTGAAGACGGGATGATCTGTGTTCAATACAGGAGGAAAACAAACTGTAGCTAGCTTTCTGGTCACGCGCCTCTATCTAACAGTACACTTCAAGTTACCCTCGTTCTGGATGGCCGTACTTCTTCATTACACAAAGGAAAAACCTCAACCAATTTCTAAAGACTGTTGACATCCAGTGGAAGCGGTAGGAACTGAAAGAAGGTCCCTTAGAAATCTGGATTCCCAATGAAAAATAATTGAAAAGAGAGTGACCTCAAAAAAAAAATCGGAATGGTTTGTCCTCTGGGTTTCGCCTGCTAAATAAGTTCTGTTATACTCACAGACATGATTCAAACAGTTTTAGAAACTTCAGAGTGTTTTCCATCCAAATCAACTAATAATATGCACATCTTATCTTCTGGGGATGAGTAGCTGGCAGTTGAATTTGGATATGCTTTTCATCCAAACGTGAAAATGCTGACCCCTATCCTAGAGAAGTTTTTAACGAATGCACTGTGTGTGTGTGTATACTGAACCAAAATATAAACAACGATTTACAGTTTATATGAGTCAGTGATTGTAAATAAATAAATGAGGCCCTAATCTATGGACCTTACATAACTGGGCAAGGGCGCAGCCATTGGTGGGCCCTGGAGGGCGCAATCAGAATTAGTTTTTCCCCACAAAAGGGCTTCATTAGAAAGAGAAATACAACTCGGGTGGCTGGTCTCAGACGATGTGGAGGTCCTGGGCTGGCGTCGTTACATGTGGTCTGTGGTTGTGAGGCCAGTTGGATGTACTGCCAAATTCTCTAAAATGACGTTGGAGGCGGCTTCTGGTAGAGAATTTAACATTCAATTATCTGGTAACAGCTCCAGTGGATATTCCTGCAGTCAGCATGCCAATTGCACGCTCCCTCAAAACTTGAGACATCTGTGGCATTGTGTTGTGTGACAGAACTGCACATTTTAGAGGCCTTTTATTCTCCCCAGCACAAGGTGCACCTGTGTAATGATCATGCTGTTTAATCAGCTTGATATGCCACACCTGTCAGGAGGATGGATTATCTTGGCAAATAATAAATGTTAACGAACAGGGATGTAAAAAATTCTGCAATCTTTTTTTTCAGCTCATGAAACATCCAACACTTTACATGTTGCGTTAATATTTTTGTTTTTTGTAGTTACTCTCAGTTTTAGGAACATCTTCCCAAATATTTCACTTTATTTTTTACTTTACCCAAAATATGACATCAGCGATAGTCAAACTGTTCAAAATCTGTGAACGTCTAAATAAGAAATTGGGCCATTTCAACAGCAGGTGTCGAACCCTTTCGACAACGGGGAGATTTTACTGATGTGCTTTGTGTCTTCGACGTAAAAACAAGTTTTGGACTTCCACTTAAAATTACTTATTTACTTATTTTATGTTTAAGGAAGTGTGTACAGTTGTGGCCAAAAGTTTTAAGAATAACATAAATATGAATTTTCAGTCTGCTGCCTCAGTTTGTATGATGGCAATTTGCATATAATCCAGAATGTTATGAAGAGTGATCAGATGAATTGTAATTAATTGCAAAGTCCCTCTTTGCCATGCAAATGAACTGAATCCCCCCCCCCCCCCCAAAACTGGAAGCTTCAAAAGGAGGGTGGTGCTTGGAATCATTGTTCTTCCTCTGTCACCCATGGTTACCTGCAAGGAAACACGTGCCGTCATCATTGCTTTGCACAAAAAAGGCTTCACAGGCAAGGATATTGCTGTCAGTAAGATTGCACCTAAATCAACAATTTATCGGATCATCAATAACTTCAAGGAGAGCGGTTCAATTGTTGTGAAGAAGGCTTCAGAGCGGTTTAATTGTTGTGAAGAAGGCTTCAGGGCACCCAAGAAAGTCCAGCAAGCGCCAGGACGTCTCCTAAAGTTGATTCAGCTGCGGGATCGGGGCACCACCAGTACAGGGCTTGCTCAGGAATGGCAGCAGGTAGGTGTGAGTGCATCTGCACACAGACTGATATTCTGCAAAAGGTACAGGGATTGGACTGCTGAGGACTGGGGTAAAGTCATTTTCTCTGATGAATCTCCTTTTCGATTGTTTGGGGCATCTGGGAAAAAAGCTTGTCCGGAGAAGACAAGGTGAGCGCTTCCATCAGTCCTGTGTCATGCCAACGGTAAAGCATCCTGACACCATTCATGTGTGGGGTTGCTTTTCAGCCAAGGGTGTGGGCTCACTCACAATGTTGCCTAAGAATACAGCCATGAATAAGGAATGCTACCAACACATCCTCCGAGAGCAACTTCTCCCAACCATCCAGGAACAGTTCGGTGACGAACAATGCCTTTTCCAGCATGAAGGAGCACCTTGCCATAAGGCAAAAGTGATAAGTGGCTCGGGGAACAAAACATCAATATTTTGGGTCCATGGCCAGGAATCTCCCCAGACCTTAATCCCATTGAGAACTTGTGGTCAATCCTCAAGAGGCGGGTGGACAAACAAAAACCCACAAATTCTGACAAACCCCAAGCATTGATTATGCAGGAATGGGCTGCCATCAGTCAGGATGTTTTAGCCCAGAAGTTAATTGACACCAGGGTGGATTGCAGAGGTCTTGAAAAAGAAGGGTCAACACTGCAAATATTGACTCTTTGCATCAACTTCATGCCATTGTCAATAAAAGCCTTTGACACTTATGAAATGCTTGTAATAATACTTCAGTATTTCATAGTAACATCTGACAAAAATATCTGAAGACTGAAGCAGCAAACTTTGTGGAAATTAATATTTATGTCATTCTCAAAACGTTTGGCCATGACTGTAGGTCGCATTCTGTATCATACAGATATGAAAGTTATATATTTAGAACCACCTGCTCGATTGGAATTAAGCGACGTCTGTGTCTTGAGTGTCCAAGAACGGTTTAGTTTGTGTTCTGACTTCTAAAACAGAAATAATAAATAAGTAATGTAAACATCATCAGTAATTACCAGGAAACTATAAAACATTTGTTTTAAAATCACACCAAGATTGTTAAAACTGGCCTTAGGTTATTGAGCGATCTGATTAGGATTTACCCTCGTAGCAAGGCCTATTTATCATGTGGAGGTTTCATTCAGGTCTCTTTTTTAAAAAACACACTGTCTTTGGCAGGAGAAAGACCAGGCTCAGAGGAACCAGAGCCAGGGACGTCCAAACCAACAAGAAGACACCAGTGCTCCCACTGTGGAAAATGTTTTAACCAGTTAAGGGACCTGTACCGACATGAGAGAATACACACAGGGGAGAAATCTTACCACTGCTCGCAGTGTGGAAAGTGTTTTAATCTGTTAGGGAACCTGAAACAACATGAGAGAATACACACAGTTGAGAAGCCTTACCACTGCTCACAGTGTGGAAAGAGTTTTAACCATTTAAGGAGCATGAAAGTTCATGAGATAATACACACAGGGGAGAAGCCTTACCACTGCTCCCAGTGTGGCAAGTGTTTTAACCAGTTAGGGAACCTGAAACAACATGAGAGAATACACACAGTTGAGAAGCCTTACCACTGCTCACAGTGTGGAAAGTGTTTCAACCGGTCAGGGGACCTGAAAAAACATGAGAGAATACACACAGGGGAGAAGCCTTACCACTGCTCACAGTGTGGAAAGAGTTTTAACCATTTAAAGAGCCTGAAAGTTCATGAGATAATACACACAGGGGAGAAGCCTTACCACTGCTCGCAGTGTGGAAAGTGTTTTAATCAGTTAGGGAACCTGAAACAACATGAGAGAATACACACAGGGGAGAAGCCTTACCACTGCTCACAGTGTGGCAAGTGTTTTAACCGGTTAGGGAACCTGAAACGACATGAGAGAATACACACAGTTGAGAAGCCTTACCACTGCTCACAGTGTGGAAAGAGTTTTAACGAGCCTGAAAGTTCATGAGTTAATACACACAGGGGAGAAGCCTTACCACTACTCCCAGTGTGGAAAGAGTTTTAACCAGGAAATCAACCTGAACCAACACGAGAAAATGCACAGTGTGCAAAGCTTTTAACCATTTAGGAAGCCTGAAAGAACACATAAGACTGCACACAGAGGAAAAGGCTTAGAAAGAGGAAAATGCTTACAAAAGCTCAGACCTTTGGAAAACATATTACTCATAACAGTCACTTAAACGTCATTAGAGAATCCACACTGGAGATTGAAATTACTTCTCTTAGCGTGTATATTGATATTTCATATCACATTGACTTTAGCGTGTATATTGATATTTCATAACACATTGACTTTAAATTCATCAGAGAACATACACAGTTCTCCCGTTGTCTTTTATTGTTGACTGATAATGTGTTTACCAGTTTTTACCATATGAAATTGCTTCTTTCAATTATTGATAAACATGTACCTGTTAAGAAACTGACTGTTAGATCTGTTAAGGCTCCATGGATTGTTGAGGAATTTAAAAGCTGTATGGTTGAAAGAGATGTGGCAAAAGGAGTGGCTAATAAGTCTGGCTGGCTTACATACTGCAAATTGAGAAATGATGTGACCAAACTCAACAAAAAGAATAAACTTTATTATGAATCCAAGATCAATGATATAAAGAATGATGGAAACAAACTTGTAAAAAAACATAATGAAAGAAAAGCAGTTCAAGTATTGAATGTTGTAAAGTTATTGTGGGAGAGGTGGAAAAATTGTTATCAATCAATAATGACAAACCTCCTGGCATTGACAACTGAGATGGAAAGCTACTGAGGACGGTAGCTGACTCTATAGCCACTCCTATCTGTCATATTTTTAATCTGAGCCTAGAGGAAAGTCTTTGTCCTCAGGCCTGGAGGGAAGACAAAGTAGTTCCACTACCCAAGAGTGGTAAAGCGGCCTTTACTGTTTCTAACAGCAGACCTATAAGCTTGCTGCCAGCTCTTAGCAAGCTGTTGGAAAAAAATTTGTTTGACCAAATAAAATGCTATTTCTCTGTAAACAAATTAACAACAGACTTTCAGCATGCTTATAGAGAAGGGCACTCAACATGTACTGACTGACACAAATGACTGATGATTGGTTGAGAGAAATTGATAACAAGAAGATTGTGGGAGCTCTATTGTTAGATTTCAATGCAGCCAAGGATATTATTGACCATAACCTGTTGTTTAAGAATGTCTGTGCTATGGCTTTTCAACCTCTGCCATAATGTGGATTCAGAGCTATCTATCTAGTAGAACTCAGAGGGTTTTTAATGGAAGCTTCTCTAATGTCAAACATGTAAAGTACCGCAGGGCAGCTCTCTAGGCCCTCTACACTTCTATTTTTACCAATGACCTGCCACTGGCATTAAACAAAGCATGTGTGTCCATGTATGCTGATGATTCAACCATATAAGCATCAGCAACCACAGCTAATGAGGTCACTGAAACACTTAACAAAGAGTTGCAGTCTGTTTTGGAATGGGTGGCCAGTAATAAACTGGTCCTGAACATCTCTAAAACTATAAGAGCATTGTATTTGGTACAAATCATTCCTTAAGTTATAGACCTCTGCTGAATCTGGTAATGAATTGTGTGGCTGTTGAACAAGTTGAGGAGACTAAATTACTTGGCATTACCTTAGATTGTAAACTGTCATGGTCAAAACATATAGATTCAATGGTTGTAAGGATGGGGAGAGGTTTAGCCGTAATGAAGAGATGCTCTGCTTTTTTGACACCACACTCCAAAAAGCAAGTTCTGCAGGCTATAGTTTTGTCTAATCTTGATTATTGTCCAGTCGTGTGGTCCAGTGCTGCAGGGAAAGACCTAGTAAAACTGCAGCTGGCCCAGAACAGAGCGGCACGTTTTGCTCTTAATTGTAATCAGAGGGCTGATATAAATACTATGCATGCCAGTCTCTCTTGGCTAAGAGTTGAGGAGAGACTGACTGCATCACTTCTTCTTTTTATAAGAAACATGAATGTGTTGAAAATCCCAAATTGTTTGTGTAGTCTGTAAGGGAATTCTGCCCTATGTGCACACAAGAGACCACAGGAAAACTTATTTGATCAGAGGTTAGTTTGTTTAATAAGGATTGCAACCCGGAGTTTACACTTACGGCAATTTGCAAGCAAGACACTCAGTTCAAAAGATGCTGTTTTCCCTTTTTATCCCCTACTGAGGATCACCCCGCCCAGGGTGATGTCCCTTAACTTTAACACCATATAAGCTCATAATTAATAGTTGCTAATACAAAAATGTCTCTGCTAGGCGGAGTTCAGCTTATTGCGTTATTGGCAGTTAGTTTCCCAATCACTCTTCCCCTTATTGCTATCATGTCAGACTGGAAGTAAGACTGGAACATAGTATCAACAGGAACTCTTAGTTCCCTTTATCCATCTGTTACCTAAAATATAGTTTCAACACACAGACATCTGACTTTGTACAGTTGATCTTTTCATGCACTTGCAAGGTGTCAACCACTGATTCTTAATCTCAAGCTAAAGCAAAACATGAACCATTGTACTTTTGTCATCACAGGTGTTCCTATAATGTACAGATATCATCAAAGTTCTTACAAGTCAACTTACACACAGCTCTGACACACACACTTATCCCACCAGACATGCCACCGGGGGTCTTTTCACAGTCCCCAAGTTTCCAGAACAAATTCAAGAAAGCGTACAGTATTATATAGGGCCCTTATTGCATGGAACTTCCTTCCATCTCATATTGCTCAAATAAACAGCAAACCTGGTTTCAAAAAACAGATCAAGCAACACCTCACGGTACAACCACTCTCCCCTATTTGACCTAGATAGTTTGTGTGTATGCATTGATATGTAGGCTACGTGTGCCTTTTACAAAATGTATGTAGTTCTGTCCTTGAGCTGTTCTTGTCTATTGATGTGCTGTATTATGTGTCATGTTTTGTGTGGACCCCAGGAAGAGTAGCTGCTGCTTTTGCAACAGCTAATGGGGATCCTAATAAAATACCAAACTCTGTTATTCTCTCTGAGCTCAGAAATAAAGATTCTTGGTTTGACTTGGACTCCAGCAGATCCTTATTTTATAATATCCACCACAACTCTCCCACGGATTGCTGTTTATCATTGTCTCAAAGAAGAGTTCTTTGTTTTACTTTCCAATAAACATTGTTTCCACGTCAAAATAAAAAACATCTTTAACATAATGAACCTTCACTATCTTCATCCCTAAACTAGCAACATTAACTATTGTCTATTGTTATTCTCAGTAACCTTCCTGGCCATATGAAATCCTAGCTAAATACAATGTTCCCTACCAGTTTTCATGTCTTTGGTTATGCAAACATTTGTTTATTTAATTCTATTTCTCATTGAGATTAATATTTTTTTAATTCTGTATGGGTCACGCATTGCTTTGGTCATATGTTCCCTTATGGGTCAATGATTTTAATTAGAATATAGCAATTATGCTCTCTCCTCAATCACTTACAGTTTCTTTGGAAAGTATTCAGACCCCTTGACTTTTTCCCATTTTGTTATGTTACAGCCTTATTAAAAAATGTATTAAATGAAACAATTTCCTCAGCAATCTACACACAATACCCCATAATGACAAAGCGGAAACAAGTTTTTTATACATTTTTGCAAATGTTTTAAACACAAAAAAAAGATTTACATAAGTATTCAGACCCTTTGCTATATGAGACTCATAATTGAGCTCAGGTGCATCCTGTTTCCATTGATCATCCTTGAGATGTTTCTACAACTAGAATTGAGTCCACCTGTGGTAAATTCAATTGATTGGACATGATTTGGAAAGACACACACCTGTCTATATAAGGTCCCACAGTTGACAGTGCAGATCAGAGCAAAAACCTAGCCATGAGGTTGAAGGAATTGTCCGTAGAGCTCCGAGACAGGATTGTGTTGAGGCACAGATCTGGGGAAGGGTACCAAAACATTTCTGCAGCATTGAAGGCCCCTGATTTAGCCCCCTGCAGTAAAAGGTTATTCATGGAGTAAAATTATCTTTTTAAGTCATTAGTAAAGGGCACATCGTTAAGAATACAATTATCTTTTTTTTGTGGTCTATATCCTGTCAATCATTTATTCCTTCATAAACAGAAAACATATGTGTACCTCAACACAACATGTGTGCAAGGGCCCCTCTAGGTTCACAACCTCTTGACCATTACATCTGGATAACTGACAACTATTTTTAAAAGGGTAAAAGTGATCTGTTTAGGTCGTCAGTAAAGGAAGCATAGTTAAAGAGTACAATTAACCTTTCGAAGAGGATTTTGTGAGGCCTCTGGGGCATTTTTGGGGGGGTTGACTGAGACATCCCTCGGACACTCTTTTATGGGGGGTAAGATGTATCTGTTTAGGTCATCAGTAAAGGGGACATCTTAATATTACAATCACCCTTTCAAAGACAGAGACATCC